>NC_087065.1:73718868-74215761 GCF_963678635.1 Symsagittifera roscoffensis | reverse complement strand
AAATTAAAAGTTTTTTTTGCAAAAAGCATCAAAAATGCTTAATTATTGGAAAAAAAAAATTAAAATATACTTCAAAATGTCGAAAAAGATCTAATTAAGAATAAAAAATGAACACACCTTCTGCATGTTGTCTTTCCATATTTTGAATCTGGCCACTTCCTCGGTGGCTCGGTTGTAGTCCTTGCCGAACTTGTGTTTCCATGCTACGAACAGTTTCGCGTGGGGGTCTTGTTCCATGCTAAGAGGCACTGCGGCGAAGCAGACAGCCGGCAACAAAACAGCCAACAGGAGCAAATTCATCTAACAAAAACGAAATATTATTTTTAAAAAAAAAGATTAAAATAATTTGTAACCACAAAATGTTTTTTTGGAAAAATAACAATTTGACTCAGCTTTTTAGTTTAATTTTACTACGCTCGCATTCTATCACAAACATCACCGATTAGAGCTGCCGAATTTAGGTAAAATCATAGTTTTTTCCTCAAAAAATTTTATGATTGGTAAATAATTGCCTTGTATGTTCCAATTTTTAAAATTTTATCAATGATAAATCAAATTGGAAATATAATTTGCAATCCGTTTGGTTTGGTAAGAATCCGAGCTACTTACTTTGAGGTTGGATTATTTTGAAATGATTTCAAAACAAAATTACGAATGAGTGAGTCAACCAGGTGGGAGGAGTTGTTTGAGGTGAAAAGATTACTTACCGGTGCTTGATATTTGTCGATGTTGTCCAAAAAGAACCCAAATGTCACCAGTATTTGTAATCTGCCAATCTTTGCTAATAGTTCACTCTTTAAACTATTCGTTGTTGTTGTACAATGGTTACATAATGAGTGTAAATTGTACCATATTTGAGGGGTTACGTCGTATCTTTATACATCTTAACATCCTACAGCATTAATAACCACAATTACATCTTCAATGTTCCATCGCCCTTTCGAATGTTTGATCTAATTTTTAGATGAAAAAAAAAAACATTTTCATTTTGAGGCAGAATGAAGTTTCGCACTATTTGTGAAACAATAAAAAAGCGCGGGAGCTAGCCGACGAAAAATAGACAAAAACCAGTGAGTCGACAAAAAATGAAGAAAAAATTTTAAAAAGCATCAATCAAAATCTATGTATCTCGATAAACTTCAGTTTTAAGAAAATATGTCAAATAAATAAATTGTCAGTGTCAAATTATTCATGAGTTTAGTTTATCAAGCGGTAGTTAAGCAGACGATACTTGTAGAAACAAGCATTGAGTCAAAAAAGTATCATGAAAAATTTTGAACTATGTAAAGCTTCTTCGAAACTTCAAGTTTAACATCTCAATCTCGAATAATACACGCATGAAATTATGTTTTATTCTCTAAAAAACAGATAATTAGCCATTAAACCAATGAAATGAAGCAGCAGACAAACAATAGTTAGGCAATTAAGTTTATCCAAAAAAATAATTTTCATTTTGAAACATTGGATCTTGACCGGAATATAACCACTCACCTTTGTCGTCCCAAACACGTAAGTATTTATCGCCCTAAGCAATTAAATACACAAAATAAGCACAAAAAAGCGCGCGCAAATTTGTTTGTCAGCAAAGTTGATTGCTGGAAACAATTCTAGTACCCGATTACAACACCCCTGCTAATCGCAAGGGTTAGAAAGTAAAAAAATTGGCCTTTTTTCAATTTTTTTCAAAAATTTCTGTCAACCCCGTCGTGAACCAATCAGCAGTATCTACAATTGTAACAAGTTTCTATTTGCTGAAAAACTTGTGCCGAAAACCGAAAGTCAAACTAACAAATATAGGTCAATACTACATCCCAGAGATCTGACGGTGGCACACACTGTCAATTTTTTTGAAAATTTTTCTAACAAGCAATCGGAATCGTCTAAAATTGTAACGAGTGATATTCCTTCTAGATTTTCATTAAAAATTAACCGCGAGCACAATTAATAGAATATAGATTTTTACTAGGTTGTTGTTGGGGTAACATTGACTTTTTTAATCTTTCTTGATTGCTTTATCCTATTGAGATTTGCGCAGTTTTTTTAGTATTATTGAAATCTGAAAATTTGATTGGCTATTTTTGATTTTTTAATATTTATGTCATTGAGGGTAGGGGCGTCACCAATTAGTTCAACTCACATTGAATGATTTATAATAATAATAAATTGTTTCCAAACGATATCTAGTTACAAAGTTTTTTATAAAAAATTATAAATACAAATTAGAATTGTTTGGGAGAACACCATTAAGCCAACAAGGCCCGTTTTCAGGTGTCTCATTATGCAGAGAACAAAAAAAGTACTTAAATTCTTTGATCCAATGCAATGGACCTCCTACCGGTAACCATTTATTAAACGTAAAGCTTCTTTATTCGCACCTTTAAACCATTCTCTAAATAAAAAAAAAACTAATTTAGTTTTTTTTCAGGTAATCTTTGGTACCCATAACCTAGAAACCAACAGAAACAAGTTATACTTATTCATCAAAAAAAATCTCAAAGCATGCCCAGTGAAATCGTATTTCCTAGAATGTAATTATCCAAAAATTTATAATTAAAACTATTTAATTGAAACCGAGAAGCCCCTTTCAAGAAATTGACCCAGGTGGGAAAAAATTAATTACAAAGTTGAACATTTTTTTAAATTTTAGGTCTAATCGACCCTCTGTTGAGTTTATTTCTGTTTATAGCTAACTTTTGATTTGTTTTTCGCTTTGAAAATATCGCGTTCAATTCTTGTTCAGTAATCGAATATCTCAAGGCTTAAACTTGGCACTCTTTTCGAATAATTTTTCCGGTTAATTTCAGAACTTCGAAAGCAAAAAATTCTCTTACGGTATATATTTTGTTATCATGCATTATTTCAGTGATTGAATCCATCCTGTGTTTATAAAAAATTATTCTGATTAGCCTTCTGATTTTCATTTCCAGTTCTAACAGTTTGGTTTTGTCGGTATTTGCATTAACTAAAACTACATATTGGACAATTGGTTGCACGTAACTTTTAAACGCAAATATTAGTTGCCGTCCAGTTAGAAACTTTCTCAATTGAAAAAACACTCCACAGAATTGCAAAATTTTGTTCTTTACCTTATCAATATGCTGATGAAAATTCAATTTACAGTCAAGGAGAATTCCAAGATATTTGAAACATTCATTCTACATCTTCTATTTGGGTGTCATTTAGAAAACAAATTACTGGTCGTTCTTCGGTTTTCGTGCTCCGACAGTATCTCATGGTCTTGGTTTTTTTGACATTCAGTGTCAATTTGTTCTTGTCTAACCAATCATTTACTTCAAGCAAAGCTATTCTATGTGCGAAAACAATATAGTCTTTGTTGTTTGTGGATTTCAGAACAGTGTCATCAGCATACAAAAGTACCCCTGTGTTTTTTGTGGCTATTTGTAGATCGTTTATGTATATTATGAACAAAAGTGGCCCAAGGATAGACCCTTGAGGTACACCAAAAGATACCAGTTTAAGTTGGATCTTAAAAGAGTTAGTTTCAATGTACTGATAGCGATTGCCAAGGTAAGATTCCAAAAGATTTAAGACATGCCCTCTGAATCCCATTTGTTCCAATTTTATTAACAGATTAGAGTGATCAACTGTGTCAAAAGCCTTTCTTAGGTCTAAAAACATATTCTGAACAGTTCGTTTTTTGTTCGATAGCGATGTTGAAACTTCTTCCAACAATGTAAGGATGGCGTCAACAGTGCTTCTATTTGATCTGAAGCCAAACTGAGTAATTCGGATGATATTAAACTTGTCTACATATGATTGGGCTCGTTTAAAAATTATGCGCTCAAAAATTTTGCCCAGAATTGGAAGAAGCGAAATTGGTCTATAGTCTGAGGGGTCATCGATGTCTCCCTCCTTGAAAATTGGTAAAATTTTTGCAATTTTAAAACAATTTGGATAGATTCCTGAGGTTAGGCAGTCATTAAAAATTTCAGTCAAAGGGCCTGCTAGTATAGTTTTTAAATGCTTGACGAGAACAGTGCTGATATCATAGCAATCTGTACTATATTTAATTTTTAGACTTTCGATGACTTCAATGACTTCAATTAAACCAATTTTTTTTTCAAAAACATCGATTGCTGCTGACGTATAACATTATTTTCCATGCAGTTTGGTTTGCTTTGTGTAAGTCTGGCGCCAATATTTGCGAAGTATTCGTTAAAATGCTCAGCGTCCCCGTTAGATAGATTAAATTATTTGGAATTTTTCCCTTTACCACTCACTTTCTTAAATGTTTTACAATTAGACTCAAGCATTAATTTATTTTGATAGTATTTTCGTTTTTTTTACGGATGATTAGATTTTTGACAATTTTATTTTGAGATCCTGATGATTTTGGGATCCTGATTTACGATCCTGATGAACTATGGGCCGGTGGCGAGTGAAATATCATTTTGTTTTTGAGCTGATGATGTGATACTTCTCTTTCTTTTTTGGATTGTATAAAATAATTCCGCACAACCGATTTCTTAAAAAAATCGAAACTGTTGGAAGAAAAAAAGTTCTTTTCGAATCTCGGGAATTAAAAACTGTATTAAATTTTTGGGAAACGTAACATGACGATCTATATTTGTCAAACTAAATGTGGTTTTCCAAACCTTGCTTTTTCGAAATAATTCCATAGACCATATTTAAAGAAATAATGTGAAAATATATACTTTTTAGAACATTTTCTTTAAAGGCGTTTTCTTTTAAAGCATCAAACCAAAAATATTAAATATGCCCATCAGTTGGATGTGGTGCTCCCCCAACCGCAAATTCTCAAACGCTACTATCCTACAAGCAACGAAAATTTTGACTAAAAGAAGCAGCAGAGAACTCGCCAGAAAACTTTTGCAAAAGTTACAGTAATCCTTGCCACAGGGGCTGAAAAAATCGAAATCGAAAGCGGATGATTTTACTACTGGCCATTAATTTCGCATCATTTCGTTTCACTTCTAGAAATTAGGTTTTTGGCTAGAAAATTAAATTCTAGGCTTTAAGTAACTTTGCAAATTAGTTTTAAGACATTCATGATTCCAAACAGAAGGTCGTTAACGTTCTGAGAGAAAAACTGTTTGGATTTAGTAAATCAAACAAATATTTGCCTGTCCTTCTAGTTGTCTTAGTCAATCCGAGAGAAAATTTGTACGAAAATGTCGTGTTAAAAACCACTAAGCTCGAAACCCTTAGTAGAGTTCATTCGCATAAGAAGTTATAGGACCTTATTATTATTATTACATGGAGGCGAAGCGGAGTTTCGCATTACTTGCGATACAACTCAAAAATAGCAACTCAATAATTTTCCGTAGAACTGAACACAAAATTATGGTCATGAAAAACTTTGAAGTATAAAATCTATACTAAGAATTTTAAAATTTTGTGCGATCCGAGATAAAACCTAAAACTAATGCTTCTTTTGAAATCAACCCAAATTAGGTCACTAAAACGATAAAATATACGCCGTAATCATTTAAAGTAAAATAAGCCGAAGGTTTTTAAGCGAAAAAAGCCATAAACAGCTAAATATACGAAGTCAAGGCTAGTAAAATCAAAAATTGCAGGAGTAATTCAAAACACTTGAAGCAACTATATTGAAAATTGCGTACAAAAAAATTTCAACGATGGGGCAACTAAGCCGACAAAGCAAAAGCGGACAAACTATAGGCCTATATTTTTTTGGAAAGTAAGATTTTCAGTTTGAAAAAAAAAAACAGTTCCTCGTCAGATTCAAAACCACGACCTGTGACGTCCCAGGCGTATTCGTTACCACCAGGCTAACTGTGCAGGACACGCTACGAATTTCGAAATTATCATGAGCCAAAATGCAAAAGATTGAAGTGATTCTGTTAAACAAGTTGTTAGCCCCAAAAAAGTCTATGTTCTAGTTTGATAACGCTTGCTAATCGCAAGCGTAATTAAAGTTAAAAGACTTTATTACGCAAACCAAAATAAATCATAAGAAATAAGAATTGACGAACAAGTACAATAAACTTCTAGACCCAGAAAACATCTTGATGAATGAACGTCCTCTGATTGAATGGAAGGCCACCTAAAAACTTCAGTATAAAAAGCCACATAACTCAATGCTTAGTTGGCATTTAGTAAAAAGCGTGCTACTACCGAAACAATGAATTTTATAATGTGTTATCGCCAAAACACCTTAGTTGTTTCTCTAATAATTTTGAGATAATCAATTTTCCCAAAAAAAAAAAAATTCGCTTAAGAAATAAAGGAGTCGCCGCTTCTGAAGGAACAATTATTACAAGCAATTTTTTCAATTGACATTTTCTTCTCAGATTCAATTGGGTAATTTTAAAGAAAATTTATAAAACTTCTAAGAAACGGTCAAAAATCCTAACTAACCAGCTGCAACTGACCCGACGAAACTTGAACAATTTTCCGTAGAACCGAACACAAATAGTTGCCATGAAAAACTTTGAACTATAAATTCAGTTACAAAAAATGCTAATTAATTGCCAACTTTAAGAAATAAAACTTTTCATATAAGCCGGAGCTGCAACCCGACCTGATTTAAAGGGTCTCACGTCCGCACATCAGCATCATGGTCGTTTGACAATCATCAAAGAACAAGCTCCAAAAAATCAATACTATGTTAGCAAAAATGCCATCAACTGATCACTTTGATTTCTGAGTTGGGTTGCGATAAAAGTTGATTTCATAAAATGACACACGAGCTCGCTAGCTTGTCTGTATGAACAGAACATTTAATGAAACATAGTGAAACATTGGCTTCTTTCACTCATTTGCAAAGAAAACTTAAGCTGCTCGCTGACTTTTTTAATCAATTCATTAGTTGAATTTTTTCTTTAAACGCCAGAACAAAAACTTACAGACTCTCTTTGTTTAGCAAAATTCGAAAAATAAAACGTTTTTGTAAATCCGTTTCAAAATATTTACCCATTAAAATATTCTGTTAATTTGTTTGTGTTATGGGTTTTTTTGGTTTAATCAAAAACTTAGCCTAGATTAGTTTTTTTCTTCCAACTTTGTGATTTATTTTGAATTAAAATTAATTTTTTGTTTATAAAGTTTGTCTATCCGTAGGTTGATTTTGGCTAAATTTTCTGCGCCGCAGGCAAATTATTAAAAAAACAATCAAAAAAGCCGTTTTTGGGCACTTTTTGAAAAAATTTTACAAAAAAATCGCGTTTTTTTGGCGCGTGCTCCTCAAAGTTAGTATAAATTGGCGCCAAAGGCGCCTTTAGAAAAATTTTAGGGTCGGTCGGCCAAAAATGGATTTCTGAAAAAGTATCAAAGGGGGGACCCTTTGGGTCGGCAGGGGGTCGAATCCCTGAGGGGGGGGGCGTCTGCAGACCCCGCCCCCCCCCCCCCCCTTAATCCGCGCCCCTGACCTCAATCGTTACAAAATTTATCAAAAAAAATCATTTTTAACTTTTAAAAAGTTTCAAAAACATCAATGATCTTCGAATTGATTTAATTTTCTTCGAATTAATTGAATTGGTTTATAGAAGAGTAGCTTTATGAAAGCATGAATTATCTTCGAATTATATTATATACTATGTTAGCAAAAATGCCATCAACTGATCACTTTGATTTCTGAGTTGGGTTGCGAAAAAAGTTGATTTCATAAAATGACACACGAGCTCGCTAGCTTGTCTGTATGAACAGAACATTTAATGAAACATAGTGAAACATTGGCTTCTTTCACTCATTTGCAAAGAAAACTTAAGCTGTTCGCTGACTTTTTTAACCAATTCATTAGTTGAATTTTTTCTTTAAAAGCCAGAACAAAAACTTACAGACTCTCTTTGTTTAGCAAAATTCAAAAAATAAAACGTTTTTGTAAATCCGTTTCAAAATATTTACCCATTAAAATATTCTGTTAATTTGTTTGTGTTATGGTTTTTTTTGGTTTAATCAAAAACTTAGCCTTAGATTAGTTTTTTTCTTCCAACTTTGTGATTTATTTTGAATTAAAATTAATTTTTTGTTTATAAAGTTTGTCTATCTGTAGGTTGATTTTCAGTTTAATTTAATAAATATACTCATAGAAACAACTAAAAACAAATTGAAAGATCGTTTGAAACACTCAGATCTATATCCGAATATTATGATTATTTTTGAAAAAAACTAGCAAATTGGCTTCAAGTTTTCTGCACAGGTTGATATGGCACTTAAAACTTAAAATCAGATAAGTTTAAAAATAGAACTCGTAAAAGCAATACCACTAGTATTTACAAAACACCAACAATCTTTACAGATTTTGCTGTATGTCCCTTATTTTCTAGGTATGTTTGAAAAGTACTCCTTATTTTTCAAACAAAGTGAATTTCGAGGAAACGAAAAAAAAATTTTGCAGTAAGAATCTTACAACCAATTAAGCCCAAGTGCACACAAATTTAAGCAATTGTACCAGATGTATTGCAAAACTTACAACATATTAAGTTTTTTTTGTTGTATAATAAACAGATGCTTTCGGTACAAATTTGGACCCTGGCGAAGCTTCAAAATACTTGCCATACAAAATTGCTTGAGACTGTTCAGAACATCAAAAAATAAAAAACGGATAATTTTGACGAAAAAAAAACTACAAAACGGTGCAATTGAGTGGCCAGCTCACCGTAAGATTAATTGATGTAAATTACCTTAAAGAAAACAGTCGAGTAAGACGTTCAATCAAAAAAGACTAAGTGAACTTGTAAGACTGTAAGCAGGAAAAAGGTCGTTGCTTTTTAGACAAAACGTTTGTTGTCAAAGGTGTAAACAGACATTTGCAGTATAGTTTCAGGCATCATTTTTGGGCGCAAGGAATTTGGATTTCAGAAGAAAACGTTACTCTTCTCTAATTGGTCAATAAATTTGAAAACTGAACTTCATCCATTATAAATCAAATAATAATGATAATATTAATAATAATAATAGTGTCAATCATCTCAAGAAAACTGAAACAGCAATAGTTTTTTGATAACTTGGAAATTCAGAGAAAAACACATACCAAGTTGACCCGTTCTATGATTCAAGAGAGTTTTACAAACACTTTTTTTTATAAAACAAGCCAAATTAAAGAAATCTGAATTGAAAGGAAAGTTTTCATTGCGCTGCGAAACCTAAACTTTTAAATTCATTTTTGAACCTGATCACGTTTTTCCGAGCCATTTCTGCATTCTCGAGCCTAACTTTGTTGCCAAATGTATTTGAAGAAACTTCAGAAAAAAAAAGGAAAATTGAAATCGGTAAAAATCAAACTAGAGAAAGATCAAATTTTATTGACAAAAAATCACCACTCCCTGAATAAATTTTTCACTCTATTCATTTTCACATAAAATCTGACAGGATGCAAATGCAAAAACAAAAAACAAGAATTGTTAATTTAATATGTGTTCATTTTTTAAATCAAAAATTACAGTTCTAGAATGAAGAAACATTTATCGCATTTAACAACCATAAATAATTTTGAAAAAATGGTTTATTTGCTCACTGCAACAAATTTAAGCAAAAAACACGCTTAAAAGTATGAAAATTGCGTTGAGCATAAGTTGCATTAAAATGTTACTAAGTGTTTATTCTCTCGCACTTTTTCTTGTAGTAATTAAACCCGGATCATCTTGCGACCCAAAAAAGTTTAAGCTAACATCAAACAAGAACCTTATGATAAAAAATCAGAGCCTGCAATCCTCCACCAGCTTATTGTACAAAAATAGCCAGAGAAAATTTTCTAAAAAACGTATCGTGCTTGTAGCTAGTATGAAGGGATAGTGGCTGTGCAAGTAGCCCGAGGTTCAATCACCTCAATCAGGGGCGGATCTAGGATTTTCTCGAGGGGGGGCGGATTTTCAAAAAATTTTCCAAAATTTTGACGACCTTTTTTTTTAGGTCAACCAAATTGATTTTTCGAGCTCTCCCAAAGCTCTGTTTTGCCCCTATTTTGGCTAGATTTTCTGCGCCGCAGGCAAATTTTTAAAAAAACAATCAAAAAGGCCGTTTTTGGGCACTTTTTGAAAAAATTTTACAAAAAAATCGCGTTTTTTTGGCGCGCGCTCCCCCTCAAAGTTAGTATAAATTGGCGCCAAAGGCGCCTTTAGAAAAATTTTAGGGTCGGTCGGCCAAAAATGGATTTCTGAAAAAGTATCAAAGGGGGGACCCTTTGGGTCGGCAGGGGGTCGAATCCCTGAGGGGGGGGGGGGGGGGGGGGGCGTCCGCAGACCCCGGCCCCCCCCCCCCTTAATCCGCGCCCCTGACCTCAATCGTTACAAAATTTATCAAAAAAAATCATTTTTAACTTTTAAAAAGTTTCAAAAACATCAATGATCTTCGAATTGATTTAATTTTCTTCGAATTAATTGAATTGGTTTATAGAAGAGTAGCTTTATGAAAGCATGAATTATCTTCGAATTAATTGAATTGGTTTATAGAAGAGTAGCTTTAAGAAAGCATGAAACAATTGTGAAACAAGTCATTGCCTATACGGGACTTGAGCACCACAGCAGCGCTTTAAACGGAAATGTCTATCATAGTAGTACCTACACTTTTTCAGTCCCCCAGATACGGCACAAACATAAAGAGTCGGAAAAAAAGTTGGAAAACCAAGTGAATCAAAGGTTTCGTGTCTCGGTAAAAAAAACTACAAGGAGCCTAGCTTAAACTGGAGGTATGATACTGAATGAACTTTCTATACTCATGCGGCACGAAAAATATGATTTGGACTCTCCAAATTTGTCCGTGTTTTCCCAAATTTGTCCGGACTTTGCCAAAGGATTTTCGTGTCAGAAAAAATTGGGCGTGGTCGTATGAACAAATAAGCAAATGAGCTTCCCACAACCCCTTCTTTGATTTCAACGCACATCTCAGATGTGCCAGGAAAGTTTTCAAGAATAATCAAAATACTAAAAGCGGTCAAAAAGTCAAACTTTGACTTTTCCGAGGGCGATAAATTTTTGTGTATAAAAACATTGTGGGAGGCCGCTAACGCAGGGTAGCTTCCCAGTGCCAGTTAACTCCCTTGAACCCACAAAATCAGTATTAAAATTTTAATTTTTGAGAAAAGTCAAAGAGAATCACAAAACCGTCAAAAATCAAAAAGGGACTATTTCGAGATAATTCCCCACATTTTTTCGAAGGCGGTAAGCAGAGGGGTCAAAAAGAAAAAGACTCTAGGGGAGCATTCAGACACATAGGTAAGGTGGTGGTTCTTATTGATACTTTTTTTACAAAACTCAGTAGAAGTGTATGAGAAAAACAATTTTTTTTGCAGAATGTGAAAACATTTTTCAAAACGAAAAAACAAATTTCAACAAACCGATTGGAAAACAAATAACCAACTTGAAAAAATCGGAGGGAAGTAGTAAAACTGTGTTTCCCTTGAATTGATTTAAAATTAGGTCGTTAGGCTGATTAAAAATAGGCCAAAATAATTTGTGCCGAGGAATATTTTTTAGCGAAACAAAAAAAAACAAAGAAAAGAATACGAAGTCAAGGTAGATAAAAGTGCATATTGTAGGAGTAAAGCAAACACTAAACGCAACAGTAAAGAAAAATGCAACAAAAAAAAACGATCCCAAGATATGACAAATAAGCATACAACAAAAAGCAGACAAAAACTTGGCCGACAATTTTACTCAAAACAGAATATTTACCGCTTGAGAAAAAAACAGGACCTACTCAGATTCACCCAGGACCTTTGCCATCCAAAGCAAAATAGTTACCTCCAGGCTAAAGTGGCTGGGAACGCAAAGAAATTTCAATTCATCATTAACCAAGATACAAGTGATTCAAATGATTCTGTTAAACACGTTGGCATTACGGAAAAAATTCTATTTTCCAGTTTGATAACGCTTGTCAATCGCAAGCGTAACCAATTTCTTACTTCAAAAAACAAAAAACACGTATTTAAGATTTTGGCTCCAACCACCATTTGAATGTTTAAAATGGCCTAACTCTGTTCACCTGAAACTCACTCTGTTTTCTGAAACTCAATTTACCAAAACCTATTTGCAATGACTTTCGATGTTGTAAGCTGCGCTAAAATGTTTCAGCAAAAACATGTGAATACATCAATATACTTTTTCTTACATGGAAAATGCCGTTTAAAAATTTTTTCAACGACTTTCATTTGTAGTTTCCTAATGGAGGAATATCTGGGAAAGAGCCTGTTTTTTTTTCAAAACACGTCCTCAATTCTGACGATGTAACATACTACTCCGGCAATTTTTCCTTCTTTATAACCGGTATATGTGTTTTTCAGTTTTTTTATTCTAGGCTGTGAACTTGAGATAAGAATTCAATTTCGAATTTCAATCATTTCTTTTCTCAACGCGTAATCATTTCTGCATTATCTTACTTCCACAATCTTTTACTTCTATAAACAAAACAAGTTATCTTCAGTTTTTTTTTAGCTTATTTCACTTTTCATCATTGTTCAGTTGAAAATCAACCCGGTGCCCCACGACATAGTTCGCTTTCTAATTCAAATACCACTGAAAATTTGAAAATATGCAACAGTAGATGAAACTGATCAGAAAAGTAAAAAAATTGTGTGAGAAATTTCACTAGTTCAACATACGGGCCAAAAATTTTTGTAATCTTGCCATTTTAAAAAGTATACTTTTAACACAGAGGCAATGCTGAGCTTCACATCAGTTGCGATACACAAATGCCAAAAAAAACACCCAAAATTTTCAATTTTTTTTCACACTGAAACTCATTTTATTGAAAATCTGTGGTTGGACACAACAACCAGTATTGAAAAAATTCGAATTGCGCTACAAAAGTTGAAATTTTAAAAAAAAATTGGAAAAGTTACAGCTCCAAAATTTTCATGACTGCTTTGATAGACGTTTATAAACAGCCTCAAAACCAAGTGGAAATCATTCACTGAGCGGCAACAAAAGCGACAAATTTTGGGACGAAATTTGTTGAGCCGAAAACAAAATTAGTCATAAAAAATGTCAAGTTTTTTTAAAAAATTTTATGTTCCTATACCGTAATATTTTCTATAACGAAAAAGAATTTTAAAAAACGCTATATCAGTCTTGGTAAATTTACAATTAGTGAATTTTCAGTTATAGTAAGAAACTGCTCAATTTAGAAAAAACCATGCTTCAAAAAGTAAGCCACTAACAACCTTACAGGATAAAAATATTGATTTTTTTTGAAAAATTAACTACAATCTGAAATTCTTTTTACCTAATTACTACTTAAATGATGGTAGGTTTATTTGAAGTTCTAGAATTTGAGCATGTCGAAAGTGATATTTACCATTCATACTAAAATGACCATTCTGGGTGGAAAAAAGTCTAGTACACGATGGCAATACTCTTGCTTGCCCAAATGTGAAAATAGCCATTCTGAAACAGTATTTTAGCTACACTCAAAACGACAAAATGAAAAAAATCCTGATGTTTTTTGCACAAAATTATTTTAAAATACGTTTTTCGAATCTATGTTACGACTGAATGGTCTTGAGGATCATAACGCACTCTACCAAAAATTGTTTTGAACGGACCTGAAATGACGTGAAAACAATTACACGACCCACCAGAGAAATTAGCGAAGAGATTTTTTGAAGGAATCACTGAACTTGAAAAAATTTAAAAAACGTAGATTCACAAAAAAATCAGGTCAAACCTCTTTGAAGTTAAAACAACGCTTTGAATGATTTTTTGATGCCACAAACTCCGCTGAAAAAAAAAATAAAATCCACTTTTAAAACAAGAAATTAATCAAGTTTCTTTTTGTGTTTGTTGAACTCTATTTAAGAGCGTAATTTATTTTCACATTAAAAACAATCATTCAAGCTCTTTAGAACAATCATTGACAATTTGAACAGTGCTGATTCAAATTGTCTAGACCAAACAAACAAAGCTACAAACGAACAAAAAAATCAAACGTAGTTTCTCAAATTGGGTTAGTTCGACAAAAATTGAAGAGAAGCTAGTTAAAATTCATCAAAAACATGATGCTATTTCTTTACAAAACTTGCAAGCAAAGTTTAACTCCAAATCGATTATTCTGGCTGTTTTTACTTAATCAAGGGTTACGGTGAACTTAACGAACTACTTATATCAAAAGAAACTTCATACATAGCCCAATAGCTAAAAAAATTGAGGAAAACATTTGTAATTAGTGCTTAACCACAGATTTTGAGTTATATATAATAAAAATGACCTTTTTGGCGTTCAAGCAAGAAACTATTAACTGAGTTGAAACTATTAACTGATCTTGAAAAAATCTGAATTTGAGTCAAGCCACAAAAACTCTGTCCAATTTTTTCCAATCAAATTGACTTTTTCCTAAAAAAATCATCACGACCAATACAACTGAAACTGCTTTCCTTCTTTTACACTTAGAAACTGCATGCCGTTGTATTCAGTGAGGATAGTCTTTGAATATATGCTTCATATATACTTCACCAGTTGCAAAGATAACTTTTTAATAGAAAATCTCAATTTTTGTTTTCAATTTGAAAAAGTGGCATGAAATTTAAGTGTCCCCTTTTCAAATATATGCTTCACATAATACTTAATTTCACACCACTTTTCAAATTGAAAACAAAAGTCGAGATTTTCAATTAAGATTTTGTCTTAGAAACTAGTTCAACTAAATTAACCAAACTATCAGAGAAACTAGTAGCTTAAGTTGTTACTTAAATGGGCCATTCTTAACTACCAAACCCCGCAGTTTCTATTCGAAGCCAATTATTCGTTTAACTAAAACAGCGAGCTCAACTCATTTCAATTGAGTCTGCTCATCTTTAATCGACTGTTTGCTTAGAGGCGATGCTACGAAGTAAGGACAATAATTTATAACGTCTCGTATCAGTCATCCAAAAACAAATGATCATAATCTTTATATCCAAAATTAGATCCAAACTGATATCCCATAGCCAATCTATGACTCCTAGTCTCGTTTCTAATAACACAACTAAAAATCTACAGAGTGAAATTAAGCTACTATTTGTGAAAAGAAAATACTTTTTTGCGTTATTTTAATGGAAACTTGATGGTAGTTTACAAAGTTTCCAGTTTTAACGAGCTCTGCTTCGATAAATAAATCATATAGAGTTTGTAATTTCATCTGTTAAATGCAGTGTACTTTGCGTGTAGAAGACCTTCCGGTAGTTCTTCGAATAGACTAAGTAGCCGTTGCTGAGAAGGGTGCTGATTAAAAAGAGAATGGAGGTGAGGACACTTGTCAGGTAGAAGCCCAGCTTCGGGTATATCACGCCCCCAAACACGACTGAGCCCATAATACGACCAGCTAAAACAAGTGTCCATGTTCTAATCAGTATTTATTCTAAACAGGTGCAGATGTGTGAAAATAAAAATTGTCTCTAAAAGACGCCAAAATACAAAAAATTTGAGGTAGTTCCCGGAAAATAACGCAGTCGTTGGTACAATTCTTCCATAATAAAACGTCTAAAACATTATTTATTGCTAGAGCTCGCAAAATCAAGACCCAGACCCGCCCTCTGATTGATGCAAAATTGTACAAAGTTTTTTACCATAAACTCAATTTGCTTCACAGTATGTTGACATTCAGGGCATGTGAAAAATTTAATAATAACTATGCTTTGGCTGAACAATTACCGGCCATAGTGAAATTGATCCATATTCCAATGACCAGTTTCAAGCTCTGCTCACTGTGCATGTAGCCATTGGCCAGTACTATATGTTCAAGGATAAGATACACTGGCACAAATGTACCGGACAGAGCCACTCCGTCTAAGGCCAAGATGGTACCAATGAAGAACTTGGTCTCCAACATTGGCCAAACGTAAGGAGCACTGAAGAGAAATGATATCACAACTTCGAAGATACAGCTCCAGAAGAACACGTGCACCGCATAGCCTATAAACAAACAAAACACTTTACTCCAATGATAAAAACTATATAAAAAAAGAGCCTTGGTAATATACATTTCAAACTCAAAACTTCAATTGTTGTTCCAACCACTGAAAGAAGGAAGGATTTTTTACTTTGGGTGTGTTTTAATTCCACGCAAATCAGGTATCACAAACAATCATTGTAATGAGTCGAGTGATCTATCGGATCAAAACTTCTATGTTTAGCCTAATTACGATACTAGGGCAATAAGTTATTATTTAAGCCGTGAACTTAAATTTCACTCCCATGAAATTTGTTTCAGCAATTTGGGAACAGTTATATCAGAGGAAAGTTAAATCAGAAAATTTGATTTATATATACTTTTTTTTCAACTTTCGGAGAAAATTGTTGTTGAATATTCCTAATTTACTATCACTATCGAATATACCAACGTTGTAGGCTTTCGTTCAGATCCTCTATCACACAAAGAAAAAACGACATTTCAAAATTCATTTTGAGACACTTATTTTAAAACGCTATTTTCAGGACTGCATCAAAATTCAATGAAAATTGATTTTCTTCCTGATCATATGTAAATCTATACCAATAGTCGTCAAATGATTAGATCAGTCTTATTTATTCGTTTTAACAGGCACAAAATTTTCAAGTAAACCTTAAAAAAGTAGCCAACAGACACAACGAACTCAAGGAGACCAATAAAATTTTTAATTGATTTTCTAAAAATATAAATGGCGTTAAAGCTCTTTGATTTTAAAGAAATTTTTGTGAAAGATGGCTTCAGGATTAAATTTAACCCAAATTGGAAAACTGATCAACCGGTAGATTTTTTATTCTGCTAGTAGAAAACTTAAAATCTACTTCAGAAATCATTCACGTTTTTTCGAGTCTTCTAAACTTATGCTATTCTAAACTTATGCAGTGGAATTAGCTTTCCTCAAACCACAACAACCTTGAAGAAAGTAAAACTATTTCAATTTCCAGACCCTTTTACGATTGACACTATTTTAATAAGGCTAAACCATTTTGAGACAACTGGATCATTATATTATTTTACTTTCCTGCTGAAAACTAAACACAGCAACCAGAAAGTTGGAAAAAACTCGATGCACAAGGAAACTGAAAACAAACTTTCACGGAACATTTTTTTTAACTTCATCACTTTAAAGCTCATCAAAGAAAAAATTATCTGGCACTGAAGCTCTTAAAATTTAAAGAATTTTTATGATTGATACTTTGTGACACTTAGCTACCAAGTCTTGCAAGGTACTGAAAAAAAATCGAGATAGATGATGTTCTTTTTGCGGAATACACATCCATAAACACAATCGTTGGCATTAAATAAGTTTTCAGAAAAATTTACCTAGCAGCCACTCAGTCGACAAAAGTTGGGTAAACTCCCTTGGGTTACTTTAAGACCATCCCACCCTCCGGAAACACAAAACGATAAAAAATCATTTTCCAATGAAAGCTAGCCAAAACATAAGCCAAAACAATTGAGGCCATCAAAATTTTTCACCAAAAATAACAAAAAAGTAATTTACAAAAAAAAAAATTTAACGCTTTTCAATTACGAGGAAAATTGCTGACATCAACAAGTCAGCAATTTTTTAACTAAGCCGTGAAATCAATTTTCGTACATAGAGGGGAAGCTGCCCTTCGCAAACACTTGCGAGAACACGACCAAAAAGCAGCTCTATCAAGTGAAATAAGAAAAAGTAGAAAAAAACCTCGAATTAGCAAAAACTCGGCTACGTAAAGGCTTCGAATCTGCGACATAGCAAATTCGAGTCTCACGCACTGACCACGAATGCTTTATATCACCAAAAACTAGCCACCAATAACGCAGCTAAAAAATTGCCAATTCGATGCATCAAAAGAGAATTTTGCATTTAATAATTTGGAATGCATAAAGCCAAATTATGTATAAATTATGCATTTCAAAAAAAAACTGCGAAACACATTGAGTTGGAAAACTTCTGAAATTGAACTTTTTACACAGGAGCAAAGCTGAGCTTCGCATCACTTGCAATACAAAACAGAAACGAAAAAAAAAAATCAAAAAGGTCGAAAAACTAGATCTATTTAAAAGAATAAGACTAGTTTTGAAACAAAAACATGACAAGACAATAGAATGTGTAATAAGCATCGGAAGATAACGTACCCAGCGGTGATAAAGCCGAAAACACCTTGCCAGAAACCCTTTAAGCCGAAAAAATATCGATAAGACTTCAGACATCTGAAAAGTTAATACATCCACCTCAACGTCAAAAAACTTCATTTGCTTGTCAAAGAAACAATATGAGGACACTAAGCCGATATAGAATAGGCCGAAACCTATTAAACTCCAAAAATGAAAATAAAAAAACCGAAAAAAAATTTAAAAAAAAACATTAAGACTAACATTGTCGAAACACGCAATATGAGTCCAATAAGCCGATACAGTATACGCCGCATCAGGAAAAAACTTAACTCTATTTCTATTTTTCTATCAAGAAATTTAGCATTTTTGGGCTATACAGAGGTGAGCATAAAAAACGGTTCGAAATAAGGTCACTACGCCGATAAAGAAAATGCCGAAATCATTTGGGCAGAATAAAGTTTTTAAACGAAATCAATTTAAGTAAATTACAAACAGCAGACGTTAATCAGAACACTAAAAGCAACTATAATGAAAAAAAACTTTAAAAAAAATCTACAACATGGCAACTAAGCCGAAAAAACCTAAGCAGACAATAATAGGTCGACAATTTTTTTTTAAAACGGACTATTTCCCGTTTGAAAAAAAAAAACAGGTCAGATTAGTTTCGAACCCAGGACCTTTGACGTCCCAGGCGTATTGTTTACCTCCAGACAAAGTGTGCCGGAGACGCTTAGAAATTTGAATTCATAATGAACCAAGATACCAATTGATTCAAGTGATTCTGTTGAACAAGTTGTTAATTCGAAAAAAGTCTGTATTCCAGTTTGATAACGCTTGCTAATCTTAAGCGTAATCATTGTACTGCTGTTTGAAACAAATAATTTTTTCGGTTCATTAGATGAATTAATAATGCATCAACTGTGTTAACTTCAAATCCAATCAAATGTTAAAGCAAATATGATATTATACTGCTACAGCAGCCTACTGCTCAAAATGCCACCAAAAGTAGCATTTTTATTATCGACCTAGGTTAGGCAAAAAAGAAATTTCGTACTAATGTACTCGCTTCGCAAGTTTAAATATAAAAGAAAACCAAAACTTCTATGATTGAAACCAATTTTATGTACAGAGGCGAAGCTGCACTTTGCTAAGAGAAGTGATAGAAATGACAAAACTGAGCTCTATAAAGTGAGATAAGAAAAACGTAAAAAATGAACTTTGAATAAAAAAACTTTTACAATTTGTCGGATTGGATCCTCCGGTCAGGAGATTTAGAAAGCCATGTTCTCGAATCTGTACCACTGGCCCTTTAAAAATGATAACACTACCCAACAATAAAGCCATCACATGTGCTAAAAAAAATTGCCAAGAAGAAAAGGTTATAAATAAAACTATTTAGCTGCTAATTAACTCAAGCTGCAACCAAAATTTTGCCTAATACTAGTCAGAATGATTACCATTTATCAAAATTTATCAATAATTCAAATGAATCAGCTCTGAATATGTCTGAATTGCTTACTGGTTCACCTCATCTTTGGTTTAACTGAAACATTAAGTAAGTTAACGGTTTTCTTCATTAAGGGTGGCTTGACAATCGGCAAACAATAGCCACCAATAAAGCAGATAACAGATTCCATGAAAATTCTAGATAGTAATCATAGCAAAAATGCTACCAAATGAGCACTTTTTATTGCGCCTTATGTGAAAAAAAAGTAGATTCATACTCTATGCTCGCTTATGTAAAATACTAAACCGCTCTGATAAAATTGGATAAGTGTAAAATACTAACCCGATTTGATAAAACTAGATCATTACTTTTTTATTTTGCTGGTAATTACAGGGATAAACATAGCCATCAGAAAAATGCAGAAATATGCATAGACTTAAGCCGACAAAAATAAGCAGACAGACAATAGTCTATATCAGCGGAAAACTTTCAGTTTCCAATTTCCGGGCGTTTTCGTATCCAACATGGGTGCTACAGCAAGTTCGGGTTATGGTAACTAAGCCGACAAAATAAAGATACGGACGATAGTCCGAAAAAGCACAAAAACTCTAGTTTACAAAAAACAGGTCCCCGAGCTCCGTTTGCACTTTCGTAATTGGACCATAAATTTCCTTCCTTTCAGCAAATGCTATTGAATTGAACTTGAAAAGAAATCAAAATAGAAAACTTGAAAAATTATTTTTGTTAAAAATTAAACACTTCGTTGTGACACTTAACAATTTTAAAAAAAACAGCGTACCTTTATCGACTAATAAGCCCACAAACTGCGTACAAATTGCATAGAGTGCACCCATTGCCAGGAAATACAAGCCAGCTGTGTCGCCATCTACACCGAATGTCTGCAATAGATACGGCGAAAGAGAGACGTCATAGAGTCC
The DNA here is from genome assembly GCF_963678635.1 of Symsagittifera roscoffensis. NCBI lineage: Eukaryota > Metazoa > Xenacoelomorpha > Acoela > Convolutidae > Symsagittifera > Symsagittifera roscoffensis. The sequence continues at coordinate 74,195,412 of NC_087065.1, read as the reverse complement.
AAAAGGGACAGAGCCCAGAATGAAGAACATGCTGACTAGCCACACCCCTGGGTAGGCAAGAAAAGCTGCCAATGCTTCGCTAGTGTTGTCTGGCAGAGTATTGTTTTGAAGCGGGGGGTCTTTGGCTGTCAGAAGATTTACGTCTGAGTTCTGGTCGCTTTCTGATATGTCAACCATCGTGCTGGAAGATAATATTGCAATAATTACAAAACATTCTTCGCTTTGAAGCCCAAAAATGAATCAAATATGCCCACAGTAACTGCCGAAAAATTTTATTATCATAATTGATGTTCCGCTGAAACTAAAAACAACTGTTGATAAAAACAGGCACGCAACAGTTTACTTGAAAGCATTACTGAAGATTTGTTCAGTTCATTTGAAATATATAAAACTTTTGCTACATTCTTTAAAATTCATTCGTGTTAAACTAAAGTAACGGATTTAAAAGCTTTTCGAGAGATGATTTTCAAAAAAAAAACAATCGAACTCTGTAGGCAAAGCAATTCGATTTTGAAGTCAATCCTAAGCAGATCTGGTTTTGATTCTTTCCTTATTATCTTGGCGTGTTTCGGTTAATGACTCTTTTCCATTCCCCGTCCCATCATGGCAAGTTTTACCTTTTCATAGTAATTTTACAAATGTTTATGGCTAAATGCTAGACGTAAGATATGGAGAACATTTTTTTCAAAACTATTTATTACTCAACAACAAAAAAACTTTTTGACCACAAAAACTTCGTTTTTCAAAACTAAAATTCCAATGGAAAATAGGGACTATAGAATGAACTTAATTTTCAATTTAGAAAAAAAACATTATTAAAGAAATTCAATTTATTGATTATATAGCAAAATGTCCAATTTTGAAAATTCAGTTCGATGGAAAAAAATTTGAAACAGTCCAACAAATATCATTTGAACGTAAAACTAGCTACCTGTCGTCACTGTTTATTCCACTGTCAGCTGCAACACTTGCTGCACGCGAGTTAGAAACACTGTTCGCACTAGGAATAGTAACCATTGCAACTAACACGAACAGCATCTCAATAATTCCAGCCACCAGAAAGGGATACATATACCCCCCTAGACTGTACACCCCGCTTCCAATTGGGGGTCCGATTGCGATCCCAACTCCCACTCCTGACTCGATGAGGGACGTGATTCTTCCAGCGTAAGATGGGGCCATAGATGTCAGAAGTGGCACTCCAACTGACCATAGCATGCCAGCTCCGATGCCCATGACGATGCGAGAGAAGAAACACATTGATGCAAACCACCATCCGCCTGTACAGACAAAAAAGATCCGATGATGTTACATAACTAGCTTTTTCACACTTGCAGAGAGGGGAGGGTGAAATTATTACAAGGTATAAAATTCGCATATGCTTAAAGGTTGAATTGTTCCTTTATAGGGGTGGATAGCCTTTACTGTGTAACGTACGGGGGGAATAGATAAAAAGACAGTTGAAGACAAACCAACTGACTGCTGAAAAAGAGTAATGAACGCAAGGAAACAGAAAAACTAACTTCTTGTTTTTTGAAGAATTTTAAAGAAAAAATATATGCCCTTAAATCTCTTTGAATTTCACGAACAACTTATGTTTCACCCAATTTGAGAAAATTTAAAAAAAAAAATCAAAATTCAAATCGCGAAAAAGTAAATTTGAGCCTGAACAAATTTTTGGAAATTTTTTCGTGAAGACCTATATAAGAGGACTCATCACGTTCATTACCCTTAAATAAATTTTTTCGGCAAGCAACACGTTTTACTATGGGTGTATTTTGTTCCTTTTTGAAATTGTGTACATATGTTTAAACATGGGATTGTAAAAAGAAACATAAGTAAAATTAGGAATTGCAAACCTGGTCCGTTTCCAAGGATTCCAAAACAAATGTTAGCAACTGCACCCATAGTTGTGCCCCATATGAAGAAGAATTTGTTCAACTCCGGTTTGGCAAATAGGGGTAAGAAAGCACTGAAGATGAGAGTTGAAAAATCGAAACAACTAGTAATTGCACCCACAAGAAACTCGCTCAGCCCCTTGTACAGTTCCGCTTCGTTTGGGAAAAAGGGCGCCAGCTGGGAGTAGTTTATTCCTTCGGCCACAAAAAGCAGCACAGAAATGACCAAAGCTACAATCACTTTAGTTGTAAGTTCGGCCGACGACATTGCACAAAATTAGCAGCTAGCTTGTTTGCACATATGTACAATTTGATATTTCTAACTTCAAATCGACCGATTGAAGATTCTTCACTAAGTATATATATTGCACTAGATTTGTGATTGCTTGAATGGTAGTTAATAATTGCACTTTTGCGTGATTTAAATACTACAATTCACAGGCGTATCTCTGCGACAGCACCCTGTTCCACAAAAGTCACATTTTGAAGCGTTCTGAGGTCGTCATTTTTCTGAAAGTGATTAATAAAGTTATCTAACTAATTCTCTAAATATCATTCTACCACTAGACTAAACCATTAATTTAAGATAGCATAAACTATCTTCTTTAGACATCTTCATAACATTACTGCTGGTAATTATGTAGTAACAGAACTTTTCTCCACAAAAATCTCCTCGAGCTCCTTTGCGAAAAATTGAGAAAACCGGCTAGGTCTCAAAGGCGAAGCAGAACTGCGCGCTATTTGATTCATGGGCAAGAAAACATTGATTAGAAAAGCTGGCTCAAATATTGAAACTACTGAATTGATGTCCCTTTTTTTAAAAAAAATCATATTTGGTTTGCTGGTAATATCGGCTAGTTTATCCAATAAATCAAAACCAGTCAGGTAAATAGTTTGGCAAGCTTTCAGTTGTTGCAGCGATGTTATCTCTAAACGCTTAGAAAAACAGGACCCGAAAATTTCAGAAGACAAATCTGGAGAAAACAACATTATTCTCAGCAAAGCGAAGCGGAGCTATGCACCAATTGCGATAAAAGAGACCAAAGAAGCAGACAAAGCGAGCAAAAAATCAAAAACAAAATCTAAAAATCAACTCGAATCAGTAAATAAACTCTCAGTATATTATATGTAAGATTTCGTTTTTTACAGATTTCCAACCAGAATAAAAAACCTCGCTGGCTTTCTATGAATAGTTGTTGACACTTGCAAGAATCTCAGCTGCTGGAAAGGGCAAAATAAGCTCCATAAATTCAGAATTTGACTTCGCCATAGAGCTAAATTATTATCAAATACTTTTTCGACAGTTTCATTCAAAAATGTCTTTATCAAAATGAACTGCTCCTGCACTTAAACAGATGATTTATCCCTTAAGCACAATGAGCTAAACAAAACAAAGCAGAAAAACAGACAGCAAAATGACATCAAAGAACATTTTTTTACTTTTAAGCAAAATCCAAACCGTGCAAAATCAAATTTTCAATTATGAAAAAGAAACTGATCTGAACAAGAATATGCGTACCATGCCAGAATTTATGAAGAAAAATATTTGCCCATTTTTAGAAGCAAGCCAAATTAGACAGACATTGAAAACAAAATGCACAACGAATATAAGGATAGCCGGTTACTGTGCAAGTCCGACCAAGGTCTTTAGAAAATTAAAGTTAAGAAAGTTGTTTTTCAAATTAGTGTAGTTTTTTCTGCTTGGTGTGATAAAAGGATCTGACGTTAAAAAAAATAAGGCATATTAGACAGTCATAGTAATCGGCAAATTGGTCAAAAATTTTTCTAAACAAATTACTAGAAAAACTAAAAATGAAGCTAAAAAAACTCCAAACACTAATTTTACTTACTAAAAACTAAGTTTTAAGGTCTTAAATAAGGCATAATCCAGCTGATGAAGCTTGCCCGCTGCTTTATTCGCTCAAATTAAGACGAAAAATCAAAAATTTCAAACCGGTTTTTCTCGACACTGGGAAAATTTTTGAGATATTTTTAATGTGGTTCGAATCACGAATGAAAGGACTCTAATATGATATATCAGTCAGCCTAGTCCGGAAAACAAACAGAAAAACTAAAACATCCGAATACAAAGTTCCTCCCCATTTTTCAATGGTCGGAACAAAAACCCAGCCACTTATCTCTTCCTTGCAAAAATACAAAAAAGTATAGTGGGCCATCGTTCCAATTGCGATACATCAACAACATAGCAAGGCAAGAAAAAAGCCGAAAATGGGATTAATAATCGAAGAAAAAGGAAAATTTTCGGAAAAAAACGAAAGTTTAAACACTAGAAATTATCAATGATGCATTAATAATCGAAAAAGGAAAAATTTCAAAAAAAATGAAAGATTAAACACTAGAAATTATTGTTGATGTATTGGAATTCATTTCTGGAACAACATGCCAAAAAGGACAAAACACGTGTTCAGAAAGCATTGAAACAAAATGTACAAAGTTGCAAGTAAGCCGACAATACTAGGGCAGATGACACCCTTTCAGCAAAAAAAGGTTGTCTGAAAAACTTTGAACCATAACATGTTTCTAAGTCCCATCGATGCAAACGCTCGCAATAAAAAATTGAGTCTTCAAAAGAAGACGACGCAAAAAGTAGTGACTCGGCCGACAAAAGCCCTTTAAAGCAAAAAAAAAACAATACATTGAATGCAACGGATACTTAAAAAGCTAGTTGTTCAACAAAATCGTGAATAGTTTTATAAACCTGATTTAGACAGAGGTTAGGCAGAGCTTCACTGCTTTTGCAATACAAAAATCTATGCCATAACTCAAACGAAAAAGTTTCTTTGAAAAGCCATACTCTCAAAAACTAAATCAACTCCAATTCTTTCAACGCCAAAGTATTTAAGAAGTTTGCAGGAATACGTCTGAATCCTACAAAATCGAACAAATCAAATGTTTTGTTCATTTACAAAAAATCATTAATTTGTTTCTCATACAAAGAAAACAGAAAAAACGGCCGCCTAAAAGGTGTCATAAAAGCACCAAACTTTTGCAATTCTTTAAAAAAATCAATTACTTAGCCTTTCTAAAACTCGATAAAATTCTCTCCTAACTAGCAAAACAATTTGTGCGTTTTCTTAACTAAGTATACCTCGATAACAATCGACATGACCAAAATTAGACCTGATCCCAGGATGTAAAAACTATGATTGACACAAGAATTTTGTTCGCAAAACAAAAGAAATCGTTTTGTACCAATGAAGAATTTGGGTTTAATAAAAATAAATAGCTTTGCATGTAGCTGAAAAGACTGGTTATGATTTTCAAGGCGCAATTTTAAGAATATGGCCAACAGACAGTTGGAAAAAACACAAATGAAAGCAAGTAATCAGAAAAAAGTACAGACTTGGTGGTCGCGACAATTCGCACAAAAATCTTTGAGGGCGGGGAAGGCGCCCCGCCTGATCCTGGCACAAAAAATTTTCATAAAGATATCTCTAGCTTTTCGACCAAAACTTTCACGTTCTCAAAAACCCTCCTGTAACTTTTTCTAATTTTTTGCATGCGGCTCTAGAATGTCAAATGAATAGTGGTTTCCTCTTGTGACTTTTTGACCCAAAAATTTTGAACAGGTGTTTGGACTAATTAGGGCATTTTGCCCAAATTGGGAAAAATTTTTATTTTGCTTAGTTCTCAAAAATAAGTAAAAATTTTGATATACTTATGAAAATAAGTCTAAACTGATCTGAGCAGTTCTATCTAACAAACTAATCATCATGGTGGTGGAGTTTTTTGAATCTGAGAAAATTGAGAAGCTAATATGAAAAGTTTCAGCTGAAACTTGGCACTTCTTCAAAAGAACCATTTTTTTCAAAAAAATTCCAAATTTTCGATTTTTTAAACTTTTTGTTCAGAAATAAAGTAAAAAAAAACGATTTTGAGTTAGAGTCAGTTAGATATAGCTTTCAGAATTCTGTCAAAAAAATCGAAAAAACATGTTTTTTTGACCTTTCTCAAAATTTTAAAATAAGTGATCCACTTCTTGTTAGCCGCCAGATAAGGTCTCCCAAAACCTCGAAGACTCAAACAAAAAGACTGATGAGATTTTTTGAAGTTTTTTCGAAAAATGATTTTTTTTGATGTTTTTTTTTGGACTTTTCAGCTGAAAAATTATTCTAAGTACCGCCATTTGAAGAAGAAAAAAGGTTAAAATTGAAAATTACCTATTTTCTGAGGTTTTTTCTTGAGATTTGTTAATATGCTGAGGTTTGTTAGTATGCTAAAAATGGCTCATTCAGACTATCTTTATAGCTTGTTTAGGTACAAGTTTCTCAAGATGGCTCAAAGGTGCCTTAAGTGGAGGCGACAAGGAAAAAGAGCCTAAATGAAAACTTCATAAAATCTACAATTTTCAACATTTTTTGATAAATTGAAATAATAGTCCCACTAAATTGGGTACGCTGGCTCATAATATGCAATTGTTTTTCTCTTTTTTTTATTTTTGAAAATTACTAATTTTTGATTTTTTCAAAAAAAAACTTTTTAAAAATTTTTCTCTATTTTAAAACATTTTACAGCATATTGATGTTTTTTCTGCCAAAGTGCTATAAACGGCTGAACAGGAATCTTCATTACTTGAGAAAAGTTGGTGGTGCAAGGAAAAATTTTTTTTTTTAATTTTGCTATTTGTTGAACCTCGTATTTACGACACTTAAAAACATCAATAGCTCTTCATTCCGTTTTTTGGCATTAATTTTTTGTTTGGAGAAGCTAAGAGTTCTGATGGGTATTGCAAGGGATTCAATTCTGAATAAAAAAACGTCTTTGTTAAAAAGCTTTCAAGTATCAAATTACACTTTTTCGTGTTTATCAAAAGCTAATTCAAGTTCTATTCTTAATTCTGTTCTTATTTACATTATTTTTAACGTAAAAGATGCACTAATTGATTCTTTACAAAATGTTTATCGTGTACGTTGTCTTGTCCTACGTAAAGCGTCTTGCATCTTGTGTGCTAACTTGTATTGATCGACGAAAAACGGAGAGATGAGTTTAAGATGAAAAAAAAAATACTCGAAAAGCGACTTAAGAGTCGTTCATACAAGTGATTGCTTCAACAAAAAAAAACACATTAAACATTGTCATTATCCTTTGAAAAACTGCAGCCTATTATATACAGTGGGTCAGAGTAAAAAAAGCAATAAACAGCTGAGTGTCCAACTCTGGTTGAGATGTACTGAAAATGCTTCAGTACCCAAAATAACTACACTGGTAGTTAATAAACAAAACGGTTACAAAAAAACAGAGATTACAGTTAGATAAGATTTGAAAAAAAAACATAACCTAATTATAATATCAGTAAGCAATTTAAGATAAAAACGAAACGGTTACACTGTTGGGAATTTTGAAAAACGGTTCTCCAATTAAAGTTTTAATTCTCTGCAAATATTAAATTAAAAAGATCACAACTGAGTCCCACACAAGTATGCAAAAAACATTCATTGGTTTCAAAGCCATCAAGAAAACGTAGTAATTGTACCAAAAAGCGAAAATCTTCAGATTAGCGTGGGACTCGAACCAGTGCCACGCGCAGCTCAGCCATATATGTTACTTATTGAACTAAATCGGCACAAAAAGCACTGTCAACAAATTAACTTTAGTTCAAGCAATTTTATGAAACAACTTTTAAAATCCTATATACGTTCCTAAACTTAGTTGGCCGAGATCGCGAGTGACACACATTCCCGTCCCCCCATCTTATGTGCAAATTATAGATTGGCTTTACCATTTTCAAAGGAAATGTGTATCGAGTCTCTCAGTACCGGTGGGTGGGGGGTTAATTTACTGTTTTTAATCTATCTAAAACTAAATCAAACGGCGATCTGATTATGAAAAGAAATCGTCATAGTTTGAAAAACTAAATTAGGCTACCTAATTAATCTACGATTTTTTAAATATCAATAGCAGATACAACAATTAGTTCACAACATTGATGAACTAATGCAACAAGACAATCGTAAAATTTGGATTCTGAAGTCAACGTGTCTTTACACTTCTGGCATTGTTACGTGTCTTCATTATCAGATGCCATAAAGTCAGTAGACATAATTGGCATTGATTTCAGTTTTAAAAAAAGTTGGCTTCGGAGCCGTACGAGTAGAATACGTCTCCACGATGCCATGTGTGCTAACAATTTCTGATATAACCAGCAGTGTCTGATCGCCAATTGATGATATTTTGCAGAAGATCCACAAAACAACAATTGCTCATAAAAAAAGAAACCACATTTTGTCTAAAGTTACTACCTGCTCGGGATCGAACCGGCAGTTTCAGGTTGATGGCGCATTCTGTATACGCTCAGCCATAATCGTTTTAACTCCTTGGGGAAATTTGCACACAAGATGCAAGACGGCCATCAAGAAAACCGTCTTGCATCTTGTGTGCAAATTTCCCCAAGGAGTTAAAACGATTATGGCTGAGCGTATACAGAATGCGCCATCAACCTGAAACTGCCGGTTCGATCCCGAGCAGGTAGTAACTTTAGACAAAATGTGGTTTCTTTTTTGTCTAAAGTTACAAAAAGAAATCGGGCTCTGATTCGTAATAATTATAGTCTCGCTAGCTTCGTGGTTGTGCAATTCCCTGTTTCTGCGACAGCACCCTGTTCCACAAAAGTCACAATTTGAAGCTTTCTGAGGTCGTCATTTTTCTGAAAGTGATTAATAAAGTTATCTAACTAATTCTCTAAATATCATTCTACCACTAGACTAAACCATTAATTTAAGATAGCATAAACTATCTTCTTTAGACATCTTCATAACATTACTGCTGGTAATTATGTAGTAACAGAACTTTTCTCCACAAAAATCTCCTCGAGCTCCTTTGCGAAAAATTGAGAAAACCGGCTAGGTCTCAAAGGCGAAGCAGAACTGCGCGCTATTTGATTCATGGGCCAGAAAACATTGATTAGAAAAGCTGGCTCAAATATTGTAACTACTGAATTGATGTCCCTTTTTTTAAAAAAAATCATATTTGGTTTGCTGGTAATATCGGCTAGTTTATCCAATAAATCAAAACCAGTCAGGTAAATAGTTTGGCAAGCTTTCAGTTGTTGCAGCGATGTTATCTCTAAACGATTAGAAAAACAGGACCCGAAAATTTCAGAAGACAAATCTGGAGAGAACAACATTATTCTCAGCAAAGCGAAGCGGAGCTATGCACCAATTGCGATAAAAGAGACCAAAGAAGCAGACAAAGCGAGCAAAAAATCAAAAACAAAATCTAAAAATCAACTCGAATCAGTAAATAAACTCTCAGTATATTATATGTAAGATTTCGTTTTTTACAGATTTCCAACCAGAATAAAAAACCTCGCTGGCTTTCTATGAATAGTTGTTGACACTTGCAAGAATCTCAGCTGCTGGAAAGGGCAAAATAAGCTCCATAAATTCAGAATTTGACTTCGCCATAGAGCTAAATTATTATCAAATACTTTTTCGACAGTTTCATTCAAAAATGTCTTTATCAAAATGAACTGCTCCTGCACTTAAACAGATGATTTATCCCTTAAGCACAATGAGCTAAACAAAACAAAGCAGAAAAACAGACAGCAAAATGACATCAAAGAACATTTTTTTACTTTTAAGCAAAATCCAAACCGTGCAAAATCAAATTTTCAATTATGAGAAAGAAACTGATCCGAACAAGAATATGCGTACCATGCCAGAATTTACGAAGAAAAATATTTGCCCATTTTTAGAAGCAAGCGAAATTAGACAGACATTGAAAACAAAATGCACAACGAATATAAGGATAGCCGGTTACTGTGCAAGTAGCACAGAATGTTCCGACCAAGGTCTTTAGAAAATTAAAGTTAAGAAAGTTGTTTTTCAAATTAGTGTAGTTTTTTCTGCTTGGTGTGATAAAAGGATCTGACGTTAAAAAAAATAAGGCATATTAGACAGTCATAGTAATCGGCAAATTGGTCAAAAATTTTTCTAAACAAATGACTAGAAAAACTAAAAATGAAGCTAAAAAAACTCCAAACACTAATTTTACTTACTAAAAACTAAGTTTTAAGGTCTTAAATAAGGCATAATCCAGCTGATGAAGCTTGCCCGCTGCTTTATTCGCTCAAATTAAGACGAAAAATCAAAAATTTCAAACCGGTTTTTCTCGACACTGGGAAAATTTTTGAGATATTTTTAATGTGGTTCGAATCACGAATGAAAGGACTCTAATATGATATATCAGTCAGCCTAGTCCGGAAAACAAACAGAAAAACTAAAACATCCGAATACAAAGTTCCTCCCCATTTTTCAATGGTCGGAACAAAAACCCAGCCACTTATCTCTTCCTTGCAAAAATACAAAAAAGTATAGTGGGCCATCGTTCCAATTGCGATACATCAACAACATAGCAAGGCAAGAAAAAAAGCCGAAAATGGGATTAATAATCGAATAAAAAGGAAAATTTTCGGAAAAAAATGAAAGATTAAACACTAGAAATTATTAATGATGCATTAATAATCGAAAAAGGAAAAATTTCAAAAAAATGAAAGATTAAACACTAGAAATTATTGTTGATGTATTGGAATTCATTTCTGGAACAACATGCCAAAAAGGACAAAATACGTGTTCAGAAAGCATTGAAACAAAATGTACAAAGTTGCAAGTAAGCCGACAATACTAGGGCAGACGACACCCTTTCAGCAAAAAAGGTTGTCTGAAAAACTTTGAACCATAACATGTTTCTAAGTCCCATCGATGCAAACGCTCGCAATAAAAAATTGAGTCTTCAAAAGAAGACGACGCAAAAAGTAGTGACTCGGCCGACAAAAGCCCTTTAGAGCAAAAAACAATACATTGAATGCAACGGATACTTAAAAAGCTAGTTGTTCAACAAAATCGTGAATAGTTTTATAAACCTGATTTAGACAGAGGTTAGGCCGAGCTTCACTGCTTTTGCAATACAAAAATCTATGCCATAACTCAAACGAAAAAGTTTCTTTGAAAAGCCATACTCTCAAAAACTAAATCAACTCCAATTCTTTAAAACGCCAAAGTATTTAAGAAGTTTGCAGGAATACGTCTGAATCCTACAAAATCGAACAAATCAAATGTTTTGTTCATTTACAAAAAAATCATTAATTTGTTTCTCATACAAAGAAAACAGAAAAAACGGCCGCCTAAAAGGTGTCATAAAAGCACCAAACTTTTGCAATTCTTTAAAAAAATCAATTACTTAGCCTTTCTAAAACTCGATAAAATTCTTTCTCCTAACTAGCAAAACAATTTGTGCGTTTTCTTAACTAAGTATACCTCGATAACAATCGACATGACCAAAATTAGACCTGATCCCAGGAAGTAAAAACTATGATTGACACAAGAATTTTGTTCGCAAAACAAAAGAAATCGTTTTGTACCAATGAAGAATTTGGGTTTAATAAAAATAAATAGCTTTGTATGTAGCTGAAAAGACTGGTTAAGATTTTCAAGGCGCAATTTTAAGAAGATGGCCAACAGACAGTTGGAAAAAACTCAAATTAAAGCAAGTAATCAGAAAAAAGTACAGACTTGGTGGTCGCGACAATTCGCACAAAAATCTGTGAGGGCGGGGAAGGGGCCCCGCCTGATCCTGGCACAAAAAATTTTCATAAAGATATCTCTAGCTTTTCGACCAAAACTTTCACGTTCTCAAAAACCCTCCTGTAACTTTTTCTAATTTTTTGCATGCGGCTCTAGAATGTCAAATGAATAGTGGTTTCCTCTTGTGACTTTTTGACCCAAAAATTTTGAACAGGTGTTTGGACTAATTAGGGCATTTTGCCCAAATTGGGAAAAATTTTATTTTGCTTAGTTCTCAAAAATAAGTAAAAATTTTGATATACTTATGAAAATAAGTCTAAACTGATCTGAGCAGTTCTATCTAACAAACTAATCATCATGGTGGTGAAGTTTTTTGAATCTGAGAAAATTGAGAAGCTAATATGAAAAGTTTCAGCTGAAACTTGGCACTTATTCAAAACAACCATTTTTTTCAAAAAAATTCCAAATTTTCGATTTTTTTCAACTTTTTGTTCAGAAATAAAGTAAAAAAAAACGATTTTTGAGTTAGAGTCAGTTATTTGTTTCCAACCTAATGTACCTTATGTGGGAGTACTGTTTGTACTAATTTTAGGCCCTCATTTTTGTTTTTAGCCAAGATATAGCTTTCAGAATTCTGTCAAAAAAATCGAAAAAACATGTTTTTTGACCTTTCTCAAAATTTTAAAATGAATGATCCACTTCTTGTTAGCCGCCAGATAAGGTCTCCCAAAACCTCGAAGACTCAAACAAAAAGACTGATGAGATTTATTGAAGTTTTTTCGAAAAATGAATTTTTTTGATGTTTTTTTTGGACTTTTCAGCTGAAAAATTATTTTAAGTACCGCCATTTGAAGAAGAAAAAAGGTTAAAATTGAAAATTATTTATTTTCTGAGGTTTTTTCTTGAGATTTGCTAATATGCTGAGGTTTGTTAGTATGCTAAAAATGGCTCATTCAGACTATCTTTATAGCTTGTTTAGGTACCAGTTTCTCAAGATGGCTCAAAGGTGCCTTAAGTGGAGGCGACAAGGAAAAAAAGCCTAAATGAAAACTTCATAAAATCTACAATTTTCAACAATTTTTGATAATTTGAAATGATAGTCCCACTAAATTGGGTACGCTGACTCATAATATGCAATTGTTTTTCTCTTTTTTTTTTTTTTTTGAAAATTACTAATTTTTGATTTTTTCAAAAAAAAAACTTTTTAAAAAGTGTTCTCTTTTTTAAAACATTTTACAGCATATTGATGTTTTTTCTGCCAAAGTGCTATAAACGGCTGAACAGGAATCTTCATTACTTGAGAAAAGTTGGTGGTGCAAGGAAAATTTTTTTTTAAATTTTGCTATTTGTTGAACCTCGTATTTACGACACTTAAAAACATCAATAGCTCTTCATTCCGTTTATTGGCATTTTTTTGTATTTTTTTTTTGTTTGGAGAAGCTAAGAGTTCTGATGGGTTTTGCAAGGGATTCAATTCTGAATAAAAAAACGTCTTTGTTAAAAAGCTTTCAAGTATCAAATTACACTTTTTCGTGTTTATCAAAAGCTAATTCAAGTTCTATTCTTAATTCTGTTCTTATTTACGTTATTTTTAAGGTATAAGATGCACTAATTGATTCTTTACAAAATGTTTATCGTGTACGTTGTCTTGTCCTACGTAAAGCGTCTTGCATCTTGTGTGCAAATTTCCCCAAGGAGTTAAAACGATTATGGCTGAGCGTATACAGAATGCGCCATCAACCTGAAACTGCCGGTTCGATCCCGAGCAGGTAGTAACTTTAGACAAAATGTGGTTTCTTTTTTTATGAGCAATTGTTGTTTTGTGGATCTTCTGCAAAATATCATCAATTGGCGATCAGACACTGCTGGTTATATCAGAAATTGTTAGCACACATGGCATCGTGGAGACGTATTCTACTCGTACGGCTCCGAAGCCAACTTTTTTTAAACTGAAATCAATGCCAATTATGTCTACTGACTTTATGGCATCTGATAATGAAGACACGTAACAATGCCAGAAGTGTAAAGACACGTTGACTTCAGAATCCAAATTTTACGATTGTCTTGTTGCATTAGTTCATCAATGTTGTGAACTAATTGTTGTATCTGCTATTGATATTTAAAAAATCGTAGATTAATTAGGTAGCCTAATTTAGTTTTTCAAACTATGACGATTTCTTTTCATAATTAGATCGCCGTTTGATTTAGTTTTAGATAGATTAAAAACAGTAAATTAACCCCCCACCCACCGGTACTGAGAGACTCGATACACATTTCCTTTGAAAATGGTAAAGCCAATCTATAATTTGCACATAAGATGGGGGGACGGGAATGTGTGTCACTCGCGATCTCGGCCAACTAAGTTTAGGAACGTATATAGGATTTTTAAAGTTGTTTCATAAAATTGCTTGAACTAAAGTTAATTTGTTGACAGTGCTTTTTGTGCCGATTTAGTTCAATAAGTAACATATATGGCTGAGCTGCGCGTGGCACTGGTTCGAGTCCCACGCTAATCTGAAGATTTTCGCTTTTTGGTACAATTACTACGTTTTCTTGATGGCTTTGAAACCAATGAATGTTTTTTGCATACTTGTGTGGGACTCAGTTGTGATCTTTTTAATTTAATATTTGCAGAGAATTAAAACTTTAATTGGAGAACCGTTTTTCAAAATTCCCAACAGTGTAACCGTTTCGTTTTTATCTTAAATTGCTTACTGATATTATAATTAGGTTATGTTTTTTTTTCAAATCTTATCTAACTGTAATCTCTGTTTTTTTGTAACCGTTTTGTTTATTAACTACCAGTGTAGTTATTTTGGGTACTGAAGCATTTTCAGTACATCTCAACCAGAGTTGGACACTCAGCTGTTTATTGCTTTTTTTACTCTGACCCACTGTATATAATAGGCTGCAGTTTTTCAAAGGATAATGACAATGTTTAATGTGTTTTTTTTTGTTGAAGCAATCACTTGTATGAACGACTCTTAAGTCGCTTTTCGAGTATTTTTTTTTTCATCTTAAACTCATCTCTCCGTTTTTCGTCGATCAATTTGACGCCGCTGTTACCATGTCACATTGAATGAAATCGGGCTTTGATTCGTAATAATTATAGTCTCGCTAGCTTCGTGGTTGTGCAATTCACTCTAAATTCGAAGATGATCAGTTCGATTCACTAGAATGACGCATTTTGAACTTTAAGATCACAATTTTTCAATGGTTTTTAGACTGCATTATGTTCTTGAAAGCAACGTTCTCCGTTCAAGCTGCTCAGGAACAACTTTTTCGGTTTAGAGAGGTGCAGTACACGAATTTGATTAACCCAGACCAACTGGTGACGGGACCGTTCAAAATGCGAGCAGTTTACCTCTACCCCAGTGTTGCAAAAGAGCCAAGAAGTCTTTTACAAAAACCTGGCAGCCAGGACGGGGCTCCAGTGCGAGTCGTCTGCCGGAGCCCGTCAAGTTCGACAGGTTTCACGCGTTCGGAATACCTCAGTCCCCTCATGTGGTCTTAGTGTTTGGGAAGTCCGAAATGCAGTCGTCGGATTTCCTCCGATACAGTAATCATTTCACGGCAGGGGACGAAGTGTGGCTGATTCTCCCAAAATCTGATGGAAATGTCCAGCAGAACCCTATTCTTCGCTTTGAAGAACCCGCTGTGCCAGTGGAAACCATTTTATCCTTCGTAGAGGACGTTATGCCGCCCTCAAATGTGCTGCATGGTTCCTACGTCTTTTTCGATTTTATTTCACATAGAATCAGCGTCAATCAAGCCTCCCCACTTGATCATACATGCAGTGGCATTTTGTGTGACGGGCAATTCGGGACAGGAACTTGTGGATGTACGAAAGATCCGGCGAAGCGCCATTGGAAGCGTTTTCTTTTCCCGAGATTGACGAGTTTGCCAATGATGAACTCAACATTATCTCAAATAGGCTGACTCGTCTCCTCATAGACACTAATGTGCGGAGCTGGCCTGCCACTGATGCTCGTGATGATCCGTTCGAAATATTTGCCGACGTAAAATGTTAACTTGTCAATCCAAGTGTTATATTGATTTAGCTTTGAACATTTTTCACGTTACCCATGCCATGGCAATTTGTTGACCAAATAGAACCATTTTTTTCTTTTCTAAAGGTTGTAAATGGCGTAAAATTGTTCCAATGGTTTTTTCCTGCTTTTTGTTGGACAGGGGTTTAGAGTAAAGGGCTGATTCAAGCCCAGTATCAATGTGAACGAAACAACGGCGGAATCGTACAGCTTCCATATCTGCTACTTGATGCCAAGGTCTCCACTCACATCTGCACAATCCCATCTCGTCCATGGACGTGAATCAGGTTTACTTTTCATATATCTAATAATTTGCTTTTGTAGTGCTCAAGAAACATGTCACATTAAAAGCAAACCACTCATTACTGGCAGCCCTATGAACCTGTACAGTGTTTATGCTCTACGATCAAAACAGATGAGTTTGTTCTTAACGTCTCTTTAGCCTAACGGTAGCACACATCAATTGTACTCCGTTGGTTCTCTGATCGATTCTCGAGCATGTCATTTTTTTGTTACAGCTCCTCTGTCGGATAATACCGGCAGCCCAATTCCGCCAAGGAGTTTTGTTTATACACCTGAAAGAACGGAATACCATTATCACAATCACGAAGACGATAACAATGCTGGTCCCGCAGCCACACAAGATCAGTATGACGATGGTACTCAAAATGAGGATGATCAGGGGGGGGGGCGAGACTTCAGCAACAGCCAAAGAGATGACCATGACGCTGGTCGAGGTTACAGCTACGGGATTGAAACAGAGATGTTCATGTAGTTGGCCGAAATAACTCTTCATTGGTGCTAACGAGGTGAAGTTTGCTACATAAAATAGCCGAAATTGGCTGATTAACGAGCAAACTGCAGTTTATGCGAGCGAACTTCAACAAAATGGTACCCTTTTGAAATGGCGGTTGTTGGGTGTGATGTGAAGATGTTTAGGAGGGCTTACACCAAGAAAATTGCAACCGGAAAATTGTTGTGTCCTCAATGCTATGCATTGTGTTGTCATTCAAAGGGAAGTACTTGGGAAAATGGTTGGCCGGTTGCTATAAGAAAGTTCAAGTCAACGAAACTGTGGCAACTGCTTCCCGCTGAGTTATTGGCTTCCTGGAGGCATGCCCCGATGAAAAAAATAGGTGAAGATGAAAAACGTCATTTATTCAACGATGTTACCAAATGCGTCAACATGTTTTGGAGTCCCATTAATTCGTACACCGCTGAAAACTTTCTCAATGCTATGGAAAAATTTGCATTCCCATTTGTTCGGTGTTTTTGAAGTGCCTCAACTTTCATTCATTCAGTTGGTACCGTCGGTTTTAAACACCTGTTTCATTTTGTTGATAGTTCATTCCTATTATTCAATGCCGTCTCTTCCCTCAAACTTGGCTGCATAAGGAGCGATTATCTAACTGCCGTTGACGACAACCTGCCTTTTCAAATGAGACCAGCGTTGATGATCAATGAATTGGGTTTGCAATTATTGACATGTAAAATGCATGACGGAGGAACGAAACTAAGTATGATTCATGTGCCGAGGCATCCAATTTGTCACAATTTGAGCCACCCGGACGATAATAGATTGGCTCCTCTGCCGCCGGCATTACGTGGGGCGAAACCGGTTAGAGTGGGCCAATTCTCACATACTTGGACCATGTCGAAGTCTACGGGTGGTTTTCAGGGCGTTGCCTCCACCATTCTGCACAGTGAACGGAAACTAAATATCAAGAGTGATTTCTTATTGCCCCACAAAGAATTCTTGTTCTGCAGGAATAGAAAAGATATGTTTGAGAACTTGTCCAATGTGGCAGACAAGTATCACCTGGATGATAGCGTAGTTGACCGTTTCTATCAACGCAGCTGGAAAACACCAGCAAATTACGATGCTTGCTTGGAACCAGCCACTTTTGTTGGTCATCAAATAATAAGAAATATAAAAAGCTGTATTGACAGCATGAGTGATGAGAAAGACCTCCCTTTCTACAATCCGGAAATGAAAAAATCCCTGATCTGCCGCCAAGATGGTTGGCACGGCAAAGTTAAATAATTTCTTTACTTTATTTCATGTTTTGCAACATTGAGCAACTTAATGAGATTTTGGTTGGAAAACTCCACAAAACAAAGCTACTCACTGCGTTAAATAACCTCATATGTCACAGAAGAAAATATGCCTCTTCTGCAGATGTTAACTACATCAAGACCATACTACCGGGAGGTTCACAAATGAAAGACGTTCAGTATCTGTTGAAGCAACTACAGGAGGATGTGCAACTGGTGGATGGAAAATGTAGCATCGAGAATAAAAACGCAATAGTGTAGATTGGCTCACGTCGAAGTGATTTCTCTCTCATTTGGAACAAAATGCATCAAATTGGCCTAAAACGTATGCTTTTAGAGAGACTCCCAGTCGCTAAGGAAAATAATGTGTTACTCAGCAGTTCCAACTTGGAGACGAAGTGGAATTTGAATCTCAATACATTAGTGCTTGAAGAGCAATGACTGTCGACTCAGCAATTGTCGTCTTGCTGTGTTCGCTAAGCGTAATATTGCACCAGCTTCGCTTACTCATTATGTTTCTGGCCAAAGTGAGGTGCGATGTACTGAGCATGGAATGGCGATCTGTATCGATTTCATGAGAAGTGGTTATAGGTGCGTCGTTAAAACATCATGTGTACGGAAAAGCAAGTGGCGGTGTCCTGCTAGTGGTTGCAGGTTCGCTCTTTGCAAAAAGTGTTTCGAAATATTCAAGCACAATCCTTTCAGAGTTGTAAATCTAGCTATAAATGATGATGTCTTCGATCGAAATGAAAAGGAGGACCTTTCAAGTTCGCCGCAAGATGAAATTGACAATGAATTGTGCGAAATAGAAGTTCCTGATCTTCCCATCCCTTCGGCCCAATTTTGTGGCAATCACGTGGACACTGATGCAGGCATCACAGCGGTACCTTTAGAAACTACTGTTTCCAATGATATGAAAGTTATTCCACTTCATGGGCTACTGAATTCATTCATGTCCGTCCTGCAACTCATAATGCACAGTAAGGAAAACATTATAGGCCCCGTTCGAAAACTGTGGGCTCGGGCTGAATTCCAAACAACACAAGGAAACCTACCTCACTACCATGTTCTAATTTGGCTACATCTAACTCAGCCGATTTAGATGACCTAATCCAGTGCTCACAAAAGTCTATCCGAGTAAAACTAGGAAAATTGATGATGTCGTCCTTGAAAAAAATTGACGATCTGAAACATTTGGAAGAATTGGTTGAACTGTGTACAGGTTCATTCTCACCTCTGTCCAAAATCAAATTTCAGATGTTTCAAGCGGCAAGATTAAGCATGGAACAAAATTTGTCGGACACCTCCGTTTCCTCCGAGTAATTGCCACTGGAAGCTTCGAATCAACAAGCAATTTCCATACGATGCCCTAAAAGTCATGATGAAAATAGGAATGGCCTCAAAAGTTGAAGGTTATGAAGATTGGTTAGTCGCAGACGGTGTCATGTCCTGCGAAAAATTCATGCACGCTGCCGCCAGTAGTGAACACATGGTGCCAACAAGTTGCCATTTGTTTTGCCTAACTAAATCGAGTACAAATCTTTCAGCCGTATCTGATGACTTTGCATGTTCTTACCTGACCTACTACGCAGCCAAAATGGAAGAGCACGGATCTGCTCAGCTGACGTCTGGTTCCGATGGGAAAAGTTTTCGGTTGCGAAACGACGGCGTCCAGAATCGATATAAAAAAAACACTTCATGAATTTGGAGAGCAAAAAAGATCGATCGGCTGAAAAGGTCGATTGCACTCTTTTGTCTATCACCGAGTGTGTTCACTGGGCCATGGGTT
The DNA here is from genome assembly GCF_963678635.1 of Symsagittifera roscoffensis. Classification (NCBI taxonomy): domain Eukaryota; kingdom Metazoa; phylum Xenacoelomorpha; order Acoela; family Convolutidae; genus Symsagittifera; species Symsagittifera roscoffensis. Next base: position 74,176,079 of record NC_087065.1, on the reverse strand, counting down.
TGCCATATGTGATAACTAACATGTCTTTCATCCATTTTCAAAATGTTCCATCTGAAGATCGATTTGTTCGTGTTTTGCCGAGTAGAAAATGCTGGGGACTATGGAATGTCAGAAACAATCGAATTGGTGCCCAACTATTTGCGCCCCACTATATCGCAACAAACTCTGCAAGAAGACATTTACAAAAGCGAAGAAGCAATTGATCGCCTAACCGAGTTTGGACTACGTTCGCCAGAACTGCTCTGCGTAGACAAAATAGAAGTGTATTTTCGATGTTTCGCTCTGGAGTCGTGTAAGGAAACAGAGAACCAAGTTAAAAGACACTTTATGAACTGCACAAATGTTCCCTGGATTAATTGTTGTGGGAAAATTGAAAAAGTGCGTGCACAAGCAGTTGATACAGTCACCGATTTCGTTTTGCGCAAACCTGCAACAGTTAAATCTAAATATATTTGTAATATATTGGAGAAGTGTAGGGAAAGAGGAAACATGTTTGAAGTTTGGCTCTACGAATGTGAGAACGCACTTTTGCCTGAAATTGTTTTCAAGAGCGTGTCTCCTCGCAACCCTATCAAGCTCCTTGTTTCGTTTGTTTTGCGTTTTGACTGAATTGGACCTTTTTCGAAGCCTTGTTCTGCGCGAATCATACGTGAAAGCTGGATTGTTACAACAATGTGACCGATACACCGAACATCACATACCAGCCTTGCTACGTATGTACGCTTACGATGAACTGCGCTATTTTCCTGGAGGAGCCTTGACTGGCCTGCAAAGCTTCTTGGGGCACAAGCCGCATTTGCGCAGCTTCTGGAATTACAAGGTGAAGACGCATTGCCAACACCTACTGTGCTGATTGGTAGAATGCATGAAATTTAATCAGAAGTTTCAGCCTTTGTAGATGAAACTCAGCACAGGATGCTGAATCGAGCCCAATTGTTGCAGCTTGACAACTGTCCGACGAACATCGACGCACAATTTCTCTGTGCTGAATGGCTACCACAGGTTAATTTTGCTGAAAACCAAAAAGCATCAAAGAACGAGCAACGGCTTCTGTTAAATCACCTTTGCGCATCGGTACGCGCAAAGTTGATGGCTGTAAGTGACAGTCGGCTGGCTAAAAACGATCTGATGCTCAGTCCACCTGGTTCCGGTAAAAATTATCTCTCCAGAGTGGTGTTGTCGTATGCGTGGTTCAACGGCTTCAAATGCATGATCACTAGTTTGGCTGCCCGACGCTCCCAGCAACTAGGAGGCGAGCATATTCACAGACTATTCCGTGTTACATGTGCCCCTTTCCCTGCCAAAGATCTAGCCGAGAAAGCGCTCGTCAATTTGTCCCGAGATTTGAAAAGGAAGAACTTTTTGGAGCGACTGCAGTTTATGTTGATTGAGGAAAAGAGCCTGCTGAACGCAGAAATACTGTCAGCTGTTAATTTAATACTTAAAAGGTTGAAGGAAAATGACGAGGAGTTTGGTGGCGTTTACATTCTAGCTAATGGAGATAGTAGTTAGTTGCCGAACGTGTCTGGCACTAATGTCTTCACCTCAACGTCGGTCATGTTTGGTTTTAATATTAATTTCCTCCAGCAGTTTGTTCGAATGGAGGACCCTAACGGACAAGTGTTGTTAAGATTGATGGAACAAAGACCAATTCTTGCAGAAGACGTAGAAACTAGTTATTTAGGCTACCTTTATTTTCAACCTGTTTAAGAAATGTTGCGCTCTCACAGATGCGTTTCTTCTTCCATCACTACTGAAAAAAAAAATTCATTCACAACTACAGTACATCATATTCAGTTCAAATTGTTGTTTCTGACATTCTTATGTTTTTCATTCATTGGTGCCTTGCTCTTCTGATTCCACATTGGGCGCCTCTCTCTACGCGTCGTTGGGACTTCAGATTGCTCAAATCGGGGCTCAAACTCTTTCTCTGTTCTCAATGTAGTCGCAAGGTACGAACTGTGTTCCTGGAGCGAACAGAGCCATATGCTCACGAGTGATTTCCAGTATACCTCTCGCATGAACAGTGTAATCGCATTCGATTACACCTTTCGCCCCAGGACACTTTCCAGGGATTCTGCGGAATTGAGAAATCCTCACGTGTATCACCTCACGGCCATATTGTAACGTCGTAAGCCCCTGTCTCTTCTTCAGTCTAGCAATGAGGGCATCTAGTATGGTCTTCAGTTGTCCTTTGTTCCGATACTCTCCTCCGTTAATAGCAATTTTTCGAAAATTATAATTACTCATCTCCAAATTGAAATCAAACGATGATAGCGTCCCACTGAGACTAGAAACACAATCCATATCTAACAATGATCATACTGACTTGCGGCACTACCACCTGTGCCACAGGGCTGGTTACATCTCTTTTTTTTTCTTACTTTTCTTTGATTCGTGCTGGCTCAGCGTCTATGAACAAATTAGTTTATTGAAAACACACCATTAATGATTTTTCTTTGGTTCAAGTTGTGTCGCCCAAGTCGAATTCACGGCTGGCATGGCGCAGTGTATGAGCGTAACACTGGCAGTCCAGCATAGTTTGTTCGAATCGCAGCCATTCTTTTTTATCCAGTGGACTTCGATTAAGCAATATGGTGCAGTCCAGATTTATTATCGCAGTTTTCCATTCCACTTGCCTTTTTTGCAGATCCTTTATGATAAACTTTGCTTGACATTTTCAATGCATCTTGTTCTCATTGAATTCATTAATGCGCTCTCGCTGGTTTTTAGGCATCAGTCGTGATTTTATTATTGACGGCGCATATTGGTTGGGTAATAGTGTAGGAATCTATACAAAATCAGTGAAGCACTTATTGAACTGTGAATGCTTGAACGAAACTCATGATGTTTTGTTGTGCGTTTTGAGATTTAAATTTATTTGGTAATGAAGTAGATTTTTTTTGACAACCTTTAGTCATATTATTATATTGAAAATGTTTGAATTTTGCTATTTGTGGCCGTTTCATAGTTGGAACTTTACATATAGTTCCTCTGCATATAATGACTTGTAAACCACAATGCAGCTTCCATATCCGTTTCCAGCTAAAATTAGTACAACTAAATTTACTCTGAGTAATTACTCAATGATGTTTCTCATTTTGTTTAGACTCACTTTTTGATTTTTTCAAAGTATTTTATGACCTGAAACCAATAAAAAAAAATTTACGATTCCTTTAGCACCAGTGACGCAGGTTCCAATCCGACTGACAGCTTCTTTTTTCAACCTCAATGAATCAATTCTAATTAATTGTGCCCAATTATATAAAACACATTTTTGCGCCTCTAAATTTTCTCCGGAAGGAAAATCTGAAAAGTGTTTTATCTTGGGTTTTAACTGACAAAATTTTATGTGATTGGTCCGTCATTGAACTTATTTGCAGTTATCTGTCTTTTGAAATGCAAACAAACAATATCAAATTTTGTTTCTGATCAAATGCTGAGTGCGTTTGTATCACTTCTGCAAATGAAGCTTTTTTTGTAAGAAAAAATTGTGATTGACTGCTATGGTCACTTTTTGATACTTTTTCCGGCATTAGGGGTTGAAAAATGATTTCCAGTGGAAGAAACAACTATCAATTTTTGTATTTTCTTTTACGAAAGTTGCATGGCGTAAACCAAATCCTTGCTTTAATGGAATCAGCTCTGTTAATTAAATTGCATTGTGGCTGCATTTTCACAGGTTAAAGAATTCTGTACTGAGACATACATAAAATCTACGTAACTCTGCTGTGGGTCCAAGAAAAGACCAAAAACAATGGTGAAGACGTACTAATTTTGTGTTGGAAGGTTAACCAAGTGAATTTCGGGACTCGTCTATGGGTCATCAAATGTCCAGAAAGTAAAATTCAGCGCGTGACCTTGAGGATGCTAGGTTTTTGAAAGCACCTCAACTTTTCAACTCCAAAGATTACAACGATGCCCTTAAAGCTCTTTGAAATTCCAGAACAAATTATGATTGAAACTTTTTTGTTAAAATTACTCCAATTTGAGAAATGTGAATCAATAAACAAAAATTTTCTATTTCGCTGGGAAGTCTGAAAATCAAATTCCACTTTCGAAAATAGAAGTCAATCGAATTGTTCACGACCTTTACACTTTCGCTGTTCGATTGTGGAGTTTGCTTTCCTGCTAAAAAATTAACTCTATTTAAAAAGAAACCAAAAGTCAAACCGCGAAAAAGATAGTTTGAGCCAAAACAAATTTCAAGACTTTTCCTGAAAAATAAAAACCAAAAAATCCTAGCTAACTATATGAGAGTATGAATTACGTTCATCGACTCTTACTAGTTGTTTCCGTTGCTCTTTACCAACATTTCCATTTTGCTCTTACAATCTCTAAATGCGAAAACACCGCAAGGATTTTTAATGAATTATTTTTAAAAAACAAGGAAGGAACCTGCTCTTCGCCTATGCAGTGCTTGGTTCAGTATAAGCACACGGAGGCAAAGCTGCATTTCGTAAACACTATCCAGAACACTCGGATTCGATCTGCGACTAAGAGCTTATGAGTCTCACGCTCTAACCACTCAGCCACGGACGCTTAATAAACCACAAACACTAGCCAGAAATAAAGCAGAGAACAGATGCTATGATATTCCCAATGCTACAGATCGTGATTATAGCAACAGAGCCACCAAATAAGTGAACACTTTTATTTGCGAGTTTGGCTGAAAAAAAAAAACGTTCGTACTAATACACTAACGCTCGCAAGCACTCTAGTGTAAAAACATGAATAAACTTTTGTCTGAATGCAGTTCAACAATGGCATGAAAGAAAATTGCTCTTTATCTAGATTTTGAAAGCTGTGGACTGAATATCTTTTCATCTAAAATTTTAACTCTAGTCTTTGATTTCCACTAAGTGCAACTTATTTATTCAATCTTAACTTAGTGACACGAGTTCTGCGAGCAAAAAGTATCGATGTTCTCTCAGATCCTTCAAGTGATAAACGTTCATTACTTAATGGAAGTCTACTGGTTACGTTATAAATTGTTGATAATTTTTTATGCTATTGTTTTTCGAGCTGCTTTTAAAAGCTTTTTGCTTTCAATATACAAAAAGGCTTCGATCGTGAGAGTTCAATTTTAGAAAACTACTACAGGCTGTGGGCGACCTGAAAGGATGGTCGGCTGCTAACGAGCTCAAATTCAACAAATCGAAACGCATTTTGTTCAATTTAACGCTTAGTCCACTGACAATGTCTTCATTGAGCTAGACTCTGTCGAGCACAAAAAGACGATCACAGATCTTTGTTTTGAAATGAACTTAACAAAAACTACTAAAAATGTCATAAACCTGAAACATAGCTTTCCGTCCAACGCACCAAGAAGGTAAAGTAACCTAATACAACCATGTGCCATGGGAAAAAAACGAAGCCCTTCAGCGCAGACGTTTTTATTGATGCCATGTTCACGTGCCAAAAAATACGGGAGATCATCGCGAGCCAAAACATCACTTATTTGCAACATACCTTCCAAAAACGCCTTAAAATGGTTTTGGCCGGATTTTTTTAAAATTCGCCAGCGGCACAAAAATTTTTGAAAATGGGGTTTTTGCAACAATTTTGGAGAGCTCTGAAAATCAATTTAGTCAAAAATTTCTGACACCAGCACCTGCTCCCTAGGATTTCCTATCAAAAAATCTGCTATTCCCTCAGTCAAAGATTTCTTGCTTTAAAAAACCATGTTACAAGACAATTTCTCAACAAAATGGCAATAATTCAATGATTAGAAATTTCAAGAGCAACTTCACAACTCTCTCTCACTACTCTTTCGGGATCGCTGAGAAAACGCTTAAGTGTATCAGTGACTCCACTGTGCTTTGAGGCTATTGACCCCAGGGCCTCAGCGCACTCGTGACGCACCATTGGATCTTCGCTTTGATTCGCAAGAACCTCGGCAAGAGATGAAACGGCTTCTTTATTCTGCATCTGTCCCAATACATATGCAATCTCATGTCGAAATAAAGCGCTTTTTGATCCGAAACCTGAAACCAAACAACTCGACTTTACCTAAAATTGAAAAACATAGCCAATCGAAGATAGGAAAAGAGTAATGAACGCAAGTAAACAAAAAAAACACTGACTTTCTTGAAAAAATCTTAACTTTCGAAATCTGAACTTTCGAAAAAATCTCAACAATCGAACAAAAATAGATGCCCTTTAGGCTCTTTGAGTTTCTAGAACAATTTATGATTGGAGCTTTTTTGATTACATGAACCCAACTAGAGAAAACTGGATCAATAGGTAGTTTTTATTCCGCTAGGAAATCTAAAAATAAATTCCACTTTCGAAACTAGAAATCGTTCAGGTTTATTGCGCCATTTCCACGTTCGTATTTGGAGAGTGCTATTTACGTCACTTTCAGCGGATGAATTTCATTTGAACTCAGAAAGTGCATTATACCTAAGTGCATCAATAAAAATGCTACCGTGTATTTGATTTGTTTTGATCTCACTTATCAGCATTATTTTTTTTGTTGCGCTCACGTAACTATCGCTATAAAAAGTCAATTTCACGAACCTTCGCAAAGCGCCCTTGTTGACAGTTTTGAACTTATGTTTCTCAATTTAAACATTGCCACATATCTCTCATACAATGGAATACTCTCGTTAAGGAGACGCTCTTGCAAGGGATCGATGTCTTCGCATGTATCTCCACTGGGTGTTAAACTTTCTTCAAAAACAGCTGGATCGATTGATCCGAAGCCTCCAGTTGGTTTATTTTGGTTCGAGTTTTCGGAAACATTGTTTATTCGTTCAATTGCCAGTTGACAGGTTTCGCTGATTGCCGCTTCACTGTGTGACACGAACTTAGATAGCACATCTATTGCTTCAGCTGAACCTATTGCTCCGAGAGCCTCTCCGGCCTCATGTCGAACCATAGTGTTCTCATTTTCATTTTCAAGAACTTGTGACAACGATGGAATTGCTTCTTTAAGTTGCATTTGCCCGATGCAGTAGGCAAGCTCATGCTTCAACAAGGCAGAGTCCTCCTTTGGGTCTAAAAGACGGCCAGCAATACATTGCATAGCAGCGACAGTGCCATTTGTCCTGAGTTGAAATAAAGCATCAAATCGATCGCCCAAGGGTAAAGTAGAGTCACTCAATTTCTAAAAACAAAAGTTTGTTAGAAAGGTACAAAATGATCAATTTCTTACAACTACCTGAAAACCCTATGGTGACGTGCGCAACTAGCCGTTATAAAAAATATCATTATGCTCGACAGGTTTTTTTTATCATAACAGCAATTCTCAATGCAGCAAAAAACGCATTCCTTCATTACAAAGCTAAAAACAATTCAAGCGCTTGAAAAACCTCCGGAAATGCGCAATTAGTCAATATAATGACACATGTAGCTTTTTCTGTAATGAGGTCACAAACCCGACAATCTATAAACCTTGAAAGCTTGGTTCTAAGCCATTTCGGTAGCGACAATAGTTAGACTTAAAGAATTCGCCACTAGAAAACTATTTACTATTCGAATCACACTTACTTCTGACAATCTGCATATACTGGGCTCCTTTTCAAACCCCATTCTCAACACCCACACATCAACCTAAAATAAACTTTAATCACAATAAATATTCGATTTTACGTATGTACCCAACCCCCATGCCAAAACATTGCGAAAACTGCATAAAGACGCATACAAATATCACGAACCGCTGAAGAACTCCAAATATCAGCAAAGAATTTTAAACGTAGAGCAGAGTAACTTCTTTCCGCTAATTTTCGGATGCACCGGTGGCAGTGCTCCAACAGCCACGCGGACGATGCAGCGATTAGCCGCAAAACTAAGTGAAAAAAGACAAGAAAGCTATCCAGAATCTATAAACTACATAAGAACTAAAATAAGCTTCGCGCTCTTGAGGAGCTCTATACTTTGTATCAGGGGGTGCAGATCGCTGCGCCAAGTTCAATTTATCGACAACTCCATTAGCGCTATTGTAGAAGGACGGCTAAAATGAATTAACATTACGATGATGCATTTAATGCTGATTTATGACTTCATTGATAAAATGATAAAGTTTGCTGATATATATGCATTTTTATAACGCTGGTATGGCCCTATCCAGCTAGTGCAATTACCGTAACTAAACGAAAGGGCCTCTTTAAAAAAAATTATGTACCTAGCTACTTAACAATTTGGACTTTTAGGGTTCCAAATCAACACCCCAGAAAGCCCAATCGGTGAAATTTTTAGGCTCGATCAGATGGCCATTATGAAATATCTCTGCTGTTGAGGTTGACAGATGTTTTTGATTGTAGATAGATGTAAAAAAGTTGTTTTCAAATAAAAATATCTAAAGGTCAACTAAACATTCAAATCTGCCAGCGAAAAACGCCAAAAATTGGCCCGATCTCTAGTTTTAGTTTTTCTGCCTGTTCTAACTTCTGGAAACTTCTTATACAGTAACGCTTATTCTTATACCGCTGAGTACATAACGACGTGCATTTCATACACAATGTTTCGGCGAGCTAAACGTCGAAATATGTGCCATTCGACCAGAATTGACGAAAAGACAGTTACGAAGGGCTAGCAGCTAACCTTCCGAATTAGCAGTTTTAGACGATTAACAGTGTTATTCAGACGATTGGACAAATCGTGAAGGCTGAAGGATTCGGAAATTCTTAAATTTTAAAAATTCGAATTGTGACGTCACACTTCTGAGAAACGTCAAAAACGGCCACTTTGGAAGAAATCCAAAATAAAAACAGAACAACGACAGAAGTTGCGAAAACAACTACGATAATTGAGAGAAACACGAAAATACGACAGAGTGTTAGCAGAGACCTCTCCGAGTTGCAACGATTGTGTTGCTACAATCGTTGCAAGGCCATTCACGCTAAATGTGAAGGATGGGAACAAGCCTTCCGGAGAGGAAATAAGGGTGTTATTTCCCCGGATTCAGGAATCCGGAGGGTACTTGCGACTTGAACTTAAACCATTTTATACAAAATTTTAGCTTCCCAATTAAGTCCTAAATTGAATTTATTTAACATCTGAATTCCTTTTCTGACGATGAGAAGCTAGGAGTTAAGGGAAAGGGTTGATCCATCTTCGATGGAGATGATGATTTTAATCTACTGAACAAAAACAATCGTAATATAACAAATTTTGCATGTAAGTAAGTTAATTTGAGCTTTCTGGTCGAGGCCGGAGAACAGTAACGTTTTTGTCGACCCGATGTTGAAAAGACTATCAAAAGAACTGGCTTTGGTAGAGACGGTGAAAAGCATGTAGAGCTCTGTTTAGACGCTGGCCACTCGTTTTATAGCTTAGCTCTATTTTCCGTCGATATGTACTTCCGGGCGAGTGATACATGGATGTTTTTATGGCGCTCCTGGGTGTTTTTCTTTCTTAACATCATGACCGGCAGAGCCGTTAAAGAGCACTCCGCGCCGAGCGGATGCTCATAATAACGCCCTCAACAGACCCTAACCGCAGGGGCGGAAGGGTAGTTCGGAACATGGAAGCCTTCCGAATTACCGTGAATAACTTTTTAACCTAGTTAAGACCAAAAATTCACGTTCCACGAAGGGTGGGGGGATCGGCCGTCCTCTCGTTCCCTGAGAGGTTTGTGACCAAAAACACTTAAAGATATATAAGAAACCAAACAAAAACTAGTATAGTACCCAAGAAAAACAAAAACATTAAAAAAACCGAAAAAACCAAAAACAGTAAAAAAGTTTAAAAAATCAGTAGAAATCATCCCCCCAGACAAGATGTGATCCGACCCTCCAGACAAGATGTGATCCGACCCTCCCGTTTGTTGTTGATAGATATATTGTTGTTACAGGCATTTATATCTCTCAGGATCGTTACGATCATTTTTGTGGCCCGTTTGTGAGGCTTGTACTGTAGGATTATTTGAGTATTTAAGCACGTTAATGCTAATTGCGCTCAATCCGGAAGGGTCTGCTGATTTTCGCTCAATCCGGAAGGGTCTCGGGATTAGTGAAGAAGACTGATCCGGCAAGCAGTACAAGAAGTGACAAGAGGGGGCTCAACGACAACAACAGTCGACTGTTTGGTATCGTTAACAAGTTTTGTATCCCTTTTGGTACAAAAAATAAGATAGTAATCTGTGGGGGTCTCGACAGTGCTGCACTGTAGTGACCCTTCACCGATTTGTGAATTTCCGAGTTGAGCACATTAATTCGGATATTGAACAAACGCGGAGGGGTATAGTATTACTAGTATTATTACTTATACAGCCTATATTAATACTGTTATATCATTTTTCAGTGAAAAACACAGTAAGCGGACCGGTTTTTAGGGTCAAAATAGCGATATTTTAATCCCCCCACAAATCGCGATTTTTGAGATATCGATATTTTTTTAAACGGAAAAAAGCGCTGAATTAGTGAGTTACATCGTAATTGTGCTAGTATAATAGGTATAACCGGTTGAGTTTAGTTCAGAAGTGGTTGGAACTATTTTGGAAAAACAGAACACTATAAAATAGGAAATTTTTTTGGAAATTTTTGAGTTAGGACAGTAAAAAATAGTTGATCGGACAACGTCCACTAGTGAATCGACAGGTTTTAAAACCCGTTTGCCGATAACCTTCCGGGTTACAGAGAAATCGAACTTAACGTGTTTGATTTAGTGGATTCATCAATCCGGAGGGTTCCAAATAGCATAGTTTTTCGCAAAGTTTTTCAACTAGAGTGTTTTAGATCGGATTTTTTGCATTGAACAAGAAGAGTATAGGCCTTTTGAGCTCGGATCAATAATTTTTAGGTCGAAAAGAACAGAATTGCAAAAAAAGTTAGGCGGAACCTGTAAGAGAAAATTTTTTTTTTGGACTTTATAAAAAAGACGTTTTGGTTAATAACTTTGGAACTACTGGACAAATTCAGTTGATCTTGGTACCATTAGATCAGAAATTACTCGAGCTTACTAATAAAAACATCAATTATTCAAAAAATTAAGCGTGAAAATTTTTTAGGGTTGTTTTTGGCAAACTCACCAATTCGGGAAGGTAGACCCTTCACGTTTTATAAAAAAAATTTTGGAAAGCCCTTACACCCCTACCAAAAGGTAGTGACGGTCAGATAAGGCATTTTTAAGCTGTTCTAGAAGAAAAGGGAAGGCTAAAGGCACGAGAAAACCTTAGTCGAGCCGAAATTAGGCTAGCGATAAGACCCTTCACCGTTAGGGTGAATCGTCGAATAAGAGGCTTATCTTCAATCCGGAAGGGTCTTGGGAAGGACGACACACACTTCCTAGTTGGTTCAAACAGCATAATATCATCGGAGAACGTATCCGGAAGGGTATTACAAATCCGGAGGGGTCCCAATCCGGAGGGGTCCCAATCCGGAGGGATCTAAAACTTTACAAATCCGGAGAGGTCCCAATCCGGAGGAGTCTAAATTTTTACAAAACAGGAGGAGTCCCAATCCGGAAGGGTCGAAATTTTACCAATCCGGTGGGGTCCGATTTTCGTCAATCCGGAGGGATCCCAATCTTGCCAATCCGGAGGGGTATTATTTTGTCAAAACTTAAGAAGACAACAGAAAAGAAAGTAATTAAAGTTATTAGGTTACTAAGAGATAGGCTGGGAACCAGTGACTGCACTGGTAACTTGCCTTTTGTAAAAAACAGAATCAAAACAAAGCAGGTTTAAGCTCGGACATTCGCGACACTAAGTCTAAATTGATCAAGAGTGTGTAACTCATTAGTGTGGACTGGAATTCAAAACGTTTTTGAGAAAAGATTGCCCTGACGATTTTAGTAGGTCTAGCTCGGGCAGTCTGAAGGCAGATAGGTAACACAGGACTCGGTGGGTGCAATAGACGTCCACTTGAGAAAATAACTGCCTTCAACTTTTGTCTGTTCGGTGCAGCACCAAGCAGGGAAAGCTCTTTTTATAAAAACAAAATCGACTATTGTTTTGCGACTGACTAAAAGTACAAAACACATACGTTTTTCAGAGAAATTATTTAAGGTTTTTTTTTCAATTTTGGTTTAAAAACAATAATTTTTGTGCTTGATTGGGTAGTGAGAACTCTGTCTTTTAAATAGACTGATATTATCATACTGTGCTAGCTTCACATTTTGAAACTAATAATCAATCATTGTGAATAAATTGTATTCATGTTGTACTGTGATAACATACAAGATTCGTGGTCACTATTTAATAGAAACGTTTGAAATTTATTGCGTTGTATTATTATTATCAGAAGTCAGATCAAAAGGACACTAGCAATTGAATTGAGTGTATAGGCAGTAAGAAGTGTTAAATTAAGATTGAGTCTAGACAAGTCAAGGATACCTAAACAGAGTGATAGCTCCAGGAAATTCATTCCTGAGAAACAGAGAAAAGCAATGATCGACCCGTTTGTGGAAAGGATCATACAAACTCTAACCGACAATGGGGAGACTGTTTCAGGCAGAATGGTTGAGACCAGGAGTCAAAAGTCTTCAGAAGAGCAAAAAGCAATGCAAGAAATGGAGGTCCATCTGGACCAGGCCATGGATGAGAATCAGGAAATACATGGACCGGCGGGGAGAGGAAAAAGAGGGCTGGCGAGTGAATCTACTCCGGTAGATCAAGGCCAAGATTTTGCCACTCCTACCGGGACACTGGACCGAGAGAAGATGTCGGAACTGTCCGACATCTCTACTGAAGTTGTGGCAGCTAGAAGATCTCCCACAGACAACACCATGATAGCAGGCGTGACGGAGAAACAGGCAACGTCCTCATCGTTTTCAGAAAGAGTGAAGAACACTTTTGGAAACATTTTACGTAGAACACTTGTGTAGACGAAATACTCAGCAAGCACAGGCAAGGCAGAGGACAAGATTCGACAAGAGAGCAGCTGGTGCAAAAGCTTACTCAGTAGGAGACTACGTATGGGTATTTCAGAACGTTATACCACCGAACGGAACGAAAAAAACTCCTAAAAAAGTGGAGGGGACCCTTCATGATTACGGAAGTGCACCAGGAGGGACGCTTTTATAGACTGAGTACTGGCCGAGCCGCTCATTACGAAAACATTAAGCCACACAACCCATCGACAGAAGGTTGGTGTATACCTGCAGACATGGAGGAGGGTGATTACTTGATGATGGACCCTGCCTGTGAGGTCAACGAGAAGGGCACCAGGGAAAAGAAAGTCGTAGAGGAAGGAACAAGTCCACCATTGGACCTGGATCCAAACGAGGTGATTGAAGCGGATGAGGAAACCTTACCCTACGCAGAAGAGGACTGGCAAGACCCTGAACAAAGGGAGGTTCCCAAGAACTTGGAACCGGATCTTCCGTTCACGATACAGACTCGACAGAATGACAGGACAAGATCCAAGAAGAATTATAACCCTTACGGCGACGACTTTGTAGTGAACAGGATAGATCTAAAGAAGATAGTGGAAGAAGTAGTAGGTCTAGAAGATTTAACTGTGTCACAGGACATTGACATAGTCGATGATCACGTTGAGGAATGGATCGAGGACCGGTCGAAACCCGAGGTAGAATTCGACGACGAGCAACAGCAATCCTACGAACAAGAGTTGACGAATCTGCGTGTCTTGGAGTGGTTGAGCGAAATGACGTCGGACGCAAAGGAGACCAGTGTCACGATTCAAGATGTAGATCGTGAAAGCATGAAATAGAGGAAAACCGAACGAGAAGATCCTTCCTGGGCTGCCCAGGAAGAGCGACTACTCATTTCGGCTTCCAAACTCGACTTGATCTCCGGTATGCGATCGACGGGGACGTCGATGGACGTTTTTGACCGGAGATTTGGGGTAGGACTTACGCACACTGAAAAATTATTAATAAAAAAAATAAGAATAGCAAGAGAGACAGGAGATTTAGAAGCGGAAACAGGCGAGGACCCTAAGAAACAGGACATAGGGAGGGTAGTTGAGTCATATTTTAACTTACCAAATGAATATTCAAGTAGCATAATACTAACAGACAGCGATTTCATACTCACAAATAGAACATGTGCGATAGCAATCACAGCAGACATGAGTTTTAGGACAGCGATAGCAGCAGATTTTAAGAGAGAATATAAAACATAGAATTCCTTTGGAAGCAAAGACCAGGAATAGGGGGCGTAGCAGCCTTGCCTCCGGCGGCATCACAGATACCGGGAAAGTTTTTATGCTTCTTGGTGACGAGGGTGACGGAAAAGCGGCACGTGGACCCGGAAACCTAGTCTTGTCCTTGACGAGATTGAGAAACTTCCTCGTGGAAAGGGAAGTGAAGGAGCTTTCGCTTCCAGCGTACGATCCGAACAGAGGACGACTGCATCCACGGTAACTATACGCGCTGATACACGTAATCTTCTCTGATACTGATATACAAGTATACTTGCATAAGAAATATTACTTAAGTATAGGCTGAGTTTAGGTGGCATATAGAGGGGCGTTTTACTAAATGTGTGTTGTGTGTGATATGTGTTATGTTATGTTATGTGTTATGTTATTAACACAGAAGGGTAAGAAGAAAAAGTGACCATGAAAAACTGAATGACAGTCTTAGGAATAGATCCAAAGTTTGGACTGTCCAATCTTAGGTCGTATCCCATTTTAGGATCAAAATCCTTTTATCTGACTGTTTTAAATAAATTTAATACAAAACTAGTGCAAAGTTGACAAGTGTGAGATTCGTGACCTCTTTTCTAGATCCTGATTGATCATTTAATCACTCACATGAGTTCAAACCGTTGAATCAATAATCAAGTCAAACCCGAAAGAGAACGGATAATTTCAACTTGGATGAATTGTTGGACCTGGCAGAGGCATATGTAGGACCGATGATAGATGCGATCTATCGTCGGCTGATGGATCGAGACTTTGCTCTGGAGGACCCAGAGGTAGTCATGTTGCTGACCGCCTTGATAAACATCTTGGGGCATAAAAACCGTGGGGACCGCCCCACGGAAGTCCTTTTGATGGCAGCACACGGAGAAAGAGGAGTGCTAGACCGCCCGAACATGAGAGTGATGAGGTGGAGAAACGGGGCTCTCTCAGGGAGTGACTTGGCGAACGAGCCTGGATTGGGAAGTTCGAGGACCTACCAACCAGGTGAGATGCCCTTGCCCACCAAGCCTAAGCCTGGACTGAGAAGAATGCATCAGGAAATGAACAGCAGGCTGCCTCGCCTAGTTCACCACTGAGATTAGCTGTACCACCAAAGAGGGCGAGAGTGGAAGAGGAGGTTCAAACGAACGAAACCATGCGAGATCTAGATGGGATGAAAGACGAGCTGGAGACGACAAGAAAGGAGCTGGACGAGATGACCAAGACCGTGCTCACTATAAAAAAAAAGATAGGGATATGTGGAGGAAGTTGTTTGAAGACTGCAACAAGAAGCAGGGTGAAAAGATAGAACGCTTGAGGCGAGAATACAAGCAGCGATCGGAGCGTCTGTCGTTAACGGCAGCCGTAGAAAAAGTGATACCTGCAATGGTTATTCCTCGTGGGCAATCCCCGATAGAACTCTTGACGCCTCGAGAAATGAGTCAGACTACAGAAACGCGGCTCCCGGCTGCAACTGGTCGACTGACAATCCCGGAACCGAGTGATACCTTAGGTGACCCAGTCGTGGAACAGACGATGAGAAAGCTGATAGAGACAGCTGGACGACTAGTGGCCAACAGGCATGCGCCAGGTTCCGTGGTGACTGCACCCTATGGAACAATCGACGACACGGGCAGAGTACAACTCTCCCAACACGCGATGACCAAAGAGGGAGTTATCGATGCAACGTTACAAACAAGGATCTCTAAGATCCCAGATAGGAAAATCCGAGGGATGCCGGCGAAGAAAGTTTCCCGAGTGATTGATGTACAGAAGAACAATCAGTTGAAGTATAACTTCACAGGAGCCCGGATGCGGATCCGAGAGCCTGCTTCAATCGAGCGACCTGGAACCCAGCAGTAAACCTGCAGCAACCGCCACTTGGGACATTACATCTGATACTGGGGGACAGCTTGGTCAGAGTGCTCCAAATTTTGAGGACTTCCTGGATCACCACGGTGATGGCGTTTGGAGGCGCGACGGTAGTCCAGTTATTTCGGATGGTGGAGCTGATGAACCCAGGGAGAATTCCTCACGTGATGATCCTAGTAGGGACAAACAACATATCGAGAAGCTCAGATGAGGAAGAGGCACTATGGGAATCGATGATGGTGTGCCTATTTACTACTCTCTGGCAGAAGTTCAACTGCGCGGTACTGACCGTCTGCACTGCACCAATGAGCACCAAGATGTTGAGAGCGGCAGGGAGGAGACATAATGAATGAGTAATCAGGTGGAACAACATCCTGAGGAATTTTGCAAGTCGGAATGCCGGAAGGATGATCCTTATGGATATTGAGCATGAGCTGAGAGCTATGGATCAGGCCAGACTGACTACTGACGGCATCCACTTTGACAGCATCGAGGGACAAGCTTGGTTGAACAAGTCTTCCAAGAGCGACTAGATGAAATGGAAGTAGAACTCTTTGACACGGGAGTGCTGAAGAAGGAAGAGACATCGAATAAACCAGCAATTTCAACATTTGTGCCTCCCAACTTAGAAACACGTCTGGGAGCGCCCCAGCCTTGACTATCTATAGGCCACAAAGCTCTAGCGAACGCGGGCAAAGAACGGACGTTCAAGATCGATTGGGGGAAGCGCCCATGAGAAGAACCATCAATCCTAGACGAAGACTAGGGCCTGTCAACCCGACAGCGGGGACGACCAGCACCTCTAGATCGGATACGAGATCAGACACGACGAGCACCAGTCGAGAGGAGCGATGCTCAAACAGGAGCTCTCTGATGTGGTCGAAGCCCATACCTTCTCCCTGGCACATATATAAGGATGATCTGATGAAACTGAATCTTCAGACGGTGAGTTCTGCAGCTGATGCCATGAGGATGCTGAATGGAGCGAGGTCTCTGTCAGCGGACTGTACTCGATATCAGGAGTGGACTGGTTGATAGCTGCTGGCATAAACTTCAGCTCTACAACTGCCTGGAGGTTTGCCGACCTAGAGGGACTGCCCTCAAACAAAACAATGGGTCCATTTAATGCAAGACCGTTACAAGACGTGAAACTGAATCACGATGAAGGAAATCGAGAAGAGAGACCTGGAAGATTCCTGATAACGAGGGCGCCAATTGGACAACATGTGAAAATGTTCAAGCAGGTGAAAGTCCCCCCCAGGCCATGTGAAAGAAAGAGCGTACCCGAAACAAGTGAATCAGGACGGTGATGTTCAGAGATACGGTGGGTTGCAGGCGATACAGAAAGATGAGACCATCTTTTTTGCATATGACAAGGCAGAAATGAGGAAGGCTAAGATCATGATAGTCGCGAATTCAGACTTCGTATATACCTCCAAGTCTCTGTTTTGGCCTGACATAATAATGTTGGCAGCGGTCGACCTGGACCTAACACAATCCGTGTCGATGGCGATCGGAGTGCAAAGGCAGACAGATATGAACCCAATCACAATTGTGTTCGCTGGCATCAATGACCATCTACATAGAAGAGGTTTCCTGAGCAGACTCAGAGAGTCTACGACAGCCGAAGCCGCTGTGTGGCCAGCGATAAAAGATATCCTCGAGTCATTGGATGAAGTAGTGGATACCCTGAGTGAAGTTTCGTCACCAAGATAACACCGAGAGCCGTGTTCACGCTGTCTCCGGGGTATGCACGTCTCCCGGATGGACTAAAGTTCGTGTATGCGATTGTGGCTTTGCTCTCGGAAGGGATATATGATATGATCAAATCAGCCCCAAATCGCGAGATAGAAATGGAGAATCTGAGACCACTCAGGGCTGAACTACCTGCGGTGTCGTCGGATATCTCGAATGCGATGAGAGGATTCAAGGACCATTCACTACACATGCTAGTGTTGGACGAATTGCTGGGGTTGGAACTGTCCAACTTCAGTCGACAGGTCAAGTTGAAGCCAGGAATAGATGACGACCATCGAGTAATTGTGGCGATGACGAATGATTTATGGTTCCGAGGAGTGGACATGAAGGAGGAAGGAGAGAGAAGAAAGAACTCCAAGGATACCAGAGCTCACTTGGAAGCGATGGTTTTGAGAACCAAACCAGAGTCTAACCAGTGGCTACACCTAACTCCTCGAGTAGCGGCATTGGGTGCGGATGCTTTTGAGCAAGGCCCAGTGATGATCAGGAAGATCCATGCCTACTTAGTGAAGGAGGTGAACCTGGCCAAAAATGCTGAGGAAAAGGCAGCCGAGTTTGTAAACAGAGTGTGCCAAGTTACCCTGGAAACTTTCTGGACTCAGAAGGTGAGGGGGGAAGAAGGCTTTGAACAGACTGATAGCATGCTGGAAGGGCTGGGAGCCGGTTGGACCGCGTCCTTCATGGCGAAAGTCTATCCAAAACTCTCTCGATATTTGATAAAAGAATTCCTCCAAGCAGTAGTGGAAGTATCAATCGTTGAAATACTAGCCTTGTTCGTGACGCTTGGAGCAGAAAAATTCATAAAAGGACCGGTCGTGCTGCTCACCGAAGGAATTCAAAACCTGCGATTAGATGGACTTCTAAGGTTGATTGCAATAATGCATGAAAACTTTGGAGGGCTGATGAATTTGACGCGCTATCCAGAACAGATGAGAGAGAACGTGAGGAAATTTGTAGTGAAGAAAGCCACGGATTCTTGGAACAAGATAAGAGATTTGAGGCATACTCCTATCCAGTATCTCCTGCAGCACAATTGCTTTGGAACAGAAGAGGATGAGACTATTGAGAGGGAGGAAGACGTGAGACGACATGTCGGGGGCATGCCCCTGCTAACTGATCTAAGCTTGGCTATGAGGAACGATCCCTTAGCGTTGATCAGAGGAGCCACGGAGTTTGTGACGGTAATCTATGGACCAGCAGTCACGTTTGTGTTCCCTGATATTAAGGTGGAAGCATACAGGAGGTCGGTGCTGCACCTGAACCTCATATCAGCTGAACTGAGTGTGCTGAACTGGTGTGAGCAGCACGTATTGAGAGAACTCATGAGCGAAGATCTGTTGTTTGGAAAGACATCGGAGCCAGAAATGACGGTCGTCAACTTCGAAGATCACTTTCGTGATTGTATGGGAGAAGTGGAGAGAGGGCACACTGAAGTATTTCCGAAGCTCTAGAATCTAAGGCCCTATGACAAGACAAATGGTGAGATAACAAGAATTCCTCGTCTCATTACAGCATACCATAAGGTGAGAGAAGAGACAAAAGGCTGGGGTGATTACAAGAAGCTGCCAGAGGAAATCCCTGAATTCCCTCTGATAAGAAGGATGTTGCTCGGAGCAGTCTCCGTAGTGCAAACTCCTAGGCTGAGAGTGTTTGAGACCAATGAAAGGAGGGTAGCGAAGTTCTCGGAAATGATGGATCCGTGTTTTGTGGGCAGAAATGCCGCAGTGTTACAGTACACGCGATTTGCTTACTCGGATCAAGCGACGAGAAGGCGAATAAGCAATGCCGCGACTCCGAAGCCTGGAGCATTTGACAAGGAATGGGCAGAACTGAATTTGGCGCCTATGAGGATGAGAGGCAGAGCTGAAATACCTGAGGCCTCCCTGATTTTGACGAGTGTGAAACCAGAGTTAACAGTGGGAGGAACGCTACGGACGAGAATCTTCCTAGCACTCTTCGGCTATGAGGAGATCAAAATAGTCTATGGAGAGGAGGAAGATCAGTCAGCCGGCAGGCTAATCATTCCGAAATTTCCGGAAGGGACCGGAGCTGAAGAGCAAGTGCCCTCACATTCGAAAGATAGATCAGAAGGAGATGATGGGCAGGGAGGAAACCGTCGATCGGAAGAACCTATGCAACAGGATCCCGATCAAGCTGAGAAGGAGGACGATAAGGCATCGACAGGAGGATTATCCAGCCTAGATTTCAATTTCCTCAGTGACTTTGAAAACACTGCAGACGCGTTGGAAACGAATGAACCCGCAAACGAAGGTACTTCGACACTGGAATCTCCGTCGGCTTTTGTGGAAATGAACCGCGATTTGCCGGAGAGCAGCTCTCCGGGAAATTCTAAATACGGAGAACAAAGACTCCTTATGGAATCACCAAGGAGAAGAAGGATAGAAGGCGCTGCCAGAGTACCCTTCTTGGGAACGCTACCCGAAGAAGAGTGGGAGGTGCATCACCGAGACCATGAAAAAAGGACGGGATGTAGATTGGACAGAGTGGCCTTCATGGAAGAAGTCTGGACAGTAGTTCAGAGCTACGGAACCCAGTCCATTTTGAAAGTAGGTATCAGCCGACCACTAATGCGCGAAGTCCTTGACAAACACGACGAGTAAGAAGGGAGATTGAGTGAGTTGTTGATCGACTCAGCGACTGACGATAGTGAGGCAAACTCTCCTATCAAGATGACGCCACAAGAAGATAAAGGAGAAGTGGTATATCTGTCGAGAACCAGGAAAGGAACGTTGCAATCTAAATTGGTAATTGATGAGATCAATGAAATGAAGATGAAGCTGGGCAGCAGAGTGGTATTGAGGAAAGCGGGAAAGACTAAGGTGGATTCTGAAATCTCGATAAAAGCTGTCAACTCAGCGAAAAGAAATAGAGTCGACGAAGCTATGGATTTGGGCCAAGGTGATGATCGATTGCCTGGCACAGACAGAATATTGACTGATGTAGCGATGGTGCCACCCATTCTCATGGCAGGGATAAAATCAACAGGTTATGAATCCAAACGGAGTGACCGCACTCTGACTGGAGCAACATTGGAAATGGAAATACTCAGCCAATGTGGGGAGAGTACCATGAAATAATTTAAACCGTCTCGCATGAACCACGGAAATATTACCGACTGACACTGTCGGAGAATGTATCAATAGAGGAACCCGCCAGTGGATACATGGAGATATTGGAGTACAGAAACTCGGCCAGAGGACACTTAATGGCTCTGGAAGACAAAAGTGCCATGAAAGGTTATCTGGAGACCATTATGCAAGGCACCACCCTCAAGCAGAAGGAATATGGGACTCTAGCATCGTCTGAGATGCAGGCAGAGACGATTGAGCAGTTGGTGAGCCTTCCATGGAAAGCAGTAGTGTCAAGGTACTTCGAGGAAGAAATGAGGACCACGCCGAAGATACACGCTCTGATAGCAGTACCTTATGTGAGAACTGAATTACAGCTGCGGTTCGCCTGTTGCATGATCGGACTGACTCGCGGGGAATATGATTCAGAGGAAAGGAAAAGATCAAAGGAAGACAAGGTATTCCTGATGACGAGCATGAGAGATCTGATAACCCAAGAGGGAGCAGCAGTAGCGTGCGCGAAGCGGAGAGACGCTCTCTGTTTCATCCGGTTCATGATAGATCAAATTTCGGTGCCAGCCTTGAACACCTGAGTCAAGATGCTGGGAGAGGGCGATGAACGAGCGAAAGCCTTACTCTTGCCAGCACTGCTGGATATGCATCGAAGCAAACGAATGAGGGTGAACATGAAAGAACCCGTGCAGCTAGAACCCAAGAGGAAAATAGACGAAATCAAGAGATTCTCAAACAAAGAGCTGAGGCTCACTAAGGAACCTGTGGGAGCAACGCCAAAATCCAGTGAATACTGTGGACCGAGTAGGAAGAAGTCCTACAGTTACGTGTCAGGGATTATAGGGATAGCGTACAATCCATTCCTAAATGAAGACATACGTGATTACTTCTTTGATTACGAGCAAGCAGTCTTGTCAAGATTCTGGACGTCTAGAATTGCGACAATAAGAAGCGCTGCTAATCAGCAGACCAGGCTGGGACTAGTCTTGGAAGAAAAGGTGACTGCACCTTCCGTGCCAGAATCCGACAAACGAGTAGAGTTTGGATTGGGATTCTCAGATGAATTACTGAGAGTGAGCTTGATGATGGTATGGTAACTGATGAGACCCTCATGGCGTCCTAGTCCCAATGCTGATTCAATACTACATGCAACACAAGATGTACAGAGGGAACTAAATCCAGACTGTAATCTGCGTGATCTTAATATCATCTATAACGTGATGACAACAGCCTCTAGGAGCAACGGAGAAGACAAAGTAGAGTTGCCTGGCTGGGGACCAGAGGACTGGGTTAAACTTGGTAGCTGTCTGGCAGAAGTCTGTGGACTGGAAGGTCACGTTTGTGGAGGCCTAGATTGCGTGAAAACCCTGGAGAAACAACACAAGCAATTGACAATATTGTTTGGGATCATTGTGATGAAAGCGAAAACGGAAATGGAGCTGATCGCAGATTGCCATGGAGGAACTGAGGTGAATCTAGTGACTGCACTAGGATTCTACAGCATGTTTAGTTCTTTAGAGTCACTATTGAATCTAGAACAGAAACATGAGATGGTCACGGCCATCAGTGTAGAAATGTTCCCAGGAGTTTTGCAGACAGAGCAAAAGCACATAGGAAAATGGAGGGAAGCGATCGAGGCGGAAATGAGCATCCGACACAGTGAAATTTATCGCAGACCATCGGGAGCGCGATATTTGGTGGGATCGACATTAGCTCTATTGTGCAAGAGCAGATACCCAGTGCATTTCGTAGCTGTGGTTGTAAAAAGTACGAGAACGATCGTGGATCAGGCCATCTCAGTGCCAAAGTGTGTAAGACTAGCGAGAATGTCGGAAAAGTCTTATGAGTTACTGTGCAAAATGTTCTCAGCAGTTCCAGAAAGAACTAAGGAGGAGTTGGAATCGATACTGGGAAAGAAGTTCATGGGATACGTCAGTGGGAACTTCAGTGACTTTGAAAGACACAAACAGAGAGGATCAACCGTTACGGATTACAACACAGTAGATGAGAATGATGAGGTCCACCGAGTGATGATGGAAATGGAACCACTACTGGAAGCTTCGGGAAAGCGGAATTGGAGAAGCATCATATTAACACATGATGAGTTTCCCTGCCATTGCTTGCTGCAAACATGGTGGTACCCTGGGCGTAGTAATCTGGTGTTGATCTGGGACTGCGGAGAGCTGCTCTCCATGGGTTTACCAGACTCATCACAGCCCATAACGATAGTGATAGTGGGAGTTATGAAGGCGATAAAATGGCTGGAAGCTCATGTGAAGGAGAACAATAGACAGGAGGCACCAACGAGAGAACAATTGGAGAAATTGGATTGTCTAAAAGATTTAGATCTTTTTGAGACAAGGTAAAAAATTCTGAACATTCCGATGGAAGTGAAAAAGATATGGGCGAGAAGACGACTGATGCCATGGTTTAGAGCCAACATGACTGCATGGTTGTACGAAAATGCCAAGAAGCATATGTCGAAGCATGGCAAAGTGTACAGTACGTATCAGCTGGACATTGGTAGCGAGCTTTTGTAACTCATCGGAATGCAGTGACCACCGCCGTAAAGAGAATCTCCAGGATGAGTGAACGTGATGAAAGGGAGAAAGAAGAGATGTTGAAGGAAGATTTGGAACAAATGGCCGAAGATCAAGATGCACGGGCTGTCCGGGGAGTATGTGATATTCGACCAGAATTGACAAAAAGACAGTTACGAAGGGCTAGCAGCTAACCTTCCGAATTAGCATTTTTAGAGGATTAACAGTGTTATTCAGACGATTGGACAAATCGTGAAGGCTGAAGGATTCGGAAATTCTTAAATTTGAAAAATTCGAATTGTGACGTCTTACTTCCGAGAAACGTCAAAAACGGCCATCATGGAAGAAATCCAAAAAAAACGGAACAACGACAGAAGTTGCGAAAACAACTACGATAATTGAGAGAAAAACGAAAATACGACAGAGTGTTAGCAGAGACCGCTCCGAGTTGCAACGATTGTGTCGCTACAATCGTTGCAAGGCCATTCACGCTATCGGGAACAAGCCTTCCGGAGAAGAAATAAGGGTGTTATTTCCCCGGATTTAAGAATCCGGAGGGGTCTTGAGACTTGAATTTAAACCATTTTATGCAAACTTTTAGCTTCCTGATTATGTCCTAAATTGAATATATTTAACATCTGAATTCCTATTCTGCTGATGAGAAGCTAGGCGTTAAGGGAAAGGGTTGATCCATCTTCGATGGAGACGATGATTTTTATCTACTGAACAAAAACAATAGTAATATAACAAATAGTAGTAGCCCTGTTTTTAGGAGTGACCTCGTGGTCTGGGGATACTGAGACCCAGCCATGAGTTCACTAATTTTGCATGAAAGTAAGTTAATTTGAGCGTTCTGGTCGAAGCAGGAGAACAGTAAAGTTTTTGTCGACCCGATGTTGAAAAGACCACCAAAAGAACTGGCTTTGGTAGAGACGGTGAAAAGCATGTAGAGCTCTGTTTAGACGCTGGCCACTCGTTTTACAGCTTAGCTCTATTTTCCGTCGTTATGTACTTCCGGGAGAATGTTACAATATGCAAATTAACAAGTTAAATGCAGAAACAGTGAACTCATGGCTGAGTCTCAGTATCCCAAGACCACGAGGTTATTACAATTATTACTTCTTTTGTTCAGTAAAAAAATAGCCTATTCGTCGAAGATGGATCGACCATTTCCTAGCTCCTCATAAAATTACTTGATTAGGAGGCAAATGTAAGTCAACTTAATGATACACCTTTTTACACTACACATACTTATTCATAGCCAAGGAAATCAGAGAAAAACTCATCTAAATTTAAAGTATTTGGTTGACAGCTTAAGATAGGTTTTCACATTAAATTCTTCCTAAAAAAGAGATATGTATTTTTTTGTAAAAATATAATCAGGTCGAAAGTATCAAAGTAACCGATGTTACAGTCAGGAGTCCCTTCATCACACTATCCAGTCAAAATCCTCGGAACTTTTTAGATAAAGAAAATATGTGAATAGAGATAAAGAGAGTCAGATGGTTGGGAATCAAGCCAAATAGATTGAGAAAACTAACACCTGCACAGAATAAACCGAACTTGAAAGTGACTCGAAAAGACTAACCTGATATGAGGCTACGGGTCTATCATATAATTATATAAAGCTGCCTTTTTGTTCCCTTGGCTCTATAATTAAAAAAATTCTTCGTATGTAGTTTTATCATTTATAGTGCCGAGTTTACAGGCAGCGTTCTCAACCTGTATCGGGAAGAGTTTCTCTGCTTAAGAAAACTACCCTGCCCTGAGTTCCTCGGTTCACATGCACAAGTTCTTACAAAGCTTATTCAGAAACATCTGTGCTAGGGCCGGCCGCACCCTGAACGTCAAATGCAATTAGTAGAAAAAAAACTATCCGTCATTCATTTTATCTCTATAATGTCAGAATTATGACAAACCGAGACTGCGCTTATTCTACTAGGGGCTAGGGAGTCAACGGTGAATTACCATAGGTTCCAATATTCATAGCTCCCAAAATGAAAATCAGTCGCATAAGTCCCAAAATTTAACTTATTGAATTCTGATTGATTGAAATTTGAGCCAACGAAAAACTGGATTGATTGTTTACTGTTCAAGCAGCATAAAATCAAGCTGCAGAATAGGGTAGGACTGTAAGGTAGGATTATATACAAAATTTAGAGCAGGTTGTCGCCGCAAAGCGGCGATGCGCGCGTAGGGCGACAACCGGCGACCTTAAACCGAGACATGGATAATTTAGTCATTTGGCCAATTGAACGATATGGGACTTATGCGACTGCCTTTTTGTTTTGGACTCTTGAGACTGATTATCATTTAGGTGCCTATGAATACGCACCAAGTCAACTACCACTACAACTACCAACAGACTATGCGAGGAGCGTCAAACCGTCTGGTCGCTTCTGATCTGTCCTGTGTATGTGTCGGGGCTGTAAAAGAGAAGGAATGTGAGTAGAGACGAGACTTAATTTCATAAGGGCATTCAAATTTGAATGCTTAGAGAATCTCCCTGCACTTATGAGACACGATAGGCCATGCCATTCCTCTTCAGTTACATCTTTTCCCTAAACGCATGTTTTTCACAAATTTGTGAACCTAGGCTTGGCGGAGTCCAATTGCAACTTTAAGCTGATAATTCGACAATTTCAGTTTTATGTTTTAACAGGGTATGACTTTCAACCAATGCGATCCAAACTTATCCTGATAAGCAATGAATCTTTTTACATCAGTAAGTTCTAATTTCAAATTCACTTGAGAAAGCTCTTTATCAAAAATGGGCTACGTCCAACTTTTTGGATTTAGTTTTCCGGAGCTACTTCACATTTTACTGAATCAAACCAAAGTTGTAATGCATCCTCGTGCTCCAAACCAAAAATCTCACTTAAGGTAGTTTTCACTCCTTCTGCTGAGGCTAAAAAAGCGAGTAAAGCTGATACGCGAGCGGAACACGTACCCAAGCCAGTTTTGGCTGCCGGGATTACTGTCATTTGTTTTTACATTTGTTAGCTTACGTAGAGAGTTTCATTAAATTCGATCGTACTTTTCCAAAAAAAACACTGCAAAAAACAAAGACTTGTACGCAATAATTATAGGATTTTCTACATGTTAAAGCAAATCTTTAGGAAGTAAAAGCCATAATGTATATCTAGTTTATCAATGAGCTCCGAAATTTTTTCCAGCTCAGATTTTTTTTCAGTAAGCAATTTTTTTTGACAAAATTCGCCTATAGCAGAGCCCGAGATATTGGAAGTTCACTCTTGAATTTGATTTTTTCGGACATAATTTTTGAAGTTGACCTATAAATGTATTGTTATGCGTACTTTTAGTCTGTCCTAGAAAACATAGCTCACACTGTCCTAAAAAAAACGTTCGATTTGTCACTGACAGCGGACGTTTTTGAACACTTTTATATTTCAAGTATTTTGTTATGATAGAGGCACAAGAGTAAATCATTTAGTTCTTTTAACTGCACAAAGCGCAAAAGATTCAATTTAATATTTGGCCTTGCCCATGAAAAATGCCCCCGAAAATGAAACTAAACTAAATAATCTATTGCATTGTGATCTGGTGAAAAATAGGTCTGGTAAGCTGCTGTAAAAAAATTTATAGGTTTTTTCGAACAGCACAAACAATCAGGTTAAAATAATCATAAGTATTTATATTTGCAGCAACTGTCAACTCAAAATAAAAAAAAACTAAAAAGCTATTTTTTAAAAAGTTTCAGCTCTGTTAGTTCTGTTGCTATATTGCGTTTTTGTCATTCAAATTACATTTTGAGTTGTTCTTGTCTTGTTTGCATCTTCATTGCTTCTTTCTTTGTTTTTTCATTGTTTACAGACCTAAAACTTTAAAACTCTTGTCGTTCTTGCATCATGTTATTCGTCTGTTTCAATACTCAAATTCTTGACTCTGCGACATCGACTCTGCTCTCTCGGTTTCTGTGTCCTATAGCACGTCATGGTAATCCGAACGCTGTTAGAGTCAGTTCTATAAACCTTGTTTTGTGACACCCTAAGCTTACAACAGGGCAAAAGATCCACTCTGGACTCTTTATTTCAGCAGAAACAGCTAATCAGCAGACCAGGCTGGGACTAGTCTTGGAGGAAAAGGTGACTGCACCTTCCGTGCCAGAATCCGACAAACGAGTAGAGTTTGGATTGGGATTCTCAGATGAATTACTGAGAACGAGCTTGATGATGGTATGGGAACTGATGAGACCCTCATGGCGTCCTAGTCCCAATGCTGATTCGATACTACATGCAACACAAGATGTACAGAGGGAACTAAATTCAGACTGTAATCTGCGTGATCTGAATATCATCTATAACGTGATGACAACAGCCTCTAGGAGCAACGGAAAAGACAAAGTAGAGTTGCCTGGCTGGGGACCAGAGGACTGGGTTAAACCTGGTAGCTGTCTGGCAGAAGTCTGTGGACTGGAAGGTCACGTTTGTTGAGGCCTAGATTGCGTGAAAACCCTGGAGAAACAACACAAGCAGTTGACAATATTGTTTGGGAACATTGTGATGAAAGCGAAAACGGAAGCGGAGCTGATCGCAGATTGCCATGGAGGAACTGTGAATCTAGTGAATGCACTAGGATTCTACAGCATGTTTAGTTCTTAAGAGTCACTATTGAACCTAGAACAGAAACAAGAGATGGTCACGGCCATCAGTGTAGAAATGTCCCCAGGAGTTTTGCAGACTGAGCAAAAGCACATAGGAAAATGGAGGGAAATGATCGAGGCGGAAATGAACATCCGACACGGTGAAATTTATCGCAGACCATCGGAAGCGCGATATTTGGTGGGATCGACATTAGCTCCAATGTGCAAGAGCAGATACCCAGTGCATTTCGATTTCGTAGCTGTGGTTGTAAAAAGTACGAGAACGATCGTGGTTCAGGCCTTCTCAGTGCCAAAGTGTAAAAGACTAGCGAGAAAGTCGGAAAAGTCTTATGAGTTACTGTGCAAAATGTTCTCAGCAGTTCCAGAAAGAACTAAGGAGGAGTTGGAATCGATACTGGGAAAGAAGTTCATGGGATACGTCAGTGGGAACTTCAGTGACTTTGAAAGACTTCAGTGACTTTGTGTGTGACAAAAAACTCAAGGGAGAAACTAAGCAACCAAGTTGTAATTGAAACTGAAAGAAAACATTTAGTTGAGTTTTGAACATTAAAGAATTTGTTGCATTTACAAATTTGCATTTTGATTTTAATTAGTGGCTTTAGAGACACTCACTATTTAATTCGAAAGGCTTGAGTGAAGAGTATATTTAAATATTCCAGCCTGCATGATTGTTTTTAATCAACTAGGACGACTGATTACTTTGTGGTGACATGAAAAGCTTGGGAAATCTCCTGAAGAGGGAGATTGTTTCATTGTTCTTTCTAACCACAGAGTTCCCTAATTTTAATATTCAGGACCAATAACAACTAAAATTTCCGAAGGGAAGGAGCATAGTAGGATAATTTTAGCTTGTTGGCTGGCAGGACTGTCCTGCAGACTAACACTTTTAAAACCTAGGAGACAAAATTTCAAGTCAGAGCATTGACACTGGAAGTCATAAGAAATGTTTTATCTTAACTCATGTCCTCGAAAGTGCAGATTCATGAAAGAATTTGGAAGGCTATAGTGATGTAGTATGATGCCATTTATGTTCTGCGGTGAGTCGATATGACGTGGATAAAAGTGATTTCTTAAATTTTGTAATTTCTGTTCAATGGCACTGTACCAATTTTACAAAGACTGCGAGATTCAATGGGGACATTGACCGGGCTGTCCGGGGAGTAAGTGACAATCGACCAGAATTGACGAAAAGACAGTTACGAAGGGCTAGCAGCTAACCTTCCGAATTAGCAGTTTTAGAGGATTAACAGTGTTATTCAGACGATTGGACAAATCGTGAAGGCTGAAGGATTCGGAAATTCTTAAATTTTAAAAACTCGAATTGTGACGTCACACTTCTGAGAAACGTCAAAAACGGCCATTTTGGAAGAAGTCCAAAATAAAAACAGAACAACGACAGAAGTTGCGAAAACAACTTCGATAATTGAGAGAAAAACGAAAAAACGACAGAGTGTTAGCAGAGACCGCTCCGAGTTGCAACGATTGTGTCGCTACAATCGTTGCAAGGCCATTCACGCTAACTGTGAAGGGTGGGAACAAGCCTTCCGGAGTGGAAATAAGGGTGTTATTTCCCCGGATTCAGGAATCCGGAGGGGTCTTGGGACTTGACCTTAAACCATTTAATACAAACTTTTAGCTTCCCGATTTTGTCCTAAATTGAATTTATTTAACATCTGAATTCCTTTTCTGACAATGAGAAGCTAGGAGTTAAGGGAAAGGGTTGATCCATTTTCGATGGAGATGATGATTTTTATCTACTGAACAAAAACAATAGTAATATAACAAAAAGTAGTAGCCTTGTTTTTAGGAGTGACCTCGTGGTCTGGGGATACTGAGACCCAGCCATGAGCGCACTAATTTTGCATGTAAGTAAGTTAATTTGAGCTTTCTGGTCGAGGCCGGAGAACAGTAACGTTTTTGTCGACCCGATGTTGAAAAGACTATCAAAAGAACTGGCTTTGGTAGAGACGGTGAAAAGCATGTAGAGCTCTGTTTAGACGCTGGCCACTCGTTTTATAGCTTAGCTCTATTTTCAGTCGATATGTACTTCCGGGCGAATGTTACAATATGCAAAGTAACAAGTTAAATGCAGAAACAGTGAATTCATGGCTGAGTCTCAGTATCCCAAGACCACGAGGTTATTACAATTATTATTTCTTTTGTTCAGTAAAAAAATAGCCTCTTCGTCGAAGATGGATCGACCATTTCCTACCTCCTCATAAAGTTACTTGATTAGGAGGCAAATGTAAGTCAACTTAATGATACACCTTTTTACACTACACATACTTATTCATAGCCAAGGAAGTCAGAGAAAAAAATATCTAAATTTAAAGTATTTCGTTGACAACTTAAGATAGGTTTTCACATTAAATTCTTCCTAAAAAAGAGATATGTATTTTTTTTGTAAAAATATAATCAGGTCGAAAGTATCATAGTAACCGAGATTACAGTCAGAAGTCCCTTCATCACACTATCCAGTTAAAATCCTCGGAACTTTTTAGATAAAGAAAAGATGTGAATAGAGATAAAGAGAGTCAGATGGTTGGGAATCAAGCCAAACAGATTGAGAAAACTAACACCTGCACAGAACAAACCGAACTTGAAAGTGACTCAAAAAGACTAACCTAATATGAGGCTACGGGTCTATCATATGATTATATAAAGCTGCGCTTTTGTTCCCTTGGCTCTATAATTAAAAAATTTCTTCGTAAGTAGTTTTATTATTTATAGTGCCGAGTACACAGGCAGCGTTCTCAACCTGTATTGGGAAGAGTTTCTCTGCTTAAGAAAACTACCTGCCCTGAGTTCCTCGGTACACGTGCACGAGTTCTTACAAAGCTTATTCAGAAACATCTGTGCTAGGGCCGGCCGCACCCTGAACGTCAAATGCAATTAGTAGAAAAAAACTATCCGTCATTCATTTTATCTCTATAATGTCAGATTTCTGAAAAACCGAGACTGCGCTTATTCTACTAGGTGCTAGGGACTCAACGGTGAATTACCATAGGTTCCAATATTCATAGCTCCCAAAATGAAAATCAGTCGCATAAGTCCCAAAATTTAACTTATTGAATTCTGATTGATTGAAATTTGAGCCAACGGAATCTGGATTGATTGTTTACTGTTCAAGCAGCATAAAATCAAACTGCAGAATAAGGTAGGACTGTAGGGTAGGATTATATACAAAATTTAGAGCCGGTTGTCGCCGCAAAGCGGACTTAAACCGAGACATGGCTAAACCGGCGGACTTAAACCGAGACATGGCTAATTTAGTCATTTGACCAATTGAACGATATGGGACTTATGCGACTGCCTTTTTGTTTTGGACTCTTGAGACTGATTATCATTTAGGTGCCTATGAATGCGCACCAAGTCAACTACCACTACAACTACCAACAGCCTATGCGAGGAGCGTCAAACCGTCTGGTCGCTTCTGATCTGTCCTGTGTATGTGTCGGGGCTGTAAAAGAGAAGGAATGTGAGTAGAGACGAGACTTTATTTCATAAGGGCATTCAAATTTGAATGCTTAGAGAATCTCCCTGCGCTTATGAGACACGATAGGCCATGCCATTCCTCTTCAGTTACATCTTTTCCCTAAACGCATGTTTTTCACAAATTTTTGAACCTAGGCGGAGTCCAATTGCAACTTAAAGCTGATAGTTCGACAATTACAATTTTATGTTTTTACAGGGTATGACCTTCAACCATTGCGATCCAAACTTATCCTGATAAGCAATGAATCTTTTTACATCAGTAAGTTCTAGTTTCAAATTCATTTGAGAAAGCTCTTTATCAAAAATGGGCTACGTCCAACTTTTTGGATTTAGTTTTCCGGAGCTACTTCACATTTTACTGAATCAAACCAAAGTTGTAATGCATCCTCGTGCTCCAAACCAAAAATCTCACTTAAGGTAGTTTTCACTCCTTCTGCTGAGGCTAAAAAAGCGAGTAAAGCTGATACGCGAGCGGAACACGTACCCAAGCCAGTTTTGGCTGCCGGGATTACTGTCATTTGTTTTTACATTTGTTAGCTTACGTAGAGAGTTTCATTAAATTCGATCGTACTTTTCCAAAAAAGTCACTGCAAAAAACAAAGACTTGTACGCAAAAACTATAGGATTTTCTACATGTTAAAGCAAATCTTTTGGAAGTAAAAGCCATAATGTATATCTAGTTTATCAATGAGCTCCGAAACTTTTTCCAGCTCAGATTTTTTTTCAGAAAGCAATTTTTTTTGACAAAATTCGCCTATAGCAGAGCCCGAGATATTGGAAGTTCACTCTTGAATTTGATTTTTTCGGACATAATTTTTGAAGTTGACCTATAAATGTATTGTTATGCGTACTTTTAGTCTGTCCTAGAAAACATAGCTTACACTGTCCTAAAAAAAACGTTCGATTTGTCACTGACAGCGGTCGTTTTGGAACACTTTTTATATTTCAAGGATGTTGTTATGATAGAGGCACAAGAGTAAATCATTTAGTTCTTTTAACTGCAAAACGCGCAAAAGATTCAACTTAATATTTGGCCTTGCCCATGAAAATTGCCCCCGAAATTAAAACTATAATAAATAATCTATTGCATTGTGATCTGGTGAAAAATAGGTCTGGTAAGCTGCTGTAAAAAAATTAATAGGTTTTTTCGAACAGCACAAACAATCAGGTTAAAATAATCATAAGTATTTATATTTGCAGCAACTGTCAACTCAAAATTAAAAAAAAAACTAAAAAGCTATTTTTTTTTAAGTTTCAGCTCTGTTAGTTCTGTTGCTATATTGCGTTTTTGTCATTCAAATCACATTTTGAGTTGTTCTCGTCTTGTTTGCAACTTCATTGCTTCTTTCTTTGTTTTTTCCTTGTTTACAGACCTAAAACTTTAAAATTCTTGTCGTTGTTGCATCATGTTCTTCGGCTGTTTCAATACT
Organism: Symsagittifera roscoffensis; assembly: GCF_963678635.1. Classification (NCBI taxonomy): domain Eukaryota; kingdom Metazoa; phylum Xenacoelomorpha; order Acoela; family Convolutidae; genus Symsagittifera; species Symsagittifera roscoffensis. The sequence continues at coordinate 74,143,220 of NC_087065.1, read as the reverse complement.
CAAATTCTTGACTCTGCGACATCGACTCTGCTCTCTCGGTTTCTGTGTTCTATAGCACGTCATGGTAATCCGATCGCTGTTAGAGTCAGTTCTATAAACCTTTTTTTTGACACCCTAAGCTTACAACAGGGCAAAAGATCCACTCTGGACTCTTTATTTCAGCAGAAACAGCTAATCAGCAGACCAGGCTGGGACTAGTCTTGGAGGAAAAGGTGACTGCACCTTCCGTGCCAGAATCCGACAAACGAGTAGAGTTTGGATTGGGATTCTCAGATGAATTACTGAGAACGAGCTTGATGATGGTATGGGAACTGATGAGAACCTCATGGCGTCCTAGTCCCAATGCTGATTCGATACTACATGCAACACAAGATGTACAGAGGGAACTAAATTCAGACTGTAATCTGCGTGATCTGAATATCATCTATAACGTGATGACAACAGCCTCTAGTGCTGTCATCTACATGCTGTAAGTATCTGAGTTCTAGGTTTGTGCTGGTGTGTAGTGCATGGTTTATAGGTCACGCAGGTTAAGGTCGCTATTATTTTTTTTCTACGTATGGTGTCTCTCGCAAAATCAAGTCCGCAGTAGGACTTGGAGACTCACCGTGACAATTTAGCAAAACCCACACAACCGCCAGGCCCGTTCTCAGAAGTTCGTTTTCGAAACTCTGCTAGCAATCCAATTTTGTCATTGATGGTGCAGTCAATTGTTCTACAGTATTAGTCATAGCTTCACCTGCTAGCTCGCAGAGTCCTTTATAATTGATATTCTGGACTCACAGATACTCAGCAACACTGTTTGTTCATAAATTAACTCAAAACCGCGTATATCTTTACCTAATGGATTGTACGTCGTTCCGATCACACATGACGCACTGGTATAATTGTTTCTCATCAGCCTACAGTAGTCACTGGATTTTGCCAGTTTTCTTAATGAGTCTTCCGTCAACTCTTGGCTAGAAAAACATCTTGTTTCGTCTATTTTCCTCAAAATTTCTTTTTGCACAAAATTCTCATTTTCAATTTTATTGTTGAAAGTTTTATAGGGCTTGCAGGAAGAAAGTTTGCCGAGACTATTTTTGTTTTAGCAATTTTAAGCACGTGATAATTATTGTTACTGATGATTGATCTAACATGAGCCTCAATAAACAGAGATGGTCTCTCCGTTTTGCACACGCCACGGTCGCTTCATCACTTGTCATCAAGTCTCTCCGAGCCCTCATCAGGAGCATTTTGTACATCCTAGGATATCTTACTTCCATCTGAGTCATGATCGTCCGTGGTCAAACCAAGTACACAAAAAAAAGAGTTGAAGCTGTAATCAATCTCACATAAATGTTACTGCTATAACGGCCAAAGCTTTTGCGTCATTCACTTTTTTTTCTCAAAGTAACGCACCAAAACTCCCCTTCAAGCTAAAATGGCAAGATACCTCAAATTTTCTTCTAGCGTTTCCGAGGATGCCAACGCTCCATACAAGTTTGCTTTATTTGTCGTGTCACGAATAAGGTTTTCCAGGTAAGTCGCCTTTTGATCGGAAGCCACTCTTCTCGCTGAATTCCAGAGTTCTAATTTTTCTGTGTATCCACCTTCAGATTCATCTATCACAACAGTGTCTGGAACTTTCTGTCATGTACAAAAAACAAACCATAGAGGAAAAATATCTGCATCACGTCAATTAACTCACTTCCTGCAAAAAAAGGCATGATATCTCATCGCTAGAGCCTCATATAATTTTCACTAAGTTGTACTATGACGATATGAATTAGGATGAAATCTCCGTTCTATCTTCTAGTGTCAATCTCGATTCAATTTTTTTTTTACGTTCCAAGTGAAAAAGAACGCAGGACAATTGTGCTAACCATTGCGCTAAAATTATCCCAGGTTCAGCCATCCTCTCCGGATTTACTTCAATTATTGTTTGTCCTGAATAATTGAATCATAAAATTGAAAAAACATTTTGTTTTAAAATCAATGGGTTATACGTCTTTTCAGTACTTCAGTTTTCCTCTTTCGTCACTATCAAATATCATCGATGAACGTTTCACTGCATACTGCCTTCTGTTGAGAACTCGCATGAAGGCTTCACAGCCAAAATCCAGCTGAAACGGGCTGTACATCATGCTGTAATGTGTCATGTGCTTCTCGGCATAAAGATGCAACCAAACAGCCGTAATGTCTCAGACTTCATGGCACCAGTTTTCCTTCCAATTTATTCCTGCAGTTCCATCGAGATAAACTCATTATCCTGAGCGATGTCTCAAACAGATCTAAAATGATGGTGAAATCCTTTAGTCTTTTAAATACTTCCTTTTGTTCTTTTGTTGGCTCTTCTGGCCTAAAAATCCCCCGTTGTAGGAACCTCCTGCCATCTAATTGCCGTCATTACTTCTATTAGTTTGATTGCCACAGGTTCCGATAAAACGGGTAGACACATGGATAGCTGCCCTCCAGCATCCAAGATTAGTACACGAATTTTTTGCGCGGATACCACCATGTCTACAACTGAGAATGGCAAGTGAACTCACCGTGCGTCAAAATTATTCAGCTCGAGTTAGACGTAATGACGCTTCCAGCATTTCTATTATTACACGGAAGATTTCGTCAAACTTTTTAACAGCGCTGTAATCTGTTGCTACCAATCTTTTTGGCTTATGTCTTTCGAAATCACTAATTTTTCCTTCAATCCAATGAATTTATTACCATGTATCCAGTCCAGCTCTTTCTTGATATTGATATTTTTTGATATCTTACATTTAATTCTAACTTTCTTGCCAGCCTCACACATTCGGATAGAAAGGGGTTGATCAATCAAAAAGCGCTAGCTTTTCGCATCCACTCCTAAAGCCCACTGATTAGCAACCCTTACAGGGCAGAGCCACGCATGAACCCACTAGATGTTGTACCCCAACTGACTTGAGATAAGCCTCATTTCGCTTAAGTTTCATTTCCAACTCAACCGCTTCAATCGGTCTTCCAATAAACTTCTGTTGGGTTTGCAACACAACGGTGAAGACTTCTACGCGGCTATCTTGGTTCTAGATTCAATAGTAATTCTAGAGAGCTGTACATGTTGTAAACATCTAGTGCCGTCATCTAAATGCGGTATACATCTGAGTTCTAGGCTTGTGCATGGTGTATAGGTCACGCAGGTTACAATCGCTATAATGTTCTTTTCTACGCTTTGTGTCACTCGCAAAATCATGTCTGCAGTAGGACTTGGACACTTACTGTGACGGTTTAGCAAAACCCACACAACCTTCACACCCGTTCACAGAAGTTGGCTCATCCAAAAAACCCAAAACAAATTCTGCTCTACAATCGAATTTTGTCATCTTCACAGCAAACTCATCTTCACTATTAGTCCTAGCCTGCTTGCTGGCTCGCAGTGTCCCTCATAAAAAATATTCGGGACTCCCACAATCTCAGCAAAACTGTTGCTCATAGACTAACTAAATTCCTGCATATCTTGGTTTAGAATGAATTGTATGCCATTCCGATCATCCTGGAAAGACTCAGGTATTGCTTCTAATTCATCACGTCACGGTGGTCACCAGAATTTGCTAACTTTTTCATCAGGTCCTTCGTTATTTGAGCTCTTGGTGAGAAATTTTTCTTGTTTTGTTTATTTTCCTTAAAGTTTCCAATTTCGCAGATTTTTCATAATCAATCTTTTTGGCTTGCTTTGGTGAAGGTCTATTAGGGCTTGCAAGAACAAAGTTTGCGGAGGCTTGTCTCTCATAGGCAATTTTGCGCACGTGAGAGTTGCTGATACTGAACCTCGTTTTCAAGCTTCATTAAACAGAGAGCGTCTCCCAGTTTTGAACATGCAACGGCCGCTTAATCACTTAAAATCAAGTCTCTCCGAGCCCTTATCAGGAGCATTTTGTACATCCTAGAATATCTTCCGTCCATCTGAGTCATGACGTCCGTGGTCAAACTAGCTAGACATCAAATGAGTCCAAGCTGAAAATAAGTTCACTTAACGGATACTGCTATAACGGCCTAAGATTTGGCATCGTTCTTATTTTTTTCTCGAAGTAACGCAACAACACTGTCTTTTAGGTTAAATTGGCGAGCTGCCTTAAAATTTCTACAAGCGTGTTTGAGGATGCCAACGCTCCATACAAGTTCTTTTTCTTTGTTGTGTCGCGATTAAGGTTTTCCAGTAAATCTCATGTCACTTTTTGTTTCGGAAGCCACTAGATACCTTCTCTTTGAGTTCCGGAGTTCTAACTTTTATGTGTATCCACCTTCAGCTTCATCTATGATAACGGTGTCTGGAACTTTTTGTCATGCGCTAATTGACCAGAATGCGTTGCATTTTTATTCGGAAAAAAGGAGAGCAGGATAAGTCGAAAACAGCAAATAAGATTTTTATTTGCAAGAAGAAACAAAAAATACAGGGTAGAAAAAAGTAAGATTTAAGCGAAAATTTAAAACCGCAAAATTAGAAACAAAAACTCAATGACGGATTACAGACGAAAAATTGAACTAGAGAGACGACAACCACGATTTGCAATTGTTTGATTGCGGAAGAAAAGAAGCTTTCTGAGCAGTAAAAAATGTACTATTACAACCGTTACCGAGCTAACTTTGACCAATCAGTTTGTTTGAGAACAAGAAAAACAACCTTTTATAGTGATGAAAAAGACGCGTTTTCATGGAAGACCAAGAGAAAGGAAGAGTCTGTCCTTGAACTGAAAAAGTGCAATTTAATAACCACTTTTACTTCTCTGTACATGTCTTAAAATTTATTTGAGTAACAAGAGATTTATTTACCAGGATATGAAGATCTAAGAGTGAGGAAAATATCGAATCATTTCCGATGGATGGGACGTTTTTTCTCTAATTAAAAAAACAGCAAAGATATGATAACAATTTGTTCTTTCCGGTCGAATGTTACGTCTTTTGTAGGTAATGGGCGTAGGCTGTCCAGACACACGTTCTTTTCTGTGATTTATTTTTGACGGCTTGAAGTAAATTGAGCTGTTATCCCCATGCTGGTCTGTGATTCTTAATTCTAACGAAATACCAGTCACAGTTTTCGTTTCATAGTTCAGAGCTGTCAGAAGAACAGGCGTGACCATGGTTATCTCGGGCATTTTTGAGGTACCTTACGATCTGTCGTCGTACTATCTCAGATCATCCGTATCTTTTGTTCGCTTCTTCTTTCTGCTAGCTTAGCACTTTTGACAAAAAAATCTGGAATGAACTTCGCCTTTTCGACTTTTCTAACCACATCTATGCTGCTTAATTCATTTTTTTTGTAATCGACATTTTCTAGCAAAAATTTCGATCGCATTGTCTTTTTTGCTCCGGACGAATATACCATCTTGTCACTGTTTTCTTGATAAAAGAGTTTGTTAGAAGAGTTTGCTTCACTCCCAACCGTGGCAGAATCAATGATCAGTTCACTCATTTTCCCCACAAATTCATCCAAATTCTGCTGAATTTTGTGCCTTAAGGGTCAATTCAGACCTGTTTTCAACCATGATTTCGTCCGTTAGCGCTAAATAACCGATCTGACCTCATTCATAAATGCCACTTTAATCATCCTACAGGCAGTCTTGCTCTCAAGATAACGATTATGCAACTCCCTTTTTTGTCAGGTAAAATCAACCAGAAAGTATTCTAGCTGCATTCTCTTTTTTATTTCTTCTGAGTGGTTTCGTTAACAGTTTCCTTGATTCATTTAATGCAAGAGCAAAAGTGCCAACAGAGCTCTTTTTCGGCACTTGTTCGATTGAGTTTATGAAGTCTGCGGTAGGTTCCAGCGTGGAAGAGTTGTCTTTTACCTCTTTATCCTTTCTCGTCGCTGCTTCTATCCGGTCTTCTTTATAGAGAATCAAGTCTAAATCTTAACTTGACGCACCGTATATCGAAGCCTTATCCCTGTCGTTTTTTTCAGTTGGATTTAATCCGTTGGTTCCTCTGTATTTTCAATACCTCCAATACCTCTTATGGTAATTAAGTCCATGGCCCCTAGTAGTTCTTGACTTGAGGGTTCTCGCTATCGGTCGTTGATTTGACCCACCCGCAGAATCGTTTTAACCAGCTCACCTGCGGCCTTGTTTTCATGGCCATTGTTGACCACTAAATAAATTTCACATCCGAAGGGTGCTAGAGCGTCTTAAATTAACAATCTTCCCATTAACAAAAAATTTTTCCTCATATAGAGGACAATCACAGCTTCCTCTCCTAAGTTTATTTTCCCCTGGCAGCAAGCGTTGTTTTATCCAGTTTTGCCCACTCCTCCTCGAGTCTTCCGGTCTTGGGAGTGCCCAACTTGCTCATTTTTTCGGTCGATTTTTCAGAGTAAGCGGATTGCGTGCACGGCAGAACAGCAGCAATCGTGCTTTTTAAGCATGGGTCAATTGTGTCGTCAAAGCCTGTCACTTTTCTCTCATTCGTCTCGAAAGCTGTTTGTTGTAGTGCATATATTAGCTCCGAGTAACACTCGCTTGATCAAAAGGACCTCGAGAAACTTTTCAGGGAGTTCTTTGAAGTGATTCCAGTCTTCAGTTTCTCTTCTCAAACTCTGTTATGCCGCTAGCAACCTTGGGATTCTCGTCTTGTCAATTTCCCATTTGTTTTGTAGTGGGGTCTAAAGTTCTCGATTTTGGCGTGCGCACTTCCTCTTGTCCTCTGTTCACATCATTCATTCTAGCGAATAAAGGATCGTTAAAGTTTATCACTATCAATTCTGGTTCTGCGATCTTTCCAAACAGTAAATATTTGCTCATGGGTTCACCGAAACACTCTGAACACATCAGTTGAGTGTTGAATTGTCAACCAACGTGCTGCACTAACCTCCTGTAAGTCTTCAATTTTGTGTCAGGGAAAACAAAAGTTACGGCTAGATCATAATCTACAGTCTTGAGCTCGCTGACTCTCCTAATAAGTACCATAGGGTTAACCCTCATGGCCCGGCACAAAGTAGTTAGTAGCGGCATACCAATTCCAGTGGGTCTCACATCCCCATCTTTTATGATGGCGTTCTACAGATGATCTTCTACATGTCCAAAGTGGTTCTGTTGTAGCAGGTATTGCAACAACATTGTTTAAGGTCTAGGGTTTTTGTTTTTGACGCCGTAGCTTTTGGCAAGTCAAATTTCTTGACGAACTCTTACATTTGCTCGGGTACCGAGTCAGTGTAATGGTTCACCCAGTTTGCCGTAGGTCATGGCTATCAATGTCAGGAGGCTGTCGAGCGTGACTCCCTGTACTCCCTAAGTTAGAAGCACATCAGTTCTTTTCTTAAAGGTTTCAGTTCCAAACTTGAAGAACAATGTCAGGATTACTACTTTTGGCAATCCATGGACCGGTTTGATTAACTCCTTGATTAGGTAACGTGAAACAAACTCCTGGGTAACGTGAAATTGTTGCTAGGGAGCATGCAAGATTTTTTTTTCATGTTTTACTTTTAGTTTTCTGGGGATAAGCAGTGCTTTCACTAGAATAGCATTGCGCTTCTCTTATCTATTCGATATATTTGTTTGTTTTACTGTACATAATAGAAAGTGAAGACACCTCAAAATTGATCTCAGATCAAGAAATCTCAAAGACGTTTTTTGGATAGAGACTTGTTTTAGTTAATTGATTCATTAATGAGACATTCAATAAAGTAATTTATTCATTAATGACCGGGAGCACATGGTCTGTCAGTAAACTTGGATTTTTTTAAAATTTTTGTTTCAATAAAAATTTTAAAAGATTCAAGATTTGAAGTAGGCAATGAATAAAAAAAGTTTAAAAAAAGAAGCAAAGTGTTTTTGATCTTTATGAGGAGTAAGTATGGTTGCGTAAATGGCAAATCATTTAAGACACACAAATTGTTAATGGATCAGAAACAGCTCAAAAAATTTTTTTTTTAAATAGTTTGTTTTCAGCTATTGGCGTGCTGAAAGCATGGAAAAATGTGTGTTAGTATAAAAAGTTCCAGCTTTCAAACTTTTCAACTGTTTCAAAGTTTTGGTTTTCTGTGAAAACGGTATCAGGAAAACTAGGAAAGTTTATATTGCACTTGCAATAGCGTGCTCACTAAAACCGGCTACAAACAAATTTTCCTTTGAAAAATTCTTGTGGGTAAAGATTTAACTGTCTTCAAATCCCGACAAAACAACAGACCTGCTCATCTTAGCTATATTCAAAATTGTTTTTTACGCTTGCATTGCAATTAGCAAGGACTGTCAATTCTAGAAAAGATTAAAGGTTTTTTTTAACTCCACAGCTTGTTTAACCAAGTCAGTTGAAATATTCAATGTATTGGTTTATAACCTAATAAAACTTCGTAGCTTCTCCAACGCATTTGTTCGAGAGACAGCAAGCGAGGCTGTGACGCCAAAATTCCTAGATTCGAAGGTGCCGCCAAACTGTTTTTTTTTTCAGACAAAAAACATTGTTTGAAAAAATTTTCGACCTATTTTTTTTCTGTTTGTGCTGTCGGCTTTATGGCCACAAGATGGATTTTTCTCATGAAGTAAGAAAGTTTTGTTTTTACAGAAAATTTTTCGTTAGTGCTTCTGTTTTTATCTGATATTTAAACATTTTTTAAAAAAAATCGACCTCGTTTGGTTTGGAAAAATATGATTTTTTTTGTCTTTCCAGAGAAGGTGCAAAAACACAATTAGATTTTCAGATCTTACAAAACTTCCTCATGGTAGCAATTTTGAAATTACCTATTTTTTGCGGCTCGTTATTATTTATTTAATGCCAGTGATTGGTTTTCTGGGCATATTTTCAAAATTACTTTAGCGCCATCATAATAAAAAAGAAGCATGCCATTGAGCAAACTCAAAATTACAAACACTTTAATCCTCATAGTACCTATCGTTACTTGAAGTATTTAGCCATAAATCAACTTTTGCGAGTTTTCTTGCATGCAAAGTGCTGCTTGATTGTATTGTAATGTCAGAAGAGTGTGCGAAACAGTTTTCAGTTTTAAATTATATTAAGCCCTAGCCGTCAGTTTCAGATTTCGAAAAAAAACTTGTAAGTTTTTCTCATTGTCATCAAATTTTTTATACATAGTTTTTAATTATTTCCCTAGCACATAGGCATATTTGTTGCATATTCTTTGAAGGAATGTTTTTTGCTCTAATCGCTCAAAACTAAAAATTCCCAAAAAAAATTGCCAAATCTTTTCGGAGCATTTAGCGATTTTTGACCGGCACCCGTTTTTGGTGTTTCATGACTGAAGGAGCGTTAACAAACTAAATACCAAAACAATCAAGCTCATTGTTTTTTACTATAACACTTGGCTTTCGGCTCAAGTGGCGTTTACTAATTATTTTCGTATTAGATGCTACCCAGAAAAAGTTTTGAATGTTTAATTTTTGCTGGTGAACCCATTCGAGAAAGAAAAAAGATCATATACTGCTTTATTTTTTTAAGGCATTTTCCAAACATTTTTGACGCAGACGCTTTCATCTCATATATCGCCACTGTTGTGTTGTAGGGCAAATGTTGCACGACCCCGCTGCGTCCCTATAAAATATTTGTTTGCTTAATTGAAAATAATTAAAAATCAGAAATGGCAAAAACCATGAAGAATGATTTTTGATTTCGGAAGAGGAACTTTATTAACAGGTTTTCCAGCTGAATAAAGTTTTTCTAATTAATCCATTTTTCTCATATTTGTTTATATTTGTGAAACAAGTGTCAATAACAAAATTTTCTTGAAATTTCAGAGCTCTAACCTTCAGACGTTTTTGCTCTTCAAAATTCTAAGACTGAAGAATAACTTCTTGAAAGTTTAGCAAATCAATCTTTTGCACGGTCCTTCTAATCAAAATTTATGAAATTGTTGTCTGAATTTTGCTTCAGCTGAAAAGTGCGATGAGCTTATGAAACTGATTCAATCAGAAATCCCAATGGGCGTGACTGTCACCCCAAGTCGAAAATCCAAAACAGATTTTGTTTAGATGAAAACCGAGAAAAACAACGCTCGGAGATTAGATTCCCCAAAATTACCGACGTAAATTTTTACTTTTTATTTTGGTAATTTCTTCCTAAATATGATTAATCAGGTTTTTAAGAGCCGAAGTCGAATTACTTCAAGATAGTTGGCAGTCTGAAAATTCAACACCAACCCTAATTGCCCATCTTTACGGTTTGTCATGGATGTGTGTATAGAAAATCTTGTCAGCCGAACAAATGTTTTTGCTAAGTGAAATAAAAATTTATTGGAAAAAACTTTAGCATATATAATTCGCGCTTACCTTTTAAAATTTTTTTGAATATAACATGATTTCAGTATGTTTTCGTGCTGTACTTGAACAATCAAAAAGGAAAATTAAAACTACGAATTTGTTGTGAAACTTTTAATTCCGACTATTTGAAAATGGTATTCGCGTGTTTCAGTTTTTCGTTCTCAGCAAAATCAGACACCCCGAACAATCATCGGAATTTCGTGATTCGAACTTTTAAAAATTTACTAAAAATTTAACGAAGCGAAAAAACGGTTTGGAATTTTTGCTTTTGTTTGACGCTCTCATTCGAGCGAATGAAGTGAGCGATCAGGCTTACAATAGATTATTCTACTAGTTTATTAGCCTCCAAAAAGTTATTTAAGCCGTGAAAACTGAACTTTACTCGAAGAAAGTTAGTTGAGGACTTTTTCAGCATCTTTAAGGAATCAAAAACTTCAAAATTTCAAAAAACTGCAGGTTGAAAAATGTTCCGATTTTTTTGTTTTTCTAGACATTTTAGAAAAACTGTTGTCCAATTTGTTTAATTTACTATGAATGTCGAATATGCCCAAGCTCTAGTTATTCCATCAGATTCTTTTTTTACGAAACGTTTTAAAGACAAGTCAGAACATTCTGTGCCACCTGTTTCGATTAAATATGCATATTTTTCAAAGGTGTTTTAAACCAGGTAAGCTACAACTTATATTGCATCTCGAAATACATGCACATCTCGACAGCTCGTGTCTCGATTTGTGTCATAAAAAACTCTCGATGCAATTTGTAGCTGTTGATAATCTATTACAAAGTTTTAAAAGCGCGAATGAACTAGTCCGACAATTTGGCCGAATTTTTATTTTTTAAACTCCTGAAACTAAACCAATATTGGCCAGAAATATCTTCTCAAACTTTAAATGTGGTAGTCGATATCTTCAGAGTAAAAATAGTTACCATTTGAAAAATATCCGTTCCATCGCCGGAACTTTGTCTGAACAAAAAACTACCCCTCGCAAAAAAAACATTCTGTTGCTTTCTTTAACAATACCCAACTATCAAGACATGAGCTGCATCTTAAAATCAGCCCACAAAACAACTGCTTAGCGCAGCCTCCAAACTTCTCTACCTCAGACCAGGTTAATTCTTTCTTTACCGAGTTTTTCGATATTTCATAGACTACCACAAGTTAGCCAGTAAAATCTTGTGCTAGGTTAGCCCGTCGAAGAGTTCGAACTAGTATTATTACATGAAAATAACCTGATTACTCTTCCTCGCGAATTAATAATGTATCTTTTTACTTTTATTCACATCGAAGTCTTCGAATGAAGATTTTTTCACATCAAACTATTCTAATTACTTGAAGATTTTTTCACAAATAAAATCCAATACCCACTTCTATATTAAACGACTAGTAATTTCATCCAAATGGTTATAAAATGAAATACGGTACAACTAATACAAGGAAAAATGTAACACTAATAATTTGATCTTAATAAAACTTACCTGTTCACAAAAATAACTTTGCCTCATTTGATCATGAGGCCGTCGAAACAATGGAATCTTTTGATTGTTTTGTATCTACAATTTGATGATTTTAACTGCTCTACAACAGACTGCAAAAAGCACCATGCTCTACAACAGACTGCAAAAAGCACCATGCTCTACAACAGACTGCAAAAAGCACCATATTAGTTTGCCGAAAGTTAAAGTCTAGCTTTTACCGAGACTCATGTCTTGTTGTCTTAAACATTTCGGATGTGTCTCAACATCAAGCCTTCATTTGTCGTCCATCATTTGTGCATTATGATAAAATCAGAAAAGATTTATCTCTTATATAATGTCTTTTCATTCCTAATTAAGTTTTTAAATGATCCAGAAAACTGCAATAATTTAATTGATTTTTATTCAAAGCTAACTAAAAAGTTAGTATTCTTAAAAAAACGTGACCCCTCATTTAACAAGTTTCTCACGGAAGAGAAAGTTTTTAACATAAAATTCAGTCGCCACAAATCCTATGGTACCGAGTAAAGTACCGAGCAATTCACTTTATATGCAATTTTTGTGGGTGAATCTTTTACAAGGTCAAAGCCACAAAGTCAAAACAAGTTCATCCGAAAAAAATCAAATTTGTTCAAAAATGAAAAGTCATGATCAACTCTTATAACGTACCAATTTCAAAATAGGCGGCAGTGATAAGAACCTGGAAAGATTATTGACGAATCTTTGTACAAAATGTCATTGAATTTGAAATACATAACGCATCAGAAATAAAAAGAACGAAAAAACCCTATGAAAATTGTTATTTCAATTTCAATTATTGATTCTATTTCAAAAACTCATTGCTAAATCTTCTAGTAGGCTAAAAAGACTGATAAAAAGGTGGAGGGGCCCAAATGCATTTGTGACGAGCAAAAAAAATTATTATGTACTCTTATTCTGCTTTTTGATCTCATTCTGACTTGCGGAAATTATTTCGGGCAATCAAACCACAAAAACGTGCAAAGAAACCATTTCAAGTTGTGGGTCTATTTTACTGTGAGCTGCAACAAAAGTGTTTTCTTTTTTTACTAAAGCTGTTTTGGCCGTCGTATGCTTATTTCAAGTAATTCGCATTTGAACACTTAAAGAAACTCAATATTTTAAAACGTAAAACCGATGTGCTAAAAAACTAGTCCCGTGAATGAGAGATATTAATTGCTTTAAACTACCATGTGAGCCTTCTGTCAAATTGTTGAAAGTTTTTCTCTGTGCGCATTTACGCTCAAACTCGAAGTGGACACTGAAGATTGAAGACTTCTTGGTTTGGCCAGTTTAGCAAACATTTGAGCATGGTGCGAGGTCACCAAATTAGAAATAGCGTCCAAACTTTCCTCGATGAATCGTTTGCGACATTTCGCTGTCAGATCTTTCATTACTCGCGACAAGTGACGCGCAGCCGTTTCAAAAATTACCCTTAGAACGTAACTTTTGCCCTCCTTCTCGTACTGCATAATCGAAACCACAAACTTGACTGACTTTTCTTGAGCAATCATTGTCGTAACATGCGCTTCGAGATTCTGCTTCAGATAAATGAACTCTTCTGCATCTAGGCCATCAAGATTGTTCAAATTATGCCACATACGACTTTCAACCAACGAGATTTCGTTGAGAATTGAGAAAGAGAGCTGGTAGTCTTTACAAAGCTTCATAATTTCTTCAAAGATTTCTTTCACAACAGTAATCGCAGAGCAAATAGCAATTTTCTCGACAACCGTCTGCATTTCTGTGAGCGACTTCAGAGGAATCGTGTTGTAGATATCCTGAAGCAGATTGTCTAGAGATTCCTTCGTCATCCGGTACCACTCTTGGCTACCGTTTGTCAAGTTTTTGACCAACACTTTCTGGGAAGGTTTCTGCGGATTCAGTTCATTAGCAGCAGCAAGTAGTTTCTTGAACAAGGTTATTTTTGTTTCACTCTCTTCCTGAAGTTTCAGAATTGACCCATTGGAAGCGCTTTGACTTTTGAACACCCTACTAAGCTCTTCCATGCACATTGTCACGCTGAGCTTCGCTTTCGCCAAAGATATGTAAGACTTCTCGCACTCCTGAGAAAACTTTCGACGTTGGAAATCATTAAACTCTTCCCGTTTTACAGACACTAGTTTTATTTTGCACAATGTACAAAGCGGGAAGTACTCGAAGAACTCAGGATCCCATTCTGGATATCCTAAGCAAGAAACGAGTGTGATGTTCAATCTGTAGAAATTTGTATCCTAATTTCTATCCCTACCCATCGATTTACCTTGTTCATAACATGTAACATTGAGATAAAATTGAAGGCTTCTGCACAAGGTTATAAACTACCAATGGGGTATGGGAAAACTTTTATACGAGCACCAAAATGATTCCTTTTTGGTGTGCTTCCAAAATAGAGTTTTCTTATTGTGATAAATTGTGTAAAGTTGTGTAAATAATAACCGAGTCTGTTTCCTTACTCCTGAAAACTAATTTATTATTATGTTGTTCGAAAATAGACCGCGTGAAAATATTATTGCCTGAGAATTATTGTATTTCTGAGAAACTTCATAAGTTAGAAAATAGTTGGAAGATTCCCGAGGGAAAGAGCCTGGCCTGAGGGCACGGAAAGCCCGGTTGCGGCTCTTTTGCCCGAGGCCATCTTTAACTATGTTCCAACTTTTGAGGAGCATGTTTTGCTCTTTCTGAGGGAAAGATGCCGCAAAAGTGCGCGAAACTATCATTTTTTCATTCATGCGTTCTTTTTTCATTCATGCGTTCTAATATTTCATTTTTCATTCATGTCGTGAAAGAAAATGTGTGAAAGAGCAAAAACATACTCTCCTGAGCACTAGCTATTTAAAACCACTAGCCTGTTGCCCCAGAAATCGCCCATCTGACAGGACCTCCGTCGGTTTCCTTCATCTTCTTCAACTGGTTCGGCCAGAAATCCCCGGCAGCCAACTCCTTGCTGGAAGGAGAATACACCAACAAGTCTTCGTTGAAACACTTCGTACACACTCTGTAATTACAGAAGAGACACCTCAGTGCCTTAGGAGGTAACTTTGATCCACAAACCGAGCATCCAAACTGAGGCGCTACGTTACGCTCATCGTCAGTTAAGTTGTTCAAAAGAACCGATCCGATTTTGGGAAACTTTTGGGTTGTCCCACTTGAATTAACTCCTCGACCGGACTTGCTTCCTTGATTCGTAGCTTCAACGTATGCAACCTGTGCGGCGTGAAGCACTTCGTTTAGACGTGTAACTTCGGTCGTTCTGCATTCCGACAACTGTCGACCAATCAGGGCAGTCTGCTTTCGTTCCACATGACGGATTTCGTGAAACAAACAGGTGTAGCTCCGACGCATTGTTTATTACAGTTAAGACACTTAAGCGACAAAGTTGAGATCTACTGCATAACATCAAACTAACTCTTTAGCTTAGACAAATTGAGCAAACAATTGATCGCCGAGTAAAAGTTCTCGATGCAATCTAGAATAGATGACACAACCATTGTTGGGCATCACCTTCTGTTCACAGAGAGCTTTAGTATTAAAGACACGAAAACACAAAAGGGATGGAAACCTTCTTGGGATAGAAACCTTTTTAAGTCCTTGCGCAAAAAATAACATACAGCGGCTGCGATTGTTCTAAAGGGAACTTCAGAAATTTAAGCGTATAAACATTTTTTGAATCATGCCGACTCTAAGCATTCATCCTTGTCTCAAACATGGACGTTATACATGAGCACTAAATGAGCAGAATCAGTTGTTTAAACTGCTTACATTATACAGCAAATTGATGATTTCGAGCAGTCCAGAAGACAAGCGATAAGTCTTATGAACAAACAATTACAGACCCATCGTTCGTGGTAAAAAAAACTTTCCGTTACTGCTTTAAGAAACCTTTCACAGTGCGTCACCAAAGAAAAATCCGACTTTTTGATCTGATTCCCTTTTGGCTGACTATTTGTGGAGGCGGATGTCACTGGGACCGCTCCAACCGCGACCAAAATGGGATTCGAACGCAGAACCCTCGTGCTGAGAGACGCACGCTTGCCTTACCTCCACACGCACATGGCTGCCCATACTATTTTTAAGTCATCCAAAATCTTGATAATTAAATTTTTTGAGCGAATTGCTGAGTTACGCAATACACTAAAACCGAATATATTAGGAAAGGAACTGAACGTCAACAAATCATGAATAAAATCATCCGAAAAAAATAACATGGAGCTCTCGAGGAAAAATCAAACGAGCGAACAATCTTATAGTCATCAGTTGATTTACAACGCTGACAAGGACACGCAACTATAATAATTGAAACAACCGCAAATGCAGCAAAGGGCGTTTGGGAACGTTAACCCCAATCACTATGACTGGCAAAATGTTGGCTCGCAAAAATGACTCGCAAAATGTTGACAGTTGTCCTGATCGAGCTATTCAAGTTTTTTTAAGCAAGCTATTCGAGCTTAAAAATGCAAACTTTCATGCAAATTCATAGACCGAATCAAATTCGAACAAGCTGTTCAAGCTATGAACTAGTTCAAGTAAACTAGTAGATGGTATCGAATCGCGAAAATTTCAAGTTTTTCTTAGCAACCTATGAGACTTAGAGAAAATCAGTTCAAAAAAAATGTTTTTCTTATGCAAACTATTTAAGCTATCAAAACTTTGATTATTTCAAAATATTTCATGAAGTGAATCGGTTGGCAAACAAATTTTTGATAATAAGCTAATCAAGCGATGGAATTTTAAAACATTTCAAGTTGTATTCTAGAACAAAATTATACGTTTTCCGAGAAGTTGAAATGTTCCCGCGCAAGCTATTCAAGCAATAAAACTTTAAAACATTTCAAGTTATTTCATGAAGGAAACCGGATGGCGAAATGTTGAAAATTTTCAATTGAAGCCATTCAAGCGATCAATCTTTGAAATATTTCAAGTTGGTTGTAAGACCACACCGTTTCACAGAATTTTTTTCTGAGGGAACTAATCGAGCTATACACTTGAAAATACTCTAATTTGTGATTATTTCCAGTTTGAAGAATATTTCCAGTTTAAAGCAATTATTTTTGCGAAAACTTCAAAAAATTTTAATGGAAGCTATTCAAGCGACGAAACTTCAAATTATTTCATAGAGCCAAACGCTTTGCAAGTGCTAAAGTTTTCTATGCAAGCTATTCAATCAAGTTTTTGAAATTTTTCAATTTGTTTTTATAGAAGGAATCAGTTCAAAAAAATTGAAATTTTCTTACGCAAGCTATTCAAGCTAGCGACACTTAAAGTTGTCTCATGAAGCAAATCGGTTCACAAAAAACTCGGTTTCTCTTAAGCAAGCTATTCAAGCTAAGGAATACTTCAAGTTATTGCATAAAGCGATTTGGGTCGCAAAAGGTACAGGTTTTTCTTAAGCAAAATAATCAAGCGATGAAACTTTTAAAATATTTCAGATTACTTCATAAACTGAAACGGTCTGCGCGAAGTTTAAGTAGTTCTAATCAAGCTATTCAACCTAAAAAACTTTAAAATTTTCCGATTTATTTCGTAGACTGAATCATTTCACGAAAAATTTAAGTTTTTCTAACCAAGTTATTCCAGCTCTGAAAGCTCGATATTTTTCAAGTTATTTCATGAACTGCGAATCCATTCGCGAAAAGTTTTTTCTATGCAAGCTATGAAAAAAAGACAAAAAACTTTAAAAAGACGTTTTAACAAATTGAGTGGGCAAAAGTATGTAAATGTAAAAATTAAATTTCAAATCGATCATTTTGAGAAAGTTTAAACACTAAAAGAAAATACAACAAATGTTTTATTAAAAATGATCGATTCTTAGATGTGGCAACTAAGCCGACAAAACCAAAGCAGACAAATGTTAGGCCGACTATTTTGTTTGAAACTGAATATTTCCAGTTTGAAAAAAAAACAGCTCCTGGTCACATTCAAACCTGGGACCGTTGCCGTCCCAGGCGTATTCGTTAACTCCAGCCTAAGTGTTCATAAGAAAATGGATTTCACGATGAATCATGGTACCACCAGTAGTAAAGATGAGTCCTGTGAACAAAGTTATTCAAGAGGCAATATTCTTGCTTCTCGCAAAGGTAAAAACGTGAATTATAAGAATTATAATTCAGCAGCTGAAAATTGAATTGAAAAACTATAAGTCACTCAATTTCAGATCTGTACTTAGTAATAAAAATTACACAGAGGCGAGCTGAGCCTCACGCCACTTGCGATACGAAAAAAGCTGATACGAAAAAAGTTCAAAAGATGATGCGTCTCACGAAAAAAAAAATTGATTTCTGCTTTAAAAAAAAGTGGGCTTAAAGAAGAATCTCATAACATTTCCTATAGAAATCATTTAGAAAAGAATTCGAAAACGAAAGAAGATTTAGGTCAAGAAAATCAAAATTAGTCTGAAATTAGCTCAAACACTATACTTGAAATTGTGCAACCAAGAAAACAAACTGGATGTCCTACAGGAAAACTTGGGGATACGAAAAGGCTTCATCCATTGCTTGCTATAAACTTAAATCGAAATGAAAGAACAATTGAAAAGCGACATTTTGAAACACAAATGAACGTAAAAGTTTCAAACAATTTCCACAAAAAACAATTTGAAGAAAATCTGAAAAAACTCCGAAAGCCTATAAAAATAACCCTATAGCATCAAACTAATCAATTATGAAGTCGATACACAAGGCACAGAGCTGGATCAAAACAAAAAAAGAAAGGCCGGTTTCGAAAAAAAACACGAAATTGAATTTGTTCCCCTAAAATGTCAGCCGGAAAAAACCATACTCTCAAATCTCGTGCGACACGCGCCACAATCTTTCGTCGACATCAGAGTCAAGTCAAAATTTTTGACATAGAAACAAAACGCTTCACCATCATCTTGAATTGATTTCAAATTAAAATGCACAAGCCTTAAAAACACCCGAAGAACTAAAACTTCAAATAATTTCACTGTGTTAATATTTATATAATAAACCAGAAACCATGCATCTCAAAAAAAGGAACTTTAATGCAAAAAAAAAATACTTCATGTTTGAAATTTACTAGCCGAAAATGTTGGCGTGTATTAAAACCAGAAAACGATTCACCATCTTGAACAAAATTTACTTTTCGTCGGTGCGAACAAAACTTTACTTTTCGTCAAGTTCCAAACCTAAGTCATTTAACCTTTCCTTTGCGACACAGTGCTACGAACTCTAGTACTCGTTAACAACAATGGTCCCGTTTAAAACCTCGTTTAGAAGCATGGTTCTGAATAACTACCGATGGTCCCATATACAAGTCTGACAGAAAAGATATGTAAAGTAATTTCTAATCTTGGCCAGTGAATTGATACTTTTGATAATTTCATTTTTAAAACTGTAGTTGCAAATCTAACGAAGAAAAATTCCCAAGTTTCCTTTTGTTTTCATCCGCTTGAAATACTCCAAGTAGATTTCAGGTGGTCCGGCGGGACCACACTTCTAAACGAGCTTTTGAATGGGGCTCATCAAAAACGACGAGGCCAAACTTCTAAACGAGCACCAACACTCTTTAAAAAACAAAAATTAACATCCTTTTTACAGTAAGTGCTGCTGCTAAATTTTCAAAATTAGTTTATATTTCCAGGGTTATATCGTTTGAATGTAAATTGATTTTTTTCTAAGTTATTAGTATAAAGTTCAAATATAAGAAAATTCTGTTCGGTTTCTACAATTAATTTCAATATTTTATCTAAGATGAGCAAATCCAAAAATGCTGTGTTAAATAATTTCTAGAGATTGGAAACAGAACAAAGAATTCTCATTACTCATAAAATGTCTGAGTTTTTTCCAGTACAAGCTTCAGTTAAGCTGATGGGTTAATCAGTCCTTCTCAATTATCAGTGGCGCTACATTGTCCCCTGTAGCTTTGTTATGTTCATTGTGAGCACCATCGCACATCGGGAATTTCTTCGACTGCCAGCATCGACAGAAAACCATTTTCTGGCTCATATCACTGGTTTTGAAAGAATCAACAACCTTAGCCTTCGTTTTCTGGTGAACTTTGTTAATGAGCCCAGAGCTTGAAAATCGTTTCATAGCAACAAAGTACCCAAGCGTTCCAGACGCTGCCATAACTGCTCCCAATAAAGCAACGTTCTTGCAATCAAGACTTAATTCGGACATAAATGAAGTTTCAATTTACAATGCAAGGTATCTGAAAAATTTAGTTACGAATAAAAAAAAACATAGCCAATCGAAGATTGCAAAAGAGTAATGAACGCAAGTGAACATCAAAAAACAATGACTTTCTTGAAAAAGTCTCAACTTTTGAATTTCAAAGAAAAAAATAGATGCCCTGTAAGCTCTTTGAATTTCTAGAACAATTTATGATTGACGCTTTTTTGATAATATGAACCCAACTTGAGAAAACTGGATCGATAGGTAAAGTTTTTATTCAATTTGCAAAACTAAAAATCGTTCACGTTTTTTCGCGCAATTTCCACGTTCGTATTTGGAGAGTGCTATTTACGTCACTTTCAGCAGATAAATTTCAATTGAACTCAAAAAGTGCATCAATATTTTAAGACTTTTTCCTGAAACAAAAAAAAAATCAGCAAGACCTATATAAGAGTCTTTGCTACGTTCATTACTCTTAAGCATGAGAGACACAGAGTAGAGGAAGCCATTAAGGATGAACACAGAAAAAACACTGGAAGATGACACTAAACAAACAGAACCTTAGAAAACTATTTGTGGTATTTTCTATCGCCTCCCTACAACTGTCCTATATTTTCGCTTGAATGAGATATATCAAACATAGAGATATATCAAACATAAATCGAAAAAAATAGGATGTTGAAAAACACTAGGTGAATCAACAATTTCGTAAGTCTAGATAAAAACAATTAGGAGCCCAGTTAAAGCTGGAGGTATGAGTTTGATATTGAATGATATTGCTATCTATACTGATGCAACACAAAAAATGTGATTTTCAAAATTCGACTTTGCCCAAAACCTTAGTTGTTTCTCTACTAAAATAAGTGGGAAGAGAAAAAATTTAGAGATAATCAATTTTCCCACAGGAAGAGCATTTATCTTACAGAAAAATAAAGAAGCCGCCGCTTCAGCAGGAGCCATTATCGCAACCGGTTCTTTCAGTTGAATTTTTCATCTCAGACTTGAATTATCAAACACAAGAAGTCAATCCATCTCTAATGAATATTACAACAACAAAAGACTTTTTTGGAGCTCGTGGGTGGGCCTGTTTAAGGCAGTAGACCAACATAATCAGCAAACGTTTCAGCAAAAAAATTTCGCTCTGAACCTTCCGCTCTGACAAAAAACAGTTTAAGGAAAAGCATAAAACTAAACAAAAAGAGTTGTAACAGTCGCCTAATTAAGTCATATATGAGGTTAAAGAAAAAGAGGCCCTATAACAATTGGCTCAAGAGTAAGGGACACTATCTCTTGCGTTTCTCTACCTCAAGCGGTCGGAGCCAATTCGGTTCACTTGCGACATGAGACTAAAAACCGCGTTACAGCTTAAAGGCCACTACCAAAATACCCCCTCCCCCACTCTAGAAAATGAAAACGCCCCCATACTTAGGTCTCGAAATACCTAAAATACGAACACCGTCGAAAACAGGGTCGGAACCTTATGTATAGTTACTTTTTATTAGACAGTGGACTTTGATCCAATTCACATGGATCAACCTAAAAACTCTCCCTAACTCAATATAACAATGTAAAACACACTCAAGTGAATAAAATTATTTTGAGAATGCGTTAAAATTGCAAATTCAAACAAACGTTTTCGCACATTTTGTGCATCTACAGGTTTTAAAATTTCTAAACTATCTAGACAAAATGATCAGAGATCATAAAAAGTGTCACACACATAATTACTTCAAATTTTTAAAAATTGAACTAATCAAAACTTTACAAATATCACTGAATTATGTAAAAACTATTATGTAACATTGTGCCAGTCGGTCATAATTGGAAGTTTGACCTTGAGAAGAGCAGAAAACACTTGATTTTGTAGTGAAATTTAATTTTTCAAAATTTCGAATGGAACATGTCATGCACGATTTTCTCGCGATAACTGAAAATCAGAAAAAGAAAAGAGAACAATTTTAGAACAATTGCGGGAAAGTTGTCAGATAAAAACGAGTGGGAAATTGCTATTCGCAATTTCCATCATAGTGAACAAGAGTAGAGCTGTCCTATCTGAAATAGAAGACAGAGTATTCCCGAGAGAGTAATCATTCGAACTGGACCAGAGTGAACCTTCGACGGAAAGGTGGACAGCTTGAGTGTCCCAATGGTCCACATAAAACTTCGTTCTTGAGTTCAAACTTACCCTTACCATTCAAACTGATAAACATTGAACTTATCTAGTTACTTTAGTTAATTCTAGAGTTGCTCACCCATTTAATTACTTCCTGTGCTTGAGCGCATCAACATGTGAGTCCTTAATTTAAATTTCTAGAGTGTGTTTTATGATTGTTATGCTGAGGTAAGGCGAGTTTTAGGTTGATCCATCTGAAATGGATCAAAGTTCCACTGTCTAATAAAAAAGCAACTTAACGGATTGTTCCGACCCGGTTTTTAACGGCGTTCATGTATTTTGGGTATCTAGAGACATAAGTATGGGGACGTTTCTAATTCTAGAGTGGGGGGGTATTTTAGTAGTAGCCTTTAAGCTGTAACGGGTCGTAGTCTCATGTCACAAGCGAACCGAATTGGCTCCGACTGATTTGAGGCGGAAAAACACAAGAGATAGTGTCCCTGACTCCTGAGCCAATAGTTATAGGGCCTATTTTTCTTAAGCCTCATGTGTGACTGTAGTAGACGAATGTTACATAGTGTTTTTATGGCGCTCCTGGGTGTTTACGACATCAAGACTACGGAGTCGAACCCACTTGAGACAGCTTCGGGCTGAATGCCCATTCTAGAGTACCGGCGGTACGGTTCGACAGGAACGTGCAAACCTTCCGGTTGTACCGTGATAGCTTTTTAAGAAAACTCGAGAAAATTTCCTGGTACGCTCTCCGAACGAGGCTTAGCTAACCGAGTAAAGGGGGGCAACTAGGGGGACAAAAACACGAGCAAAAAGACAAAAAGCAAAACAAAAACCAAAAAAGAATAGAAAAAGGAACAAAAACCATAAAACGAAAAAAGACAGTGACTTTGACACCAGATTAGTTGGATCAAACCTTTATATTAATTAAATAGTATACCCATACTGTTTTACAAGTTCGATCGTTTCGATCAACCTAGCAATTTAAACCAGTAAACTGAATAAAGTGCCCGAAGTGGGGCGTTGTCAAGGGTTTTCAGATAGCTTGGAACTTAGCTGGACCAATAGGAGACTTGACTGGAAGAGGTGACCAGCCGAGTGGGAAAGTGGTTCAGGGACACTTGAGCTGAACCAATAGGAGACTTGACTGGAAGAGGTGACCAGCCGAGTGGGAAAGTGGTTCAGGGACACTTGGTTGAACCAATAGGAGACTGGACTGGAACAGGTGACCAGTCGAGTGGGAAAGCAGCCAAGAAGGATTTGGGAATTCTCGAGTTCTCAAGTTGGGCAGAACGGGTATCGTTAGAATCCACATTACATTATAGGAGATAAGTGTAAAATTGGATAAGCGAAATCCCCCAGTTTTGAGGAACGTTTTTACTTGAGCAGGCCTGGAAACAGGTCTACGGTTTTCTCTTGAGAGGTTTAGCACCCGGCGCTTAAAGTAATTTTTAGGCTTAAGAAGGGGGGCTAGAAAGGGGGGAGGTTAGAAGGGGGACTGGTTAGGCTAGAGGTTGGCGGTTGTAAATTGCAAAAAGGGGGAAATTAGAGTAACTAATTAGTCGACATCGTTGACTTAGTTACATTAGAAATTAACACGCGTTGGTAATATTAGGTCGAGATCCAAAATCCAACTCGAGTTAAGGCTGGTACGCTGGTTGGTTTGGTAGGGGGGACCGGATATAGACAGCTTTTGTGATACCCCATAAGATCACTAGTGGGGGGAGGAAAACGCGTGGCAATTAGGTACCAGACATTTTTTTTAGACGAAAGGTAGACATTGGTCACCTTTAAATTTTAGGTGGGCTCATTTTTCTGTTTTTATTATTCTTCTTACTTAAAATTTTTGTTGCATTTTATTGAGGATTTGTGTTTGGTTTTATACGAACAGGTGATCACAAGATACCTGCGCACCTACATTGAAATAGAAACAACCAAAAAGAAGAGGGGGGTCAGCATTTGGCTTTTAAGAGAGGGTTTTTGGGAAAATTTTACTAGAGCTTGAGTGGTGGTACAAGGTACGGTGGTTCAAGAAGACCCTACAACGAGGAAGACACTCCGTGACGAGTATTGGGACAAGACCGAAGAAGTCTTGGGACAGTGGTCTTGGGACAGTGGTCTTGGGACAGGGTCTTGGGACAGGGTCTTGGGACAGGGTCTTGGGACAGTGGTCTTGGGACAGGGTCTTGGGACAGGGGTCTTGGGACAGTGGTCTTGGGACAGGGTCTTGGGACAGTGGTCTTGGGACAGTCTTGGGACAGTGGTCTTGGGACACTAGTCTTGGGACACTAGTCTTGGGACACCAGCCTTGGGACACTGGTCTTGGGACACTACCCCTGGGACACTAGTCTTGGGACACTAGTCTTGGGACACCAGCCTTGGGACACTGGTCTTGGGACACTACCCTTGGGACACTAGTCTTGGGACAGTAGTCTTGGGACACTAGCCTTGGGACACTAGTCTTGGGACAGTAGTCTTGGGACACTGGTCTTGGGACACTACCCTTGGGACAGTAGTCTTGGGACACTAGCCTTGGGACACTAGCCTTGGGACAGTAGTCTTGGGACACTAGCCTTGGGACACTGGTCTTGGGACAGTAGTCTTGGGACACTAGTCTTGGGACAGTAGTCTTGGAACAGTGGTCTTGGTACAAGGGTCTTAGGACACTAACGGAGAGTACTGTGATAGTGACGAATAGTCTTGGGACGGTATAGAAATTGAAGTCAAATTACAACAAGTGCGTTTTAAGACAGAATAAGACAAATCGAAATAGGTAGGGTTAAGACCAAATTAAGGAAAATTTTTCGGAGGTTTTAGAAAGAGAATTGGATAAGGTTTTTAACACGTTGTACAGAATTTGTTACCACAAAAAATATTTTTTTTACCCTCAGAATAGAATCGTGTATATAATAAAATTGTAAATAGAAGCAGTTGTAAATAGAAATAATGAGGCGGAGTAGGGTACCGGCGCTCGAAAAAAGGTCAAGTGGATCAAACACGAAATATAATTCATCGCTGCGCGGAACGACATCAACGGGCCCAAAGATAACGAAGACGAACTTTTCAGTTAACATGGTCAGCACAAGGAGTACAGCGGAGAACAGGGCGAAAGAGGGCACGGAAGGGGAGCGAGTAGAACCCACCATCGAGATTGATCTAGAGACACCCGATCAAAGTGTGGATGAAACAAGGAAGATGGCGACAGAGTCAACTCCAATGCCCAATGCAGAGGAACCGAACCAGAAACCCATAGAGTTCTCACCGATAGATGACGCGGAAGATGCAAAAGGCAACACCGAAGAAACGGTGAAAGAAGACTCTCAAGTAAAGAGGACATCTTTTACGGAAAAATTGGGAATAATGTTCGGAATAAAAACAAAAGAAAACGTGACTGAAGAACCAAAAGCAGAAAGAGCACGAACGTTTGGGACAGTGAGCACGAAGACCTCAGAAGCCAATCCAAGAGAGGAACAAGCTAAAGCAGAGGCTACGGCCGAAGAGAGACCGACAGCTGACCATGAAGAGACTAACATTGAGCTGGGTGACTTGTTGGCGAAATTAAATCAGATTGACAAAAGACTTAAGCACAGTGAAGAAGACAGAGAGGTGATAAAAAAGGAGATAAGATACAACAAGCACGAGTATCTAGACAGTTATTTTAACCTAGCTAAGGCAACAGATGAGAGACTCAAGGAAATGTCAGATAAGGTAGAAGCCACCAATGAAGAACGAGAAAAGAACATCAAAACAGACATGCAACAGTTGAAGAACCGATATGATGATGTCAACAGCCAATTAGGGAGCCTGGAAAGGAGAATGGACACAATGAGCAGGAGTCAAGCCGAGAGTTCGTGTGAAATACAGGCAAAGTTGGATGCAATCTTGAGAGGTTCTACTCCACAAGAAAGACCGGCAGCGGATCGTACGCAAGGCACCAGAGTTGACTTTGCAGAACCACAAAGGAACAAACGACAATCGACACCGTTGCCCTTAACCAGGGATGCGATAAGCATAGCACCAACAGCTGCGAAAACAATAATGAAGAATGGAACGTCGAATACAACGACTGCTCCGGGAGATTCAACAGCTAACAGCAACACAGGACCGGATGCTATGACATGGGCCAGCACTTGGGAGATGATGAACAGGACTCTAGAGGCCTTCGCCACGAGGAACACTGACTCGAGCGACAGGAGAGAGGGAAAATCAAGAAAGACATTCAAGAAGCCAAAAGAATTCAAGGACGACTCCGATGGATGCATTGACACTTGGGTGGAAGTGATGAGATTACATCTAGAACAAGACAACTTGAGTGACGAAAGACAAGCATGTACAGCCATACTGAGCAACTTGGAAGGAACGGCATTAAAATGCGTGGTCGCAAAGAAGGAGGAAGAACGCGACACCGCGGACAAGATCTTCGAGATATTGCTGAATCGATTCGGGTCAGGCATGAAGGGTCACCAAGCGATGATGCGATTTGAAAAGAGAAGGCAGAGGGACGACGAGTCAATAGATCGGTTCCTAGATGACCTCGAGAGCTTGAGAAGGAGGAGTGACCCAGAGGAGTCGACAAATAGACGGAACTTTAGCATTGCCTCGAAGTTCATCGATGGGGTGAAAAGTGATGACTTAAGGACAATGTTAGCGACATACTACACATTGTCGAAGGACAGCGCACCCACCCCAGAAGAAATGAGACAGAAATCAAGAGAATACATGCTGATGAAACCTAAGAAGTACTCATATTCCGAAAACAGGAACACGCAAGGGGGAAGCCAACCCCAGAGGTCATCATGGTACAAACCTAGAGATGATATGGACAAGCGCAGATCATGCGCGAACTGCGGGTCAGCGGATCATCATGTGGCTGACTGCACAACGTACAAACAAGGCATGAAGAGCCTAGGTTATGCACCGGATGAAGAGGATATGAGCCAGATGGAGGAACACGAGTACTATAATGGCTTAATCATCAAGATAGGCGCCAGATGCTTCTTCTGTAACCAGGAGGGGCACTTCAGAATGGATTGTCCCTTGTTCTGGGAAGCGGTCAAGGACCAGAATCACCCCAAACATAAGTTGGCATTAGCGGCGGTGCAGAATCAGCGGAACAGGCAAAACGAGTTTGAATCTAGGAACTTGGGGGCACCAAACACCGAATTGCCGACGAAGACAGTGAAAGCTGTGACACATGTTAGCGGTGCGTTAGAGTCCGCGGCCGGAAGCTCTCTAGAGATAAATTATGAGAAAGCGGCGACGGAAGCAATTGCCAAAGTGAAACAAGATCTGGCTGCGAAAGAAATAGAGCAACGACTAAAGTTGGAGATCGAAAGACAGAATTTTAACGGAGCATTAACCGGATCGAACTCAATACCAGAGGCTAGAACGGGCTCAATGAAGACCGGGAATTGTAACACCGTGAAAATGGTGACAGGTAAACCTTTTGGAATATCGAAAATCGGAGCAAGAATAATGTCGATAATCACAGTGGGCGGACACGAGGTAACCAGAAACTTGAGCGAGCCGAGCGACCAGACGATAATGCACATTGACGTGTATGCAGACTACTTGAGTGGAATAAGTCCACAAACGACTTCTAGAGCGCTCAGGGCACTACTCACGAGAGGGGGCAGCAAATCGGTACGTGTTGATAATAGGTACACTGAAGCTTATGGTCCACACGAGGTCATGCTAAATATAGATGGAATCAACATCTATACCAAGACGATGATAACATGCGACGAAGACCTAATTGGACAAATCTATGTAGGGAAAGAAGAGTTGAAAGTAAGATCGATCGGACACTGTGCCATGCTTGAAGAAGATGCAATGCACATCGGGACGGAAGCAGACGTGACAGGGCACGTGCTAGACATAAATGGCAAAAAGACTCAGTTGCGTGGATTACTTGACACGGGAGCAGTCTTGAGCGTCATACCAATCGAAACATGGGAAAAGATGGGCTTTGACAAAGGTGACTTGATAGACTCGAGAATACGGCTGTCAGCTGCAAACAAAGGGGCCCTACGGGTGCTGGGCAGGACGCCGATAATAGCCCTCAATTTGGGGGAACGTAACCTGTGGATGAGCTTCATCGTGGTAGAAAACCTAGATGAATCTGACCAATTCATTTTGGGCAGAGACTTCATCAGGAATTTCGACGTAACGATTGATCTAAATAATGCAATGTTCAGGATACGGAACCCGGATAGGAGGTACGCAATCAAACCGGTAAATTTAATAATGGCGAATGAAAACAAAGCACCGGTATTCTTGAGTAGGAGAGTGAGGTTAAAAGCTAATGAAGCGGCAATCGTAAGCTTGAGGATGAAAAATTATAATGAACTAAGTGACAACAAGCAAGTGTGTATAGTTCCGAATCCCAATAGTCAAAGCGCTGCTGTTTTAGGAAGATCATTTTCGATAACGAAGAGCGGCCTCTGCGTCAGTGTCTTGTTGAATACCCTTGATATACCGATCACGATACAGAGAGGGAGGAAGCTGGGATATGCTTTACCAGTTAAAACTCGATACGAAACAATTGAAAACTCAAAACAAAATGAAGTTGTTGATTGTCCTAATCACAGGGACAAAATTTGTATCTTGAGACGATTGCAGAGAATAAAAGATTTTTCAAGTCTTATCAAATCACTTAAGTCAGAAACGGACGATGGGCTTTCGAGCTGTTCGAACTTTCCAGAGCGACCCACACTAGATGAAATGCAAACTGATAAACCGGTTCTGCCGGAGATTGAACATTTAAGGGGCAAACTGAAAGATGAACAGCTCGAAGCTATCAAGGACGTACTAGAGCGGAACGAGGAGGTTTTTTCAAGGCATAAGGCGGATATCGGGTGTTGTAATTTTGTTGAACATGAAATAGAACTTGAGGAAAACGCGGTGCCACACAGGGAGGGGGCGAGGCGCATGACCCCACACAAATCGGACGCGTGTAGAAAAGAAATCGAAACGTTACTAGAGTATGACATGATAGAACCATCCAAGTCACCGTGGGCGTGTGGAGTAGTGATGGCCAAAAAGAAAGGCGACCAGTTAAGGTTTTGTTGTGACTTTCGATACCTGAACTCCGTCACGGTGAAGGATGCCTATCCCATACCTAGAATTGATGAGAGCCTCTCGAAGTTAGGTGATGCGAAATTTTTTACGACTCTTGATTTAGGCTCGGCCTTTTGGCAGGTACCATTAAGGAAGCAAGACAGGGACAAGACAGGGTTCGCCTGCGAGTTGGGTCTGTTTCAATGGAAACGGATGCCGTTTGGACTCTGCAATGCAACAGCCACGTTTCAGCGGCTGATGGCACACGCGTTGATAGGCGTGACGAAGAAGTACGGCAACCTGGTAATGTGCTACGTGGACGACGTGGTAATAGCAACGCCGACACTAGAAGACCACATCGAGAGGCTTGACGAGGTGTTCGCGTGCATGAAAAGATCGGGGCTGAAGTGTAAACCATCAAAGTGCGAGATACTCAAGGACTCGATTAAATACTTGGGAAGGATGGTAGATAAGCACGGCATCAGACCTGATCCAGACGCCGTGGAAGCAGTCCTAACCTGGAAATCACCGAAGACGGAGCACCAGCTGATGAGCTTCCTGGGTTTCGCCAACTATTATAGAGAATTCATCAAGGGCTATGCGGACAAGGTATACCCGATGCAACAACTAATGAGACATAAGGGCAAGAAGTTCACGTGGAACAACGCGGCAGAAGAGTCATTCCAGAGAATAAAGAAAGAGCTATGTGAGGCACCAGTACTGGGTATGCCGACAGAGAAGGGGATGTACGTGCTAGACACGGACGCGTCAGTAGTCGCTATTTCTGGGATTCTCCATCAAGAACAAGAATGGAATGGGAAGACAGTCTTGAGACCAATAGCATACGGGAGCAAGGTCCTAAGTGACACAGAAATGAAGTACGGAGCACCAAAAGCAGAGATGTTCGCGGTGGTCACCTTTGTCGAAAAATACAGAGCATACCTAGGCAGTGAGCCCTTCAAGCTGCGAGTCGACAACCGAGCACTAAGCTGGCTGAAAACGTACTCAATGGACCAGAGCTATATTGGGAGGTGGATAGTTCGCTTGGATGGATACAACATGATAATTGAGCACAGAACACGAGATAAACATCAAAATGCTGACAGCTTGAGTAAGAAGACGGAGTTCTACGAGAGGCAAGAACAAAGAGAGGCGGACAGACCTGAGATCAAAGACGGCTTCTCCTTCATGGACAAAGAAATGTACGACAGTCTTCCACTCACGAGATGGCTGGACAAATCAGGCAAACCGATTGAAGATCATCCCGAATTGCCGAAAGAGCCTCTTGAAAAGACCATCTTGAAGAAAAGCAGAGGGATTCCGATAGGAATAATGCTCAAGTCCAAGATCGTGAGGGAAACACTTAAGGCAAAAGGTTATGATCTCATCCTGGTAGAGGAGGGAACGGTCCGAATAGATGAAGACTTAATGAGGTTGCTTGAGAAACTATCAGATGACAAGCCCGTGATCCAAGGGAAAGGTCAGGAGGCACCGGAACTAACCATACTTCGGAGAGAAGAAACAGTGAACAATACTGACGTCTCAAAAGGAAGCATCACTGATAGCAAGGAAGTTGTGCGATCACTAGTTGAAAAAATCCCCGAAAAAATTCTGGAGCAGACAAAAGTCAGGGATAAGAAAGTAACATTCAGAGAAGAAGTTGAACACCTGGGACTAGATCAAGAGTCCGGGGAGTGGTCCAGATTCATGGAAGAAGACGAAACCGGAGAAGGGAAATTGTCCGGGGAGCGTGAAGAATGGGATGAAGACTCGGATGAGAGCAGCGAAGACCAAGACAGTCTATGCATGATACTGGCGGAAGAGAAGATAAGACAGCACGACAGGGAATTACAGACGGATCCATCTTCAGGGACGTACAATCTGGAAATACAAGAGGTACGAGGTGGTGAAGAGCTCGAGAAAATAGCAGTTTCAAGAAAACCACTAAGAGAACTATCGTGCAACTCAAACGTCAGAACGAATCTGGTACCAGAAGACGACATGAAAATCGTGAAAAGGATGATATGTGTGAAACTGAGCGATGACATCCACAACCCTGGTGAAATGAATGGACAGATCATGGCGCTAAAGGAGCACGTTAAGGCGAGATACAGACTGTCTGACCTAATAAGGGCCCAGAAGAATGACAAAATGACAAGTAACCTCTCCAAATGGATACATTCGGGAGTCAAGGAGAAGGGGGAACTTGAGGAAGACAGCTACAAGATCTTGAGCCAGTTCTACAAAGAAAAGAGAGATTTACTTTATCACACAGCTGAAGGGGTGGTAGCGTGCAAGAGAAGAGATGAGGAAAAAATATTACACAAACACAACCTCATCATACTACCACAATTGTACCAAACGGAGGTGCTTTTCAGATCACACGACCAGATGGGCCACCAGGGGATAGATAAAGTACAACAAAGGATACTTCACAGGTTTGATTGGCCGGGAATGAGAAAAGCTTGCGAGAGATGGGTGAATGCCTGCCTAGCATGCCTTCAAGTAAAAGACCCAAGGAAGATGAAGTTTCCCCTCAAGTCTGTCGAGAGTTCGGAATTCAATGAAGTGGTGCAGATAGACCATCAGAAAATCTGCATGACGGAGTCGGGTTATAACCAAATACTAGTTATAATAGATCACTTCACCAAGTTGGCGGAAGCGGTTCCGTGCCAGACAGCCTCGGCAGAGGAGACATGTGATCACCTGATAACGCATTGGATATCGCGGTATGGTTGTCCAATGACTTTCCAGTCGGACAACGGCAAGGCTTTTGTGGGGGACTTGACAAAAGAATTGATGAAGAGATCACACATTGCTCAAGCGCACTCGACGACCTATCATCCACAGACCAATGGGTTGGTAGAGAGACAGAACAGGACACTGGTCAACATGCTCAGGGTGTACTGCTCGAGATACATGACGGACTGGGACAAATACCTGCCACAGGTAGTAGGAGCCTATAATAGTACTCAGCACTCAACGACGGGTATCAGTCCTTTCATGATGTTGACAGGCAGGGAAAGGGCAATGCCTATAACATTCTTCTACCCGGAGTACGAGGGGAAGAGGACGTCACCTCAAGCATACGTGAAGGAAGCGATCAAAAGACAACAAGAGCTAAACGAGCTATGTCGGAGAAACACGGCGCAAGCGCAAATGAGGCAACGCAAGAAATATGACGAAAAGATACTAAGAGCAAAGCCATACGAAGTGGGCCAATACGTGTGGGTCTTCCAAAATGTCATACCGCCCAAGGGAACAAAGAAACTACTCAAGAAATGGAGAGGACCGTTCATGATTACGGAAGTACATCAACAAGGACGGTTCTATCGCTTGAGTACAGGGCGAGCAGCACATTACGAAAATCTGAAGCCTCATGTCCCGTCCCCGGAGGACTGGTGCCTACCAAAAGACATGGAAGGTCTTGAGTACCTGGTGGTGGAACCAGCGTGCGAGGTGAATGAGAAAGGCACTAGAGAGAAAAATGATGGTAATGAGAACTTGAGTTTGGACGACAACGAAAAGATAGAAGTGGAGTCGGATGCAGGTTCATTTGTAGAAGAAGACTGGAACGACCCAGAGCAAAACGAGGTACCGAAGTGGATGGAGCCGGATCGACCAACACCACCGGAAACCAGGACTGGCAATCGTAAACGAACAGGCATGAGGTACAATAGGTACGGGGATGACTTCTTGATCGATAAGATACAGCCAGACAAGTTGGGCGATGAACTACTAAGCGCAGGCGAACTGGAAGCCGAAGAGGAATGGCAGGTCATTGACGATGGTGGACATTATCCGCAGGATGATTACTCGACGCCAGAATTGGAGACGGATCTCGAGCAGAGTGAAATAGAAAGGAGGGAGAACACGAACTTGAGGATTCTAGAGTGGATGCGTGATGTCAAAGACGAGAGCCGCGAAGGACAAAGCATTCAGCAAATCGATGTATCAGCAGCAAATTACATGAAGACAGAGGATCCTCTTTTCGGATGGACAGCAACAGACAGGCCACTGGACATCCCCAAGGACAATTCAGACCCGACTACATCGACGGGGACGTCGATAAATATTTTTGTCCGGGGAGTGGGGGTCGGACTTACCCACACCGAAAATTTGATGATAAAGAAGCTCAAGGAAGTGAGGGAAACAAGCGGATTGGAACTGGAGGAAGAAGAACCAGAGCCTACCATAGGAAGGAATTTCAAAACGAAATTCGAAATACCCAATGAATACTCAGAGAAGATCATGATAACGGATAGCGACTTCATCCTGTCAAACAGGACCAGCGCGATCTGCATCACGGCGGACATGAGTTTCAAATCAAGATTGGAGGCTGACTTCAAAAGAGAGTACCAGAACGTAGAGTTTCTGTTCAGACAGAGGCCAGGACTGGGAGGCATAGCAGCGCTTCCACCGTCAGTGGCACAAGTCCCGGGCAAATACCTCTGCTTCCTAGTAACGAGAGTCAACGACAGAAACACAATTGATCCCGAACACGTGATATTGGCACTGACAAGACTACGTGACTTCATGATTGAAAGAGGAATAGTGGAGGTCTCGATGCCGGTGTACGACCCAAACAGGGGCAAAATGAGCTCGAGGGAATTGTACGCTATCCTACATGTGGTCTTTGCAGAAACAGAGATAATGGTGCATCTTCACAAGAAGTACTACTTGAGCATCGCCTGAGTCGGGTACATGGAGGCATCAGGTCGGGTGTGAGGGAGGAGTCTTGAGTTAGGTACTGGGGTGCGGCGCAGGTAAAAGGATCTTAAGATGTGATTGGCATGACAATTGAATTTTAAAAGAAAGAATTGATGGTGCTAAAACATAAAATGAATCTGCATGTTCTTAAAGGAAAATCCAATCGAATTGCTTTAAGTGATATGAGAATGATAAGATTTTAACCATATGGGTAGAAGGGGGGTCTCTAGGTTAGGAACGTGACATGCTAAGTTTTAATAAGCTTTCTGTTTTCAGATCGAGTTTGAAAAACAAAGTTGAAAATCCAACTACACTCAAGCGAGAAACAAAAAGAGAGAATCTTGATTGAACACGCGATAATCCGAATCTACAGCAAGTAGTTGCAAGAGAACATTTCTAGAGAATTCTTGAATTGGGTAATACTTGAGTTGGTAAGGTAATACTTGAGTTGGTAAGGTAATACTTGAGTTGGTAAGGTAATTCTTGAGTTGGTAAGGTAATTCTTGAGTTGGTAAGGTAATTCTTGAGCTGGTTAACATCTACCTATATACATCCCGAAGTTGCAAAAATGGCAGACCGATTCTGGAACTCCGTGCCCGCGGCTCTGAAGAAGCCCACTCTTGACGAGCTGTACAGACGCTTGAGGGACCTGGACTACACCCAGATAGACGAGAGAATGGCGGTGATGCTGAATGCGATCCTCCAGTTGGAGGACCAGGGTGAGTGCAGGGAGTCTGCGACGGAGGCTGTCTTGATGGTCGGCTACACCACCGAGGGCATATCAAATCGAGAACAGACCAGATGGTTATCTTGGAATGCGGATGGAGGAGTAAGGGGCTTTGACTTGGCAAGAAATCCTGGCCTGAGTAACAACACCGAACACGGCGCAGGAGAGTTTCCGCTACCGACGAGACCAACAGCAAGATCCACAGGCCAGAGCTCGAGTAAGGTGCCGTCGATGTCGCGAGCGCAACAGACGACAGAGGCATATCAGGATCTGGGGGTCCTAAAGAAAGAGCTTGAGAAGGCGCTGAAGGAAAAGAATAAAGCGAACCTCGATCGGGATCAGGCGAAGCTGGATAGGGAGAAGCTTCAGCTGGAGAGGGACCAGGCAGTCGACGAGCGAGATCAGACGTTGAAATTACTTGAGATGCTGAGGGCTGAACATCAGCAGGAGCTAAGGGTGCGGGAGAACGTCGCGAATCGTGATCAACTAAAGTCGGAGTTGGAAAGGATAGAACAGCGACAACGCGAGCTTGACGCACAAAAGGGAGCCAGGTCTAACGAACGAGTGGTGACAAGCTCGAGGCCGGAGTCGCGCATGGAGGTGGATGAAGCTCCCAGGGCTAGAGGACGGTTCAACCTTGACCGCGAGGCCAGGGAACACATGAGTGAAGGCTTGGAGGTCTGGATACCGAATGACGTGACGCCTTCCTTGCGCAACCTAGAGACCCAACCTGTACGCCCTCTGATGGATGTGGTATTACCCGGATATACCCCAACCTCGACCTCGAGTGGCAGCCAGGTGAGTGGCGCCTCATCGCGCCTGAAGGAGCTGGGCGAGAAATTGCAGCAGCAGAGTCGTGAAAGATCGACAAGGCCAGAGCTTCCCCCAACTTGGAGGGAACAGCCGGTCAGAAACGTCGTGATCGCGAGCCATAAGAAGAATACAGAAGGGAACTACCACAGGCACAATCGGCTGGACTGGAGTGCGGAACAGGGAACCAGGAGGGACTGCTTCCATGACGCAGCCTGGGTGGAGTATCTAGCGCCACCTCGTGTGCCAGAGGGTGCGGTTCACCTAATTATAGGGGATAGCCTGGTGCGGGTGTTGACCCAGATACGGTCCCATTGGCAAACAGGAGTCTTGAGTTTCGCTGGAGCTGCCACGCCACAGATGTTGGCAACCCTGGACATGCTAGGGATGACCAAAGTTTACACAGTGACCCTGATGGTTGGGACCAACGACGTGTCAAGGGGAGAAGCGAGGAAAGTAGCGAGGCTGTGCGACAAGATGAGCTGCCTTCTTGAGGAACTGAGGATCCAGATGGACCCCATCCTGCTGACGGTATGCACGGTCCCCTACAACATGATGTTTGATCAGCACGCCCTAGAGATGAACCAGAAGGTGCGGAGCCTGAACAAGATGATCCGAGACATACACCGGAAGAGTGTGCTTCCTCTCAGGCTGTTGGACATAGCAGAACGTATGGAGAAAAAGGGATTCCCTGAAGACACCTCAAAAGATGGAATCCATTTCGATAGGCCAAGGGGAGCGGAGTGGCTGAACGACGTCTTCCAGGAACACATTAACACGCTAGAGGCGGACCTGCTGGAGACAGCCCAATTCACTTTAGGACCACCTCCCAACCCACCATTCCTTGCCTCGAGGGCCTTGGCTGGTCGCTTGGGAGCGAGAATTGATACTAGAGACAGTTCAAGGAGCAATCAGACCCGATTGCAGAGTGCCACGCCAATGGAGTCGGAGGAGGTAGAGTCATCAACACCTCCGGGCTCGGCGATGTCCTCTGTGGTGGTGGCAGATGGCAGGAGAGAAAAGAAGTCTATGGAGACTGCCCGCTTGAGATATCCTGAGAAGGTGAAGGAACTGGATCTAGAGAGTTTGGAATGCAGACGAGAGTTGGCGGAAACCCTGGGGATCGAACGAGTGTCGCACGAGGATTTGAATAGACATCATTGCATAGACTGGTTGAAGGCTCATGAGGCGCACTTCTCGAGGGCGAAGTTGATGGAGACCACAGACCTGACGGGAATTCCCACAAAAACGATCATGGGACCCATTAATTACAGACCTCTCAAGCTGCTGGGGAGTCCGGGACTTATAGCAGAACCTCCCAAGCACCGAACCAGCATCGCCAGAATCAGGTTGGCAACCCCGGCACAGTTGAAGGTGGTAGACAAGCTACTCAATCCGGGAGGAACGGGATTGCCAGACGCCGCTTACGAAGGCTCAAAATTGGCGGAAGATCCCAGGTACGGGAAGCCCTGTGGTGGCACCCAACTGGCCAAAACTCTGGCAGTTTACGATAGAACAGATCCAGCTGCGGCAAGAGTAGTCATTGTGGCGGGATCGGACTTCGAAGGAACGTCTCCCAAGTTGTTCTGGCCGGAGACTCTGGTATACTCCTTGCCAGGAGCCGAATTGAATCAGATGTTGACTCTAGTGGTAGCAATAAAGTCGGAGATGCCCTGTGAACCTGAACTGCTATTGTTTGCAGGGATGAATGATCACCTGCACGCGATGGGACTTCTTGAGCAACTAAAGGGGGATGAAATTCCGACATCAAAGAAGATATGGGAGGCTATTCAGGCGTTATTTGCGGCGATGAATGAGGTACAAGAGAACGTAGCCTCGAGATTTGGGTCCAAGACGAAGGTGGTGTTTACCACATCCCCGGGATACGCAAGTATGCCACCCGCCCTACAATTCGTGTACGCGGTCTTGATCCTGATAGCAGAAGGGAGTGAATGGCGGATTCTGATGGCAGCCCCCAATCGAGAGCTGGAGCCATTGAACTTGAGGCTTTACAAATCAGAATTGCCGGCGGCATGGGCTGACATATCTCATGCACTGAGGGGCTTTTACGGACTGGCCGACGTCCTGATTGTATTGGATGAGGTACTCTTGCTAGAGATATCGAACTTTGCTAGACAACTCAAGTTCAGCCCAGTCATCGG
The DNA here is from genome assembly GCF_963678635.1 of Symsagittifera roscoffensis. Lineage (NCBI taxonomy): Eukaryota > Metazoa > Xenacoelomorpha > Acoela > Convolutidae > Symsagittifera > Symsagittifera roscoffensis. Next base: position 74,105,787 of record NC_087065.1, on the reverse strand, counting down.
GGACGACCACCCGGCGATAAACCAGTTGACGGCCAGCCTGTGGTTCCGGAGTATGGATGTGAAAGTCGCAAATTCCACCAGCAGGACTAGAGGTCCCAGCAACGAGAGAAGAAATGTGGTCGAGACGGAGAAACAGTTAGAATCGATGAAATATCGCTTGACTCAAGGGAATGGCTGGTGGCCATTCCTGACACCAAGGCTGGAGAACGTCACGAATAAAACGAGGGAGGAAGCACCACTCCTCGTGAAACAAATCTGGAGTTTTCTAGAGAAGCAACTGGAGCTAGCGGAAACGAGAGACATGACGGTGGTTAGATTTGTCTCGGCCGCCAATGAAGTGACGATTGGAGGATTTTGGAGAGAGCACGCCAACGGCGAATTGAAGACTAGGAGAGATTACGAGATTCTCAAGTTCTTGAGTCCTTGCTGGGAGAGAGAATTCTTGGCAGGAGTGTTCGGCACCACGGCGACTATCTTCGGAGCCTTCGTACAGGAGATACTGGGCATGTCCATCAGCCTGCTCTTGGCCCTGTATTTGGTTTACCCCAGATACTTGTTCAACATGGGCCCAGCATACATGTTTAGTCGAGGAGTGGAGACACTTCGAGTTGATGGGTATCTGGCACTAGTACTCTTGACCCATGGGGAATTGGTGTCGTTTCATCGGTTAATGGAATATGGAGAACCTCTGTCTATGGGGAGAGTCCACACGAGCACTGAAACCAGCTCCTACAAGTGTGCCGCAGGGTTGAAGACACTGCTGGTGCAATACCTCATGATGCAGAATCGATACATGACGGGTGAAGATGAGAACCCAACCTCGAGAGAAGAATGGGAGAAGGCGAACAGAGGGATGCCTCTGTTGACGGACCTGTGCCTGGCAATGAGGTCGGACCCAATGGGGATAATCCGGGGTCTAGAGGAGGTGGTGACCTGCATCTATGGTCCAGCAGTGACGTACGCGTTTCCAGATCCCCTGGTGATAACGTATCGTCACTCGGTGACGCACTTGAGTCTCATCAGCGTACTGGATGGTACAGCGCTGAATTGGTGTCAGCAGGAGGTGCTCAGGGCGCGTATGAGCAACACGGTACTCTTCGGAAAAGTGAAAGATGCTGAGATGATGGTGTGCAACTTCAGGGGACAAATGCAATGCAGAATGGGAGGCAAGCGAGAGGGCCCCATTGAAATGTATCCAAAGTTTTGGAACCTAAACCCATTGACGGCCAACGGACGAGAAGTCTTGAGAATCCCCGCCTGGAAGGAGTGCTTTGCACTAGTCAAGAGGGAGCTGGAGGCCATAATGGAGAAAGAAATCCTACCAGTCACCATGCCTGAGTTCCCGACAGTCAGGAGGATGACCTTGGGAATGAATAGTCCCTTGGTGGTTCCCTCCGTAATGGCGAAGATGATGACGGAGGAAACGCAGAGGCATTTCACGGATGGCTGGGATCCCCTGTTCATCGGCTACACGGCGGCAGTCTACTTCCACATCAGCGAGAGGAAGGTAAATTCGTGGACGACGCAAGCGAAAAAGAGGTTCGCAGCCCCCTGGATATGAGGTGCGGAAAGTCTTGAGGACTCTTGAAAAGGAAGGACTTGAGAATATGCTACCCATATGGGATGATGGCAGGATGATCGTGATGGAGGGACACGTCGCACTGGTGGACGACATGAAATTTGCCACGAGAAAATATAAGGCGCCCTATGGCTTGGAACAGGTGGAAATAAGACAGGAAGGAACAGAACTAGATGCAGCAGGTCAAATGCACGTAGCACTGACGGAATACAAAAAGCTGGATCCTGCGACACCATCACCACTGTCCGTGGACACACCTGGAGACAAGAGGAGCGGACCCGTCGAGGACCGATTTAAGAAAATTCTCGAGAGAAGGAGACATGAGTCAGAAGAAGAGAGTATGGATGAAACTCTCAGTGAAGCTGGTGAAGACATGGAAGTGGGGAATACGCCTGGACCAGGGCCATCAGGGGAGGAGCTCACCACTCAAGAGCTGTTGAAAGATTTGAGCGAGGAGAATTGGGCAGATACTGCCACACCACCCCTGATTCCGTCTCCGCGGAAGAACCTAGAGTTGCCATTGGCAGGTGAGACCTTCAATATGGGGATGTTACTCTTGAGCTCGGAGGAAAGGGAGAAGAACACGTTCGAAGGGAACAGGGACATATTCTTGGGATCTCTCGAGGATGACGCTTGGCAGGAGTTCCTGGAGGAATTCAATCGAGAAGTGGGCAGCGAGACGACGCTGGACAAGTTCAAGAAGGAACTGTGGGACGCAGTAGTGAGATTCGGGGAACCGCTCCTGATAGGAACGGGCCTGGATGAGAAAGCAAGAAAAGAGCTGCTGAACAAGCTAGTGGAGCTGAGGAACGCACGATCGAAGACTAGAAAAGAGAAATGTGAGGACAGCTCTACTCTGAAACAAAAAACTGTGGATAAAATGGTTGATGATATAAAAAGGGATAAGGTTGGGACTAGTAATATGATTAAAAGTACTAATATCCTTAAGGCTCGAGCAGGGGGGAGGCAAGAGTTGGAAGGAGTGGATGGAGAGGTCGAATCAATGATGATAGCCACAACACCCTCGAGCAGAGATGTGAAGACTCGCAAGAGGAAGAGAGAAGTGGAAGGATGGGGTAGTCCTTCAGTGGATGCTGTTTCGGAAGGAAACTTGAGAGAGACGGCGCCCATCGTTTTGGCCCGATGCAAGACGGCGGCATACAAGAACAGCTCGGAGCTCAGGAAACCACTTGAAGTAGAAAAGGAAATAGAGGTTTCCACCAGTTCTACGTCAGAAGAAGACTTCAAGCCTCAGAAGGTAAACGTGAAGAGATGTTCAACGAACGGACAGGTAGGGGAAGTGGAGATCGGCAAAGAATGGATCTCGAAGGCACATCAGGACATGGGCAAACAAGTGACGAGTGATCCATTGGAGAGGAACAAGACGAGGAACACTTCCCGGACGTGGTGGGTGGCCCTCGAAACATTGAAGGAAATGGAGGACTGCTTGAAGAAGTTGGACAGTGGAATAGCTCGCAGGCGACGCAATTGGGCCACCCAGCAAAAAGCCGAGGTTAATAAGATAGAGATGGCAAGTCATCTGAAGAGGTCCTGGCAGAGTTTGTTGAAGGATCATTTTGAAGAGGCGATGAGAACATCCTCATCAGCACCGCCACTAATGGCGAATCCCTTCGTTAGAACTGCGGGACAATTAATGTTCACCTGGAGTCTGGTGGGAATAGAGTTGGAGACATTGACCTCGTATGACAGGCTGAAGTTGGGAAGCAAGAAGCTAGAGGTGTATCAGGCACTGATGCAACACGTGGCCAGGGACAATTCAGGCTTGAGCCTGGCTAGGCGAAAAGATGCCACATGTTTTTTGAGATGGACAATGTCAATGATGTCTGATAGCACCATCCTGGCATGCCACCAGAGAGCAAGTGGAAGTAAAACCATGGAGAGAAGAGTCTCAACGATCATCTTGAACGTATATCAGAGTACAGGAATAGAGAAAGAAGATGGTTCCAGACTATCCTTAGAGAACCATCGAAAGCTGGACGAGGTACGGAGGTTCTCTAATAAGAAGTTCGAGGAAGAACATGATGTTCACCGTAACCTGGCCTCGTCAGAACAGTACTCGAGACTCAGTGAGAAGGGGGAATACCAATATGTGTCTGGAGTGATGGGAATAGCCTACAATCCCTTCTTAGACTCGGAAGCTGGAGGAGCCCACAGAAACCATGAGGTAGCGGAGCTACTGAAGTTTTGGACAGAAAGAATAATGGAGATAGACGCGGTGGAGAAAGAGGGGCCGAGCCTGGGCCTGATTCTTGAGAAAACACCAGAGGTGATAAGCATACCGCGCTCAAACAAGAGAGTTGAAGTGAACATGGGCGGTGGAGATGGCTTGTTAACCACGAACTTGGGAGTGATATGGAAGCTACTAAGACCCTCCTGGTGTCCACATCCCCATGCGAGTCTAATCGAGGAAACCACCGAGCGAGTGAGGTTAGCACCAACGGAAGATGAAGATCTGGCGAAGTTGAGTGTGCTACATAAGCTAATCACACCCCAGATGCAAGAGCCAAGCGAAAGGACGAGCGACCCCGGGTCAGCAAAGAAATTGGAGCCGGGTAGCTGTCTGGATTCGACGTGTGGGAACGGAGAGCACATCTGCGATGGACGGTCATGCGTCAGAATACTGTCGTTTCAAAAAGAAGACCTGGTCACTTGGTTCGAAGACATCACAGAAAGGGAGAAAAGTGAAGTGCAAATAATAGCGGAATGTTACGCGAGAACCACGGTGAATATAGCGACAGCTCTAGGATTCTTCTCGAGAATGTGTGGTCTGCAGGCACTGGAGAGACTGGAGTCTGAACATCATTTAGTGACGGCGTTGAGCGTAGAATCATGGCCCGGGGTGTTGCAGGTGACTCAAAAACACATCCGGAGCTGGAAAGTTGGTCTTGAGGCGGAGATGGGATTTCCCCTGAGCGAAGCTTATGGCTTGCCATTGAACGCGAAATCGCTGATAGGGTCAATGATGGCCAACTTGTGCGGAAGTCACTACCCGCTACACATGGCGATGGTGGAAGTGTCCAGCCAGAGAATACTGGTGGACAAGGCCTTCTCAGTGCCCAAGTGCGTGAGGTTGGCTCGGATGTCGCATCACTCGCACAAGTTGTTGAGAAAAATCAAAGGGACAGTACCAAAAGAATTGAGAGATGACTTAAGCGAAATCTGGGGAGAAGATCTTCTGAAGTTGGAAAGAGAAAACACAAGCGATCACGAGAGACAAAACGTGATCGGGAAACCTGTGGGAAGTACTCCGAACCTGGAAGACAACGACACGATGCACGAGAAAATGATGGAGCTTGAGCCTCTCTTGGAAGCCTCAGGGGAGCGTAATCTCAGGAGCATTGAGATCTCTCATGGGGAATGCCCATGCCACTGTTTGGCACAAACGGTGTGGTATCCAGATCACAAGAACCTTTGCCTGGTGTGGGATGTGGAAGAGATTCGGTCGATCGGACTACCGGATCACCGGCAGAAGGTGACGCTCTTAGTAGTGAGTACGATGTTAGCTCTGAGATGGATAGAAGAGAATATAACGAAGTATCGGGAGGCGACGACGCCAACGGCTGAGTCAATATACGCGATAGACTACAGCAGGAGACTCGAGTTGTTTGAGACTGCGTGCAAAGTATTCGCCATACCGACGGAAGTCAGGCACGTATGGAGTCGCTTGAGGTACTTTCCATGGTTTCGGGCGACACTGACGTCTTGGTTGTACAGGGCAACGAAAGATCACATGAGAAAACATCAAAAGGAGTATCGACAGTTCCAGGCCGAGATTGGGCCGGAAGCTTTCAAGAGACCCCTGCTAACCCATCGTAATGCGATCACGACGGGATGGAAGAGAGTGGGTAAGATGTCTAGAGACAATACCAAAGCGAGGGAGTCGATACTAGAGGAAGACCTGGCGAAGAACGTGAGCTTGAGCCTGCACAACTCCTTTTGCTTGAACCGAGAAGCTAGGGTGAAGGCACTACCCAACCAAGCAAAGAGATTGCAGGAGCAGAGAGAATGGATGCGATCCTATGAACAGCTGAAGGCTTGGGAGGAGATTGTGATTAGTTCCGATGATGAAGAGGAACTGTTGAGACAGTTTGCCGCATCTAGCACTTCAGGATGCAGTACCTCCAAGGCGAAGAGTACGAGATGAATGGGCAAATCGGATGGATCTTGAGTCTTGAGAGGGAAAGGGGGCTTGAGTGTGAATCCGAGTGAAACTTGGATTCACGAAAAAGAAATTTTAACAAAGCAAATATTGTTACTAATATACTATATCTATTATATAAATCGAAATGCTGCATGACAATTTCCTGATTGAATAGGACAAAAGAGATTTTAAAATGATTGGCTTGAAAAGCGAAAATTCAAGGGTGCAGGTGTGTGCAGATTTTGATTGCTGTTTAGCAATAGTGTGAAAATTTTACATGGCTGTGAATTTTGGGGTGTAGATAAGCTTAAGTCTGCTGCAAACTTCTGTAAATGACCACTGGCACTGTATCTTGAGCAACACTCGGTTTTCTGGGACTCACTGGCAGAAGACAGCACGCGATGAGGACATCGATCTCGAGTCCGGGGAGTATGTGCCAGTCGGTCATAATTGGAAGTTTGACCTTGAGAAGAGCAGAAAACACTTGATTTTGTAGTGAAATTTAATTTTTCAAAATTTCGAATGGAACATGTCATGCACGATTTTCTCGCGATAACTGAAAATCAGAAAAAGAAAAGAGAACAATTTTAGAACAATTGCGGGAAAGTTGTCAGATAAAAACGAGTGGGAAATTGCTATTCGCAATTTCCATCATAGTGAACAAGAGTAGAGCTGTCCTATCTGAAATAGAAGACAGAGTATTCCCGAGAGAGTAATCATTCGAACTGGACCAGAGTGAACCTTCGACGGAAAGGTGGACAGCTTGAGTGTCCCAATGGTCCACATAAAACTTCGTTCTTGAGTTCAAACTTACCCTTACCATTCAAACTGATAAACATTGAACTTATCTAGTTACTTTAGTTAATTCTAGAGTTGCTCACCCATTTAATTACTTCCTGTGCTTGAGCGCATCAACATGTGAGTCCTTAATTTAAATTTCTAGAGTGTGTTTTATGATTGTTATGCTGAGGTAAGGCGAGTTTTAGGTTGATCCATCTGAAATGGATCAAAGTTCCACTGTCTAATAAAAAAGCAACTTAACGGATTGTTCCGACCCGGTTTTTAACGGCGTTCATGTATTTTGGGTATCTAGAGACCTAAGTATGGGGACGTTTCTAATATGGGGACGTTTTTAGTAGTAGCCTTTAAGCTGTAACGGGTCGTAGTCTCATGTCACAAGCGAACCGAATTGGCTCCGACTGATTTGAGGCGGAAAAACACAAGAGATAGTGTCCCTGACTCCTGAGCCAATAGTTATAGGGCCTATTTTTCTTAAGCCTCATGTGTGACTGTAGTAGACGAATGTTACACATTTTAAAACATTTTGTCACAAATTTCTGAGAGTTTTCTTCATTTTAATTTTCACATTTTCTTTTTGTGGCTAATTTTAATGCTAACATGTAAGTTGTTTCAAAATTTTGTTGTTTTAGCCAGAATTTTTCGATTCTGGAACTATAGCCTTAGTATCAGCTCCCTACTTCTAAACTCGTCGCGGGTGTTAATTGCCGGTCTCTCTTTCCTAATGTGCAGCGCCTCTAATGTAAGTAACTTGATGCTGCTGGACGCCTGGTCGATTATTTTCTAATTAAACTCAGACTTACCACTCTCACTACCACACTGCCTTATATGCTGTCCAACTGGGGTATCCTCTTTTCGGTGTTCATTGATTTTCATGGCTTTATCATATTCTTCCCATGTTGACGTACTGCGGAAAATCCGGTGAACAGTTCCTTCAATCACACTTCTCTTGTACTGAAGGGGGCGCAGCTTCTAAAATTTAGTATGGTACCTGTATCTGTTGGTTTTTGACAGATATCTCACTATCTCACCTGTATCTCACTATATCATCAACGTAACGGAGAAATAACTTGGCTTGTTGCCCTGAATTATTTTTCTCTCTTATTGCGATGCATTTTCTGCAGTACCAGACGGTTTCACTTATATTTCGATACTCATCATCTGAAATATCACCGCATTTTACGTCATACCAGCTCAAACAGCATTCACATTCTACACCTTTTGACCTGTACGTGACTTTGCTTATTGCACTCGGGACATATTCCGTGAAGATCTTTCTCGGGCAAAAACATTTCGGGAATATCCCTCGATAGTGCAGTTTTGTACTGCTTCAGCCAAAGATTTGCTAAAATAACGGCAAGAGATGCCCCCATTGCCAAACCATCTTTCTGAACGTACCATGTTTCATTGCACTTGAAATGGACTTGACTAACTGCCATGTTCAACAGTCTCTTCATGGCTTTCCTAGCATTTGATGGTGGTTCATCTTGCTCATACAGTATTCTCAGAGCTATGTCTATCGCGTCTTTCAGTGGAACATTTGTGTACAAACTCTTCACATCTAGAGATCTCAAGTTTTCATTGGGCTCAAGATTAGTGCTCTCTAAGATTTCTCTCGCATCTAGTGAGTTGGTTTCGATGTTTGCGCCCTCAATTTTCTCAATAATTTTGCAAGAACCTTGTTCAAGTTATAATAAGAGCTACCAGGCAAGGAGAGGACCGGTCTTAAAGGGGTATTCACTTTATGCACTTTCGCCAACCCATAAAGCCTGGCGGGCTGCCCCCCAGTAGACCTCATCCTTGTGTAGAGACTCTCACTTATTTCATCTTTTTTCCTCATAGCCAACAACTCCTTTTTGATGTCTCTTTCTATCTTCAAAACAATCGCATCACTTGTTCCTTTAATTTTGCTGAATTGATTTGAATCTATTCTATCCGACAACTTGTTCTCGTAGGTGTCCTTTCTCATTACACAAAAACCCACGCCTTTGTCATACGGTACCGCAACTAATCTATTACTCTTCAGATACTTTCGGGCCTTCTCAACGCCTTTGTCAGATGGTGTTTGTTTCACCCTTTTAGCATAGGCTTTTGCCACAGCTTCGATCTCACAAAGGGCCTCCCCGGGGACTTTACGATTTTTGAGATCCGATAGAAAGATGTCAATGTCGGCGAGAAAAAGCATCTTATTAAATTTATCCCTGACGGGATGCTTTGGCCCTAATGCCAACACTTGTTGTACCCAATTTGGTAATTCAACATCATCAAGAGCTCTTACCGAACCCTCACCTTGCTTCCCTAGAGGTCGGTCTTGCCTTTCTGATAGTTTCATTAGCTTCTTCTGATGGGTCTCTTTGACTGTTGCTGTTTGTCTTTATCCCCTAAGACTTAAATATTTAATTACCGAAGGCCAAAACTTCTCATCTACACCCCTCTGTACTGCGCCTCTCGCCCTTTCTAGTTTGACTAGAAGTTATTAGTTGTCGCGAGAAACTTGAGCATTACATGCTCAATTCGATTTTTTGAATTAAATTAGGTACTCACATACCGACACGACCTCTAAAATTGAGTAACTAAACTATAAAGCAACTCTAGAATTGATTGGGTAATTAGGTTTAACTCGAGAAGTTTTAAATAAGTAAGTTTTAACTCAAAAAACCAGTTCCACCTGGTCCACCTTTCCACCGAAGGTTCACTCTGGTCCACTCTAGTCTACTTCCTTTCCACTCGCGATCACTTTCTGTCTTCTGCCAAGAATACGACAGCTCTACTCTCGTTCGAATTAAGTAATGGAAATTGCGAATAGCAATTTCCCGCTGCTATTTTTGACTACTTTGCCGCGATTGTAGTTCGAATCTTCTGATCTTAGTTTTCTGAAATTTTTAGTTGTCGCGAGAAACTTGAGCATGACATGCTCAATTCGATTTTTTGAAAAATTGCATTTCACCCCAAAATCATGACTAAACGTTTTCTCAAGGTCAAACTTCAAAATATTACTGACTGACACAAGTGTATCACTAAGAAAAACAAAACACAATTTATTTCAAACGAACAAAAAATACTAAAAAAACAGGAAAGATCAGTAAGATTAAAAATAACAAAAAAACGACAGTTTATAGTTTGTTTTTGATTAAGATGTTAGTCGACCGTTTTATTTGTTGATTTTTCAGGTTGATATTTATCATTCCTGATCGAAAGATCAAATGTTTTGTCTGTTGTTTAGGTACCCTCCCTTGTGTGGTGTTTGAGCATTTGAGAATGTTAATGATAATTTTGCCGGTGACTAACGGGAAAACATCCAGAACTACTGTTGGGTATCTTAATCCCTTTTTTAGTATCGTTAGGGTACTATTTCAATAAAAGTGGGTGGTAGGGGACAAGAGTGGACCGCTCCTTTTGCACCCTCCATCGGTCGCAAATTTCCGGGTTAAAGATCTTATTTCGAATATTCTGAAGTCAATAAAGGCATAAGTTTGCCCTTTAACGTGTAATATTAGGTACATCCCATAGCAGACATGTAAGACCCTACTTTTCTCAAAAAATACAAGCTTTTGACCCAACTAATTTCCCCCAAAGTTTTGATTATCCGAAGGTTATCCGAAAAAAGAAACCACGTATTGCAAAAGTTTTTGTCACTTTATTTCAGAAAACTTAAAAATTTGATCGAAAATTTTTTTGACAAATTCAAAAACATGCTCGAAAGTTTCAATTACTTTTAAACACTTCCAACAAGAATTGAGAATAGTGTTTTTAAAAACTGACATAGGTAGTGCAAAAAAGCCAGTTTAGAGCAAACGCCTTCGTTGATTTTTAAAGACAAATGAACCAATTGGAATTATTTTTCGTACCATGAGTCGAAGTTTTTGCTCATTTTTTTGATCCATAACTGTTTTTAAGTTAATGGGTTTGGAGGAGAAATTTTTGAAATTGTCAATTGGGAGGGTTCAAATTTAAGGAACCCTCGAGCGGAAGTAATCTGTATAAAGTTTCAATTTATCCTACAAGGAACGTTTTGTGGATTTCGGGGAACCTTCCGGAGTGAGTTAAGCCCCTCAACAACCCTCCTTAGTAAAGTTTTGGGGCAACCTCCGAAGGAATTTAGGTGCCCTAGATGTCCTCGGAATTAAGTTAAGCCCCTAACAATCCTCCTTAGTGAAGACCAAAGGAACCCTCCGAAGTAAATTAGGTGCATCAAATACCTCTTTGGAACCGAAATAGATTTTGAATATTTTTTCTATCATTATTATGGTTGTGTGGTTGCCTTGAGCTTCTAAGAAGGACAGCTCCGGCAATCATGGTACAAATGAAGAAGACCTCGGTGAGTGTGCTAGGTCCGAAACACTCACTTGAGAAGAGAATCAATTGTTTCTTACTCTCATGCACTTGGACTGTTCGAGTCTGGGGGATTTTTTTAAAATCAGATCTTAAATACACATTTTTGATCAGAGGTTGCCTTGAGCGACTTCCTAGGACAGCTTGGGCATTCGCAAGTTATATAGAAGAAAACCTCAGTGAGTGCGATAGCAAAAAGGCTTTCACCTGAAACGATCAAGGTCCTAGGTTTTGTTCATTAAGAGTGTTCCAATTGAGGGAAATAATTTTCTTTAGGGTTAGATCTTACGTCATCCTCACTGATTTGAGCAGAATCAAGTTTGTCTCATTACTGGACAGACCCGGTGTTTAATCTTGAACAGAATTGCATTCCTAAAAAAATTGGAAAAATTGAGTATTGCGTCACTCATCTTAGAAAATGGAACGAAGGAACTCATCAGGTGAAACTTACTAAGATACTTAGGCCTAGGTAGTAGGCGAAAGTTTAAGCTGCGACGTAGCCAGTCCTCTGCGAGCAGTACCTCTGATGGTTTTGTTCATGACGCAACGAGCGAAAGGTGCAATGACCTTTTAGTGATCGGGATGAAACCAGGTAGCGAAAAAAACGTGAGGAAGAAACAAGTTCGCGGAGGGGGAAGAAACATTAAACCAACCCGACCAACACCATCACAGGGATCTTGAAGGATCCGGCGACGACTCTGATTAAGATAGAATTGAAAAAAGATAGGGAGGGACCTCAAAGCGTTCCGAGACTAAGGCAAGAGAGGAGCTGTTGCCTAAAGACTCGACTAAGTCAAAGACCAAGAGCGATACTCGGAGAAAAGAGAAATCCTCACAGGCTAAACAAAGCAAGAATGCGTTGATTTCGAGCATGAACCATAGGGAAAAAGGTGCTAGCTCAAATTCAAGAAAGAGCTTTAAAACCCTGTACGATGAACGCATGACAGCTACTCAAGCTAGCGGATTGTCATCTGGCTTCGCTCCTTTGGAACCAACGCACTCGGACACTAAACTTACTCCAAGCCCGAAGCATGAGAAGAGAAAAAACCGGTGTCCACTTCATTACTGAGACCAGTATCGGATGGCATTACGATGAGAGCTTCCTCGACATTTGATAGATGAAAGATTTTGATGGGAAGACAGTGGGATGGGACAATGGGAAGACAGTGCAGGGTTCGACTGGTGAAATGAATGGCATTTTTGCCGATTTTATGACATGTCTCAAAAAACTGCGAAAAGACATGACGAAGAGAATAGACAGAGTGGATGAAAGAGCTCAATTTGGCCCATAGTAGTAGAAGAGTGAGGGAGAGTGGTGGGGGGGGGGGGTGGTTGGTGACCCCCATGTATTAAGATAGGCTATAGAGTATCCGGTCACCAACCTATGTTTTAAGATAGGGAATAGATTTCCTATGTATTCAGATAGGTAATAGGTTTCCTATGTATTAAGATAGCAGGTTTCAGATGGTAAGATGGTAAGTTTCAGAAAAAATTTCGGCGCCCGAATTTTTTGAGCCCGATTTTGCCAATACTTGCGTTTCTTAGCTAGCTTCTACGGTTTAGATGTTTTGATTATTATTTTACAGGTTTGATTCAACGAGAAAACTATCTAAAGCTATACTGAAATCTAACAAAACTTCGAGAAAAAAATCATGTTTTTTGAAAAAAATTTTGGTTTTTGTGTGGAAATGTTTAGTTTTTTCGCAAAATTTTGGCTCGCATTATCTAATTGTTAGATAATACTGGTTAATTACGTGTAGGTTGTAAAATTAAGGTTATGTGTTCAGTTTTATTGGTAATTACAACAAAACTGGTAAGAGTTTTTGGGCAAAAACTTGGAGTTTTTGTCACAAAAATTGAAAATTTTTCATAAAAACTTTAAAACACAATAAGTTTTGTTGTAATTCGATCTAATTTATTGGATAATCTTACTTTATATCTACCTGAATTATGCCGAAAGCTATTGAAACTTCGAAAAGTCAACTTTTTGGAAAAAATTGCAAAAATTTCAAAGTTTTCGGAAAAAATTGCAAAAATTTCAAAATTTTTGGAACAAACTGCAAATTTTTGGAAAGAACTGCAAAAATCTCAAGGTTTTGGCTAGTTTTTTGTTGCTTTCGATCTAAGTTTAAAAAATATGGATATGTTTAGAGTTTAAAATTAAGCTCAAATTGTAATTCAATTGGCATCATGTTGAGACACTGTTACAAAACTTTAATAGAAAAATAAATTTTTCCAAATTTTTCACACAAAAAATTGAAATACGATAAATTTTAGCTTTATTTGAGAAACAAAGCGGGTTGTATAACGCTCTCAACATTAACAGGAAAGCTCATAAAAGCTGAATAGAAATTGAAACTTGCGGAAGATAGTGAAAATAACCGTAATTTTCAAGAAAGTAAAATAAAAATTATACAAATTTGTCAAAAATTTTCCATTTTCAACCTTTTAATTGGATAAAAAACTGATTTTTTGTCCAATTCAGTGAGATTTGAAATAGGACTCTCAATAAAAATGAACATTAAGAGCAATAATCCATAAAACTTCTAGATTTTTGCTCAATGATTAACCCAAATTTGTGCAAAAATTACAAATTCAGAGAAATTGTTCACCTTAATAGTACAGAAATTCAGATCAATGATAAAAAATGAACAATTAATTGCTAAAACTGACTAAAAATGAGATAATTTTTTTAAAAAATTTATTCGATATTGGCTCAAATTCAACAAAATTTTCTTCATAACTGATGATTATCTCTCTATTGCTTCTGAAACATAATTTTCACAATTTTCCGTAGAAATGTTCTATTCTTAAAGGTTATTCTTACTTTCTGCTTAAAACATGGTTTCGCTATTGACCACACTTTGCAAGAAAATTTAGTCAAAACTGGAGAATTTAGGGGGAAAATAGTATCAATCGAACCAACAATTTGCTAGCAGAGATGAAATTAGAACTGATACCGTCTGATTATTACGAAAAAAATTGTGAATGTTTTCCTCAAGTTTCCCTTGTTAGGTGCTACAGTAAACTATTTAAGCAAAAATACAACTTGTGGGATAAATAACTATCACTTTTTTGGAAAACATAGTCGTTTTTTCATGTTTTTTTGTAGAAATGCTCTATGTTTTACGGTTATTCCTGCTTTCTGCTTAATGCATGTTTTCGCTATTGAAGACACTTTGCAAGAAAATTTAGTCAAAAGTGGAGAATTTAGGAGAAAAATAGTATCAATTGAAAAAACAATTCGCTGGTAAAGACGAAATGAGAACTGATACCGTCTGAATTTTACGATGAAAATTGTAAATGTCTTCCTTAACGTTCCCTTGTTCAGTTGCTACCGTGAACTACTTAAGCAAAAACACGACTTTTGGGATCAATAACTATCACTTTTCTTGCAAAATAGTTATTAAATTGCTTTTTGTTTCTTATTTATGAGGGAAATTTTTTCAAAAATATCCAAGTGGGAAAAAATCGGAGCTGGTTGAAACATTAAAAAAATACGTAAATAATGAGAATATAATTGTGTTTTTACAATTTAAGAACAATTTAGGAGCAGCTCTATTAGTTATATTCTGAAAACCTCCGGAAATACGCAAGGGAACCTAGATCCTAACATCTACAATATCTCAAAACTTCTAAAAGAGCGCGTCTCAAAAAATTGATTTAGCAAAGGAAATCAAGGTGCAAACTGGAACAATTGTGTAATTTTCGGATTTTTATTAAGCAAAAGAAAACTCTATATAGTTAAAAACAAATTAATGAAATGTAGATCTTGAAAGCTGTTTCTGAGATATGCTTCATGTATCTTCTTCCAAAAGATGTCGGATTGAGTTTACTTTACAAAAATTATCCTCAAAACATCTCATTTTTCATATAAAGTACCTAATATTTCAAATGATAACAAACTTTTTTATTATGATAACAAACCTCGCTGCTAATATAAATCGTTGAGAATTTTTTTTTTGTCGGATTTTTTCTCAAAATATGGTTTATAAGCTAAATTTTAGTAAAATTATCTCAAAACTCCTAATGAAATAAAAATGAGTTTCTATCTCATTTTCTCAGTTTCTGCTTCATCTTCTATCTATCAAATTAATCCAATTTGAACAAAATTTACTTGAAAAATGAACTTTTGATGAAAAAATGTATCGTTTCAAGGAACGTTCAACAATCCGAGGCTGAATTAATACCATGAATCTTTTGCTAAACGTCTTTAAATGATTTTCTCTACTTGATAATTTTATATTGCTGTTTCAACTCTGAATTTCTACTTTGAAGTAAATTTTGGGTTGTGAATGATGTATAATTTTATCTTTAAGTTTTCAAATGCCAGCAAAACATACAGTTTCCAGGTCAGTTATCAATTCCTTTTCTAAAACCTTGAAAAAAAAGCGAAAAAAAAAAACATAATTCTCAGTAAATCAATTCCCAATATCTGTTACGCACTACTCTATGGTTACTTTTACAACCCCTAAGCAAGGAAAACTTTAAATTGGTTACTATGCAAAACCTTTCAATTTTTGTCGATGTTTCATAAATATCCACTTTTTTATAGTATTTCAACAAATTCTTAAGCACTCATTAGCGTATGTGATTCGCTTTTACTACAAATTTATTGCAACAAAATCTCCGCAAGCTTGCAACCATTGGAGTTTTTACTGTAGATTAAAGAGTTTCGGATTGATTTCCGTTGAAAGTTTCACGACAATTTGAACCCGATTGTTGCTGGTTTTATCATCAATCAGAACCTTTGAATATGACAGAACAAGAATAATGACAAAAAACTGTAAAATTTTACTAAAATTTTTTCAAATATAGTGTATAGACTTTTCAGATTCAGTAAAAAATTATTATGCAAAGTATTTTCTACTATGTTTTTTTAAAAAAATATATCAATTTTACCTTCTCTTGGAGTGTTTTTTGAGACTGCCGAGCACATACTTTAACATTATGTTGACACTGCTTCTTCTTGATATTATTAGTATGTCCCTCGCTGCTATATGTATAAAAGTTACAATTGGAACACTTTAAAACGTCACAGTGCTTTCGATGTCTTGAAGCATCTTTACGTGTGTATTCTCTTCCACATTCAAGACATGCAATTCTTTCATTTCTATTAATTAACGGCATCTCAATAGGAAAAAAAGAAAAAAATGGGAGATTTAGAATGTCCTAAATTTTCAGAAACGAAAAGTTGAATAACCTCAAAAATTGAATAAAAATGAATAAAAAAGCAAATTTCTTAAGCAATTGCTTTAAACAAGAAAGAAAATTAGAATGGATTTACTTTTTAACCTAGCTGAAGTAAAATTTATCCAATCTAACCATGGTACAGTGTTTTGCTACAACCAATCAGATAAAGAAATTTTTATCTTTTCTGACATCAACCAATCAGAATCGACTTTCAATGGTCATGGAATTGTCAATAAATTTTATGCCAATCAAAAATGAGTTCTACTTCTCATGGGTTTTTCAACAATTTTGATATCGTTTGTAGATATCAAGGATTTCTTCACAGGTAGTATTTGTGGTAATAACTAATCAGAATGAAGTATTCACAGACTGTAAATTACTTTGTAGATTAAAACCAAACTATGTTTATGAAACTTCCCAATCAATCAATTTAATTGAATTGTCCTAACTAACATATACAGTTGACACCAAAGTGAGAAAAATGAGATTTCTTGTCTGGTTTATATTGTTTTTTCGATGCTGAATTCAAATTTTGAAATTTCAATCAAAATTTTTTTCGTTTTGTTCTATTTGTAACCAGTGAAAAGAGAAATAACCAAAACATACATTTTCGTTGTTTTCTTTCTGGTATATTGTAATATAAACAACCAGAAGTTTTTAAAATTTGGATAGTCGATTAAAAAATAATCTGACAACTCTAGATTTTGCATTTGTATCAAATTCAAAACAGTAATCGAAATGATGTTCCTTATCTTCAATATTTGTTTCTTAGAATCTTCCATTTTTTTGTTTTTTTACTGATTGACCACTCAATTTGAGTTAGTTCTTCTGAATAAAAACATTGTTGATATATCTGGCAGTAGTCGTCTTTTCTGAAATCTCCTCTCCATCTTTTTAACAGAATTATTGAACTTTCTGTGTTTCTATACAAGTTAAAATTAATACAATCTCCATCGACGTCATCTGTCCGCCACTCTTTTTATTTTTTGTAGTAGTTCAGCCTTAAAATCTGATAAATTTTCATTTCAGACCTTGAAAACGCTTTTGATAGAAACATATTTTTTACTGAAATTAACAAAAAAATTTGAAAAAACTCGAATTGTTGAACCATTTTTACTTATTTTGTAATCAACATAAAATGTTTTTCGCTTATTTAGAGACTGATTAGTTTTAAGTTAGATCATGTAGCCAATCAAAACCTCAAATTAAGGCAATTGAAAACAACCAATGAAATTCAGAGTTTCGAAAAATAATAATAATGTTACAACTAACTACACAATTTGTTTGTAATGTTGTTCAATTAAGACAAGTTTTACTTAAATTTAGATAAAAGCAGTAATTAATTAAGTTTTTCTGTAATTTCATAAACAAATACTGGAAAATCTATTGATAATTGGATAGTGCTTTATGTCAATTTTGATTAAATTTTCATGTTTTGTCTGTTTTTTCCTCAGATATTCCAGCTCTAAATGTGCACTTCAGTGACAAAAGATAGTTTTGAACCATTAATATTTCAATGAACTAACATTCAAAACATAGCAAAGCATTACTGACGCTTACAATTATCAACAAATAAAAAGTCTCCCAAACATTGGGACAGTTCTTTGAATTCGTTCAAAGTATAGTTAACATAGGCAACTTGTTTCATTGCTTCATTCTCTTTTACAGTAAAGAGTCGAATCTGGATATAGGGTTGCTTGTTCACACTGTACTTCTTGATTGTGACCCACACCCTCCTCATGTTGTATGTTGCTTTTTCATATACTCTATTACAGATCTCCAGCTCCTGATCCATAGTTGATTCTTTGCCAGGTTTGGCTTCATATATAGGTACGGGTCCAACATTATTCCGGATTGTCGATAATGCTTCACCTTCTTTTTCACTAAGATAGACTTGTTGGGAACTTTCAAATTGTCCCAAATCGTTAATTTTTAATAGTTGAAAGCAGGGCTCAAAATAAAATTTCCCTTTGTAGGATTTTTGGAACCAAACAAATCTCCCAATTCTTGTTTGATTTTTTGAGAACTCAATATAAGTGGGACTATTGTCTTTTCTTGAGTACATTTTTGAAGAACAGACTGATCAGATGAAGAGAAATGAGAAAAATGATTTTGAGTTTTAATGAAAATGGAAGTAAGAAGTATGACTCATCGTGATTTCCATATATGGAAGTAATACCAAATATGGAATGTTTTATATGAATTTTGCATATACCGAAATTGCGTAGGCGTTACTTCTCCTATATAAATCAACAAATCTCAGCAAAAATCATTCTTCCCAATGGCTGCTGCTATGTGTCAAGCTCTTCCCAGCTTTTATTCAGATTGTTGTAAAAATCGCTATTTATTTCCGTTTCCAGTGATTTTTACGAAAAATACATAGTAACACATGATTATTGTGTCTCTACCCACAACTCCTAAAATTCTTTGGGAAATTGTAAGTTCCATTTGGTTTTAATAGGAATATCTTTTAGCCAAATTTTTCAGAGATTAGATAAATATGTATACATATATCAAGAAATTGACTGTCTTTACACTTTGTTCAAACACAGCTTCTAATCAAGTATTGTTACGTCAAGCGGAGAAATGTTCAATCAACTTAGACGAGCTGTTCAACATAACTTATGATGGAAAGGAGCCAAAAAGATGCCTAGTATTGCAAAGAAACGACTAATTCAAAAAAAATTCAAGAGACATTATTTATGTTCCAACCAGAAATTAGTTTCCACACAAACTCTTGGTTCAGCGTTTCTGGATAGAATTCGAAAAATTCAAAACTCAAAATATGAATCTGATTTGTTCAAGATTAATGATTGCTTTATTGATTGTCATGGTTCTGTGCATAGTGATTATGTAAGCTTTGTGATAAAATAATCAATTGTTTTCAAATGTGCTCTTAAAAGTTTACACTGATAAATTTTTTAAAAACTAAGTTTTGGTTCAGGAACACTTTATTCAAGTATTAAAAAAACCAATTACAATTAAATGGGAAACTTGAAAAAATGTGTAAAAAATCAAAAAATGAGTTAACTTTTGAGTTCCTTACTTTTTTCTCGAAGGTGACTTAGACAAATTCTTTTCCAAATTCTCTAACTCTTCTACTCTCGAGTTCTCTCCATTCCGAAAGATCTATGTAATTTGCTCACTAGCTTGGGACATTTTATTAAATTTGAGAATCTTGACAGTTTCGGTGCCAATTTCAAACTGGATTCAGTAACTCGCCCGTTCTATTATGATTGGTTTCAAAGTTTGAGATAGATTTCCGTTTGTTCTAAAAAATTCTTCTCATATCAGTAAAATGAACTGAACTGTGGGAGATTTTCAAATGAAATGAATTATTTATTTTTTCAGCTGTAGATTTTGCTGAATTTCTTATAAAAAAACTGAACTCTAAAATTTTTGCAACACTTGATTGACTTTAATTGTTTATAAAGGCTTTTGTAAAATAAGAATTTTTGATTGACTAAGGTTTTTCAAAAGGGAAGAATTTCATTGAAAATTATTCCTATTTTTTACAACCCTGGTTGCGTATCTTTATTTAAATTTGAAAAACTAGCAAAATAACTAAAATCAACAATTTTTTTTATCAACGTCACCACCTTAGAGTTAGTTCTGGAATTCTGATTGGTTAAATTTTAGTGATTTATTCTACAATTTAGAAGATTGAAAAAACTAGATGTTAATGTGTCTTTTACTGTTCTATAAAAGTTAAAATGTAATTTTTACTGTTCTATAAAAGTTAAAGTGTAATGACGTCATTTTCTCAGGTGGAATTACTTTTTTTTTACCTAAATAATTCAAAAGACACCTTCCTAACTCTGTAGAGGAATCATGTCAGACCCTCTGAATAGCTTTTTCAAATAGTTTTTCTTAAGATAATTGAGTATTTGTTACAAGGATTTTGTCAAAAATAATTTTTTCTAGCCTGAACAGTTTTTAACGTATAAATATAAATAAGTTTTTTTACCAGTACCAAAATTTCTCTCAAGAGTTTTTGCAAAATGCAAAAATAATCTAAGAATTTTTTTGGTAAAATGCACGTTTTTTCTTTGTTTTTTCAAAAGTTATGTTAAATTTTATTTTTATTTCTTAAATGATAAGGCAAAAAACGCAAAAATTTAGTGTAAAAAGCATGTTGACTTATTGCTTAGAAAACTTCTATATTGATGACTTTCATCGCTATTACCTATGTTAATACCTTGGTTAAAAGACATGCAAAAATTAGTTTTCTGAAGGATTAAATTTTGAATAAAAATTTCAAAAAGATTAAAATTAACTGTGCAAGAAAAATTGTAATGATTTATTTCTGCAACATGGGAAAATTGTTTCAATTTTTTGAAACGTATGCGAAAATTGTTTCACTTTTTTGGTACAAATGCGGCAATTGTTTCAATTTTTTTGGCGAAATGCGAAAAGTTTTTAAATTTTTTTTGACAAAATGCGAAAAATGTTTCAATTTTTTTGACAAGATGCGAAAATTGTTTCACTTTTTTTGACAAGATTCAAAAAGTGTTTCACTTTTTCCTACAAAAGCGAAAAATGTTTCAATTTTTTCGACAAAATGCAAAAAAGTGTTTCAATATTTTTAATCATATGTGAAAAATGTTTCATTTTTTTTTTGATGAAATGCGAAAAGTGTTTCTAAAAAATGCTAAAAGTGTGGAAGTTTTTTGACAAGATGCAAAAACCATTAGGTAACTTTTTACTTGTGTACAATTTTTTTAGTGTTTTTTCGAATACGTGTGTAAAAACTAATCGAGTTTCTTAACATATGTGCAAGTTCGGAGCATTAAATTAAGTTCTAATTGCTTTTTAATGGTTTATCTTGAATCTCTCATCTATTCTCATAATTAAAAGAAATTGAAGAAAATAATTAATTACAGAAAACGAAGTCAAAACCAAACAACATTTATTTACAAAAACATTTTATCAAAGAACTGTCGAGCAGCAGAAGAGTTCTGGAGGTTCTCTATAGAACGCAGAGCTAGACGAGGTTCCATTGCTGGTGGTTGTTGTGGAGCTGAAGTTGTCATTGTTTCTGAGAAACCCTCAACTTCATCTATTGGGATGGGGTTTTCGGCTGATCCTTCCTCCTCCCAAGGAAAGAGGAAGTCGTCGACTGGTTGAGCTACAAATCTTGAGTCAGGAATCTCCGGGTAGTTCATTCCCACATGATCAGAAACTTCCTTCATCATTTGCATTTCTTCAAGTTGGTTCTCTCTCATGGGTACTTGTGTCATATGATGTTCGTTGAAGTCCCTTCGCATCACTTCCACCATGTGCGAAACTTGGATTGGGATGTCCATTCGTGCCAGAAAAATCCAGAGACTGTTTCTCGCACTTGAATTTGCACTAGATCAGGCAAAAATTCTACAGAGTACATGAGATTGCTGTTTTGCACTGAGCAATCAATTGAGTAAAAGAGTAAAATAAGTTGATATTAAGATATTTAGAGCGGAGAGAGGAATTAGTTGACGGTAGTTAAATTGAAAATAAAATGATTTTTAGTTAGGAGTTAGGGGTACCTTCAACTCGAATGTGTGGGTTTGACCAATCAGAATTGATTTTCCTGATTTGGATTGCAGTCGTGTCCAATCAGATTTCAGCTTCCTCTTATGGGATTCTTTGATAAAAGTCGTGTCCAATTGGAAACAAAGCTCCATTTTGAGTATTGTCGTTTCCAATCACAAAAATATTCATTTTTGTTCTAGTTGTCGTATCCAATCAGAGAAACTTTTTAGGACTTAAATCTTTCAAATAAGTAAAAAAATACACAAAAGCAATTGCAAAAGTAAATGACCAAAAGTTGTTTGATGTAAAAACAAGAAATATTGCTGA
Source organism: Symsagittifera roscoffensis (assembly GCF_963678635.1). NCBI lineage: Eukaryota > Metazoa > Xenacoelomorpha > Acoela > Convolutidae > Symsagittifera > Symsagittifera roscoffensis. Next base: position 74,083,885 of record NC_087065.1, on the reverse strand, counting down.
TGTAAGTAACAAAAGGAAGAAAATAATAAACGTAGCATCCCTACAATTGTTTTCATCAAGTTAATTGAATTTTTTGTATGTAATCAATGAGAACATGCTAATTTTTGAGTAGATAGTCAAGTTCTTTGATTTTGATGTAAATTTGGGAGGATAACTCATATTTGATGAATTTTTCAAAGCAAATCTCTGGAAATCTGATTCCAAACCGAATCAAGCAGGATTTTGAACTTCGAAAATCCTTAAAGAAATGAAGGAATAAAGAATGAAGGGGAGTTTTTACAAATTTGGGTATTGGATAGGGAATAAAAAGAGTTTTTGATATATTATCGTACGACTTTTTGATTAAATTCAAATTTTCGAGAACAAACAAAATTTCTTCCCTTGTGAGGTGTAATTCAGCCGTAAGTTTAAAACTTTGATACGCAATATGTGGATCAAAATTAAACTCTTTGATTGAGTAAGTTTCTCTGAAGAGACCTTTACTTAGTCGGATTACTCTATTTTGTACAATACGAACGTCCAAAAAATTATGAAAAAAGTAAGAGTCAACATCTATTTCATCAAAAAGAAAATCAATCAGAATTTGTACCTTTTTCTTGTAAAGAAAACTCGAGGAAGCTCAAATGTTTTTTGTGAAACATTTTTCAAATAATGATAAAGGTTTTTAAAAAATAATAAATAGTTCATTTTTAGAATAGGATGATTTTCAACAAACAGTGTTCCTTAAAAAATATTCAATTCTGATCGTTTGATATTGAAATTGTTGAAAAACCCATGAGAACTATAACTCATTTTTCAGTGGTGGGAATAAAATTTATTGAAAATTCCATGACCATAGAAAGTCGATTCTGATTGGTTGATATCAGAAAAGATAAAAATTTCATTATAATTAATGCTCGATTCTGATTGGTTGATAGCAAAATTTTTGAAAAGATTGGATAGATTGGATAAATTTTATTTCAGCTAGGCTAAATAGTAAATCCATTCTGATTTTCTTTCACGTTAAAAGCAATTGAATAAGAAATTTGCTGTTTTTATTCACTTTTATTCATTTTTTGAGCCTATTCAACTTTTCTTTCGTAAAAATTTGGGACATTCTAAATCTCCCATTTTTTTTCTTTTTCTTCCTATTGTAATGCCGTTACTTGAATTGCATGTCTTAAATGTGGAAGAGAATACACACGTAAAGATGCGTCAAGACATCGAAAGCACTGTGACGTTTTAAAATGTTCCATTGTAACTTTTATACATATAGCAGCGAGGGACATACTAATCATATCAAGAAGAAGCAGTGTCAACATAATGTTAAAGTATGTGCTCGGCAGTCTCAAAAAACACTCCAAGAGAAGGTAAAATTGATATATTTTTAAGAAAAACATAGTAGAAAATATTTTGAATAATAATTTTTTACTGAATCTGAAAAGTCTATACATTATATTTGAAAAATTTTTGGTAAAAAATTACAGTTTTTTGTCATTATTCTTGTTCTGTCATCTTCAGAGGTTCTGATTGATGATAAAACCAGCAACAATCGAGTTCAAATTGTCGTAAAACTTTCAACGGAAATCAATCCGAAACTCTTTAATCTACAGTAAAAACTCCAATGGTTGCAAGCTTGCGTAGATTTTGTTGCGATAAATTTGTAGTAAAAGCGAATCACATACGCTAATGAGTGCTTAAGAATTTGTTGAAATACTATAAAAAACTGGATATTTATGAAACATCGACTAATTGAAAGGTTTTGCCTAGTAACCAATTTAAAGTTTTCCTTGCTTAGTGGTTGTAAAAGTTACCATAGAGTAGTGCGTAGCAGATATTGGGGATTAATTTACTAAGAATTATGGTTTTTTTTTTGCTTTTTTTCTACGTTTCAGAAAAGGAATTGATAACTGACCTGGAAATTGTATGTTTTGCTGACATTTGAAAACTTCAAGATAATAATATACATCATTCTCAACCCAAAATTTACTTCAAAGTAGAAATTCAGAGTTGAAACAGCAATATAAAATTATCAAGTAGAGAAAATCATTTAAAGACGTTTAGCAAAAGATTCATGGTATTAATTCAGCCTCGGATTGTTGAACGTTCGTGTTTTTGCTTAAGTAGTTCACGGTAGCAACTGAACAAGGGAACGTTGAGGAAGACATTTACCTTTTTTATCGTAATATTCAGACGGTATCAGTTCTAATTTCATCTCTGACAGCAAATTGTTTGTTCAATTGATACTATTTTCCTCCTAAAATCTCCAGTTCTGGTTAAATTTTCTTGCAAAGTATATTCAATAGCGAAAACAAGCATTAAGCAGAAAGCAGGAATAACCTTAAAACATAGAGCATTTCTACAGAAAATCATGGAAAAATGACTATTTTTCCAGAAAAGTGATAGTTATTTATCCCAAAAGTTGTGTTGTTGCTTAAATAGTTTACTGTAGCACCTAACAAGGGAAACTTGAGGAATACATTTACAACTTTTATCTTAATAATCAGACGGTATTAGTTCTAATTTCATCTCTGTTAGCAAATTGTTTGTTCAATTGATACTATTTTCCTCCTAAATTCTCCAGTTCTGGTTAAATTTTCTTGCAAAGTATATTCAATAGCGAAAACAAGCATTAAGCAGAAAGCAGGAATAACCTTAAAACATAGAGCATTTCTACAGAAAATCATGGAAAAATGACTATTTTTCCAGAAAAGTGATAGTTATCTATCCCAAAAGTTGTATTGTTGCTTAAATAGTTTACTGTAGCACCTAACAAGGGAAACTTGAGGAATACATTTACAATTTTTATCTTAATAATCAGACGGTATCAGTTCTAATTTCATCTCTGACAGCAAATTGTTTGTTCAATTGATACTATTTTCCTCCTAAATTCTCCAGTTCTGGTTAAATTTTCTTGCAAAGTATATTCAATAGCGAAAACAAGCATTAAGCAGAAAGCAGGAATAACCGTAAAACATAGAGCATTTCTACAGAAAAACATGAAAAAACGACTATGTTTTCCAAAAAAGTGATAGTTATTTATCCCACAAGTTGTATTTTTGCTTAAATAGTTTACTGTAGCACCTAACAAGGGAAACTTGAGGAAAATATTTACAATTTTTTTTGTAATAATCAGACGGTATCAGTTCTAATTTCATCTCTGTTAGCAAATTGTTCGTTCGATTGATAATATTTTCCCCCTAAAGTCTCCAGTTCTGACTAAATTTTCTTGCAAAGTGTGTTCAATAGCGAAACCATGTTTTAAGCAGAAAGTAAGAATAACCTTTAAGAATAGAACATTTCTACGGAAAATTGTGAAAACTATGTTTCAGAAGCAATAGAGAGATAATCATCAGTTATGAAGAAGATTTTGTTGAATTTGAGCCAATATCGAATAAATTTTTAAGAAAAATTATCTCATTTTTAGTCAGTTTTAGCAATTAATTGTTCTTTTTTTATCATTGATCTGAATTTCTGCACTATTAAGGTGAACAATTTCTCTGAATTTGTAATTTTTGCACAAATTTGGGTTAATCATTGAGCAAAAATCTAGAAGTTTTATGGATTATTGCTCTTAATGTTCATTTGTATTGAGAGTCTTATTTCAAATCTCACTGAATTGGACAAAAAATCAGTTAATTATCCAATTAAAAGGTTGAAAATGGAAAATTTTTGACAAATTTGTATAATTTTTATTTTACTTTCTTGAAAATTACGGTTATTTTCACTATCTTCCGCAAGTTTCAATTTCTATTCAGCTTTTATGAGCTTTCTTGTTAATGTTGAGAGCGTTATATAACCCGCTTTCCTACTCAAATAAAGCTAAAATTTATCGTATTTCAATTTTTTGTGTGAAAAATTTGGAAAAATCCATTTTTCTATTCAAAGTTTTGTATCAGTGTCTCAACATGATGCCAACTGAAATACAATTTGAGCTTAATTTTAATTTCTGAACATATCCATATTTTTTTAAGTTAGATCGGAAGCAACAAAAAACTAGCCAAAACTTTGAGATTTTTGCAGTTCTTTCCAAAAATTTGCAGTTTGTTCCAAAAATTTTGAAATTTTTGCAATTTTTTCCGAAAACTTTGAAATTTTTGCAATTTTTTCCAAAAATTTGACATTTTTCGAAGTTTCAGTACGTTTCGGCATAAATTCAGGTAGATAGAAATTAAGATTATTCAAAAAATTAGATCGAATTACAATTTTTGTGACAAAAACTCCAAGTTTTTGCCCAAAAACTCTTACCATTGACTTACCATGTACAATAAAACTGAATACATAACGTTAATTTCACAACCTACACGTAATTAACCAGTATTAGTTAACAATTAGATAACGCGAGCCAAAATTTTTGCGAAAAAATTAGACATTTCCTCACAAAAACCAAATTTTTTTTTTCAAAAAACATGATTTTTTTCGCGAAGTTTTGTTAGGTTTCAGTATAGCTTTAGATAGTTTTCTCGTTGAATCAAACCTGTAAAACAATAATCAAAACATCTAAACCATAGAAGCTAGCTAAGAAACGCAAGTATCGACAAAATTGACCTCAAAAAATTCGGGCGCCAAAAATTTTTCTGAAACTTACCATCTTACCATCTGAAACCTGCTATCTTAATACATAGGAAACCTATTACCTATCTTAAAACATAGGAAATCTATTCCCTATCTTAATACATAGGTTGGTGACCGGATACTCTATAGCCTATCTTAATACATTGGGGTCACCAACCACCCCCCCCCCCCCCACCCCTCACTCTCCCTCACTCTTCTGCTACTGCCAATAAAACTAAGGAACGAGCTAGCTAATGCAAATTCGCAGGTTAAATATGACCAGGCTCTGCTGGCTCGGAGAACTGATCATATCCTGGCAGAAAGTTTGTCAGACGGCGGCTGGGATCGCGGCTGGGGGCAACCAAAACTTGAGCAATTGGTGTGGTCAGAAAGAGCGAACACAAAATTGCTTGAGAAATTAGAAACCTTGGAAAAGACTGGAAAAATAGGAGAAAAGGAAGCACCCAAGAGCCGAGGTCTGAAATTGAAACGATGAGAGTTGCATTCCGGAGCACGTTGCCAGAAAAAGAGTGGTAACGATATCAAGGGGAGCTTTGAAGAAAGATTGGAGACGTGTTGTCTCGAGTAGTTTTCATGGAAAGTACCAGAGTCATACGGCACTCAGCCTGTTATGAAGTTGGGACTGAATCAACTCATCATGCGCGAGGTTTTTGAAAAATTATTGAAACCCACTGAGTCTGACCGTCTGACCGAGTCAGTCACGGAAGATAATGCCGAGGAAAGTACATTCGTGATAGACAACCTGTGAAGAGAGCCAAGAAAGCGACACGAAAATTTAAGTCCACGGTGAGGGCAAACTTACGGGCAAAGTCATTGACTATTGACAAAACCCAAAGTAATGAACTCAAAAGCGAGCGGTTGTGGTTGTGACGTCATTGGTAAAAAATCCCGTCCAATTGAAGTGACACTGCCACGAATAATGGGTGCGAAAAAAAGAAAATCAGATCCCACCGATGCTGTTTGCTAGACTGATATCGACAGCTTCAAAATTGAGGAAGAATAAGAGGACCTTAGCGTATACAAGACTTGAGATAGGGGTCATCAGCCAGTGCGGATCTACAAAACCTCGTGGAATAATATAGCGCGAATGAAGTTTGAAGGACAACTCGTTTATAGCAGGATCACGATTATAGCAGGGTCGATTATGAGTAGTATGTGTTGGAGCAACTCAGCCGGGGGAAGGGGTGGGGGTTACTGACTTCCATGGACATAGGCTATAGAGTATCCGGTCAGCGCCCTTTATATTATTATAGGGAATAGATTTCACAATGTATTAAGATAGAGAATAGAGTTGGTAAGGCTTCATGGTTTGAGTGATGGTACGAGAATGGTAAGAAAAACGGTATTTTTTTGAATTTTGTGTGGAAATGTCTAGTTTTCGGGCACTTTACCTTATTGGTAATTATCATTGGTCTTTTACGTGGGAATAGATATTCCATTGTATTAAGATTGATAATAGATTTCAGAGTTTCAGATAGTGAGATGATAAATTTCGAGAAAAAAAACTTTTTGGTGTCCGACTTTGCCAATGTTTAAGATTCTAAACGTTTTCTTAATAAAATTTTTTTTAACCCAACGCAATGTTCGAAAAAAAATGTTCATTGAAAGGTTAACAACAGTGAAAAAGTTTAATTTACAGCATCGTATACTATTTTACCACATAATCTCTTATAATTTTAGAGATTTAGTATGCATTTTAGTTTTTTAATCTCCAAGTAATTTTGTCATTGTTTGTTTTGATCTATCCAGTATTTGATAGCCATGGGAACTAATTCTTAGAAGTTTCATTGTTTCGGCTACTACACCAGATAATGGATTTTCATCACCGGCTCGCCTAGAATTCAACAACTGACTGAAAAAACTGTTGAATACCTTAGGCGGTGTGTATTGTACAAATCGACAATCTTTAGTACACTGTACTCCAAAAATCAAGTAAAAGTGGTGTGATAAGTGATCCGTTGGTCAACTTGGAGCTCGATATCAACATTCTTTGAGGTTGTTTTAACAAATCGTTTTCTTTCGCAATTGTCTTCATATATTACCCAATATCGTTTCTGGTAACATCAATAAATTTCAAAATAAGTGGGAAATTGTAAAAATTTTGCTTTTAGCTCATCTGTAACTTTCTGATCGCATTGCAGGTAAGCCAACATTGTTTCATTTCTAATTTTTGCCGTAGTGATCCCACCAACAACACTCCCACTTTTCTTCTACATAGCCTCTTTATCTCGAATGTAAAATTTTCGACGCTCATCATTTTCCCTTTTCTTGGATCCTTGCTTGATATCATCATCAGTTAGGTTTGGTCTAGCTTTGTGAGTAGGGCAAAAATGGAAATAACAAACCATTGTTTCAAAAATAGTCTTCTAATCGTTGCAATAACCATAAACACTAAAACAGTATTTTTTTGTCTTTCTGTACTGTAGTAACTCTCAATTTTGCATTAAGATATCGCTGCTTGAAAGTAAGACATGACCATATTTCAAACGTTCGAACTCGATTTTGCATTGCCTTGAAGTTTTGTGTTTCTTCATTGTAGTCCGATCTCGTATACAAGCCATAGAATACACATAGAATAAGGATAGAGTTGACTAGCATCAATAGCAACGATTGCTTTACACAAGTTGTTTGACTTTGGAATAAATGTCTCTTTGTTACTGCTTTCCTTGTGAAAACAATTGAGGGACCACCGTTCTTATCTGCCCGTGTTTTTTCAAGCAAGTCATTGTTAGTCGAAATGAATGGATAAAACTTATAGTCAGTTGACTTGTGTAGACAGATATTTGTTAAATTCGGTAGTGTGCAGTCGAGCTTCAACATGTTTTTCCAGTTGTCATGATAAAATTCAATTATATTCTACATAGCTTCAAGGGTAGGAAAAACATCTTCGTTGTTATATCACTGTAGAAAATCGCGAAATGTTGATATTTGTTCCTGTTCCCAGATGAATTTCAAGTAGTTGTAGTTTTTCAATCCCGTAGGTTGTTTGGTTTTAAGCCCGAGTTCTTTCAAGGCTTGCTCCTCAGTTATTCCAGAGTTAAGAAGTTTTTGATAATCCTCGAGAGGGTTGCTTTTGTTCAGTTTGCTGTAGCAGTCATCGCACGAGGGTAGTTGTTGTTCAGCAAGCTTGTTGGGAGTATCAAACCACTCCTATGGAAGTATTCTTTTATCTCACCGGCTTTTTACGCTTTTAGAAAAGTGTCTAAAGTAGTAGCTCCATCCAAAAACTTCATATTGTACAGAAGCTGAACGTCTCCAAATTTGAAGGAAAAAAAATCGTTTAATTTCTTGATAACCGAAGGTTCAATTTCTTTTTCAATTATAAGGTAGGTAATGAGGTATGACTTACTGAAGTTTATACCATACCGGACACTGTTGAATCGAAAAACTGGTAGAGTATTGGTGTATCTCTCTAGATTTTGCATCAAATCAATCAATTGATTTTTTTTGAATCCTGAGAAAGTGAGTAGATGCGTCTGCTTCTTCCTCATCCTCGATACATTCGTCTTCGTTTTCCTTTGCTTCACTCTTATTGAAACTGCCTCATTCACTAAGGATGCTAAAAATTGTGTGTAGCCGCTTTTTGAGGTTATTTTTAATCTCCGGAAACTTTGATCTCATTTCGGTATTATTTTTTTCTTCAAAAACTCCAAGTTTGTCACAAGGTCAATAATAAAGAATTGTGGATCTTTTTCACGCAAAAATATGGGTTTTTTCAAGTAAATTGGATGAAATTGACACTAATATGGGTTCATGTTTCCCGATCCAAGTTATTGTTTCTGTTGGTTTTAGTTCTTCGGCTGGCAAGCAAATTGTTTCAAAGACAAAAATGGCAATTTTTCTGAATAAAGTTTGTTCTTTGGTATACTCAATAATGAACCCATCCAGTGAATAAATTTTTGAGGAAAATTTTTCGAATATTTTTAAAACAAATTTGATGACGGTTGTAGTTATGAGACCTTTTTGAAAAATGTATCGCAAGTTGAGCACTGAAAGCATTTGAAGAGGGTGTCGATTTTATTGACGTGAAGTATGTGGTTGTTGCATCGTAGAAGTTTTACTGTATTCTCGTTTTAACCGATACTTCTCGGAGCTAATTAACCCACAAAGTCTCCATCTTCAATGTCGACATCGTAGATAAAGATGTTTTTTTCTACTACATCTTCAACTATTGGTAGATTATCCATCGAAACTCCAAAAAAATCTTTCGGATCACATTATGATTTTTCGAGAAATTCATAAAAGATCTTGGATGTGGATGTTACACGACTAGTTAATCCATGCAAATGAACTGCAAGCGCTCGAAAAAAACATTTATTGTCATTTTGTGAGGTTTTTTTGTGTTTTGATACAAAATCAAAAAGTTTACTTGATGATTTCTCAAAAGTGATTCAAGAATCACTGAATCTGGACATCCCATGGGTACACTTTTTCCTAAGGCAGCAAAAATGTTCACAAAAATGTTCAACTTGATTTGCAATTTTGTATTTTGTCTCCCTTGTGTACAAACTTCAAAGATATCTTGCTGATTGACCTTGATCTGTATAGTCGTCAAGTCTGCTTTAGTACAAAGCAGCATAGAATTATCGAAGAGTGTGTTAATTTCATGAGCGTAGAAATAACGATGTTTGCCAGTTTCTATGTTACGTAACACAAATCCCAAGGCAAGGTTGATTTTTGCTGCACAATCAAACTTTTCGAAGACTTGATCCAGTTTTTCATTAGCTAAATTAGGATCTAGTTTTGAAACATCGTTGCTTAAATATCGTCAACTATGATTTTGTCGTTCGCTATAATTTGTTGTACGTCTTGTCTGTTTTACAGAAATCGTCGCTCTGATTTTCGCGGTTTCAGTGATCGCGAAAATTAAAATTGGTACGTGTCATGCACGCCCAAATCGAAGTGTTAAAAATTGCTTCGTCATTCCAAATTGACCGGTCCCAGTTTGTTAAATTGCATGATTAATACTGTTAACTCATCGAAATTGCCAATTTTCTCACTCGACTGCCAACGATAAATTTTGTTGACGTCATGCATCTTGACACTTCTATTTTAATGCATCCAGAGAATTGACCATTATAATCTAACCTCCTCGATTATAGAACAGATAAAGTTGTCTATATTGGATGTAATCTTAAGTTTTTTTGCACCCCCTTAGGTAGAAAATTGCACTTCTCAGAAGTGCAAAACTTATTTTTGTTCTTAGAAACTTTATTGTGTCCGAGTATGATTCGTTCCGTTTTTCGCTTAGTTTCTCTGCTAGTTTCTGTAGAGCCTGGTGCTGCTCCTCCGGTACACCCAAAAGTTAGTGGGTTAACGCTGCTGTGTTCCACAATCAGAATTTTTTGTTGGTATTTTCATTTTTTGACACTCATGATTTTTCTAGGCGCCAGATAAAGTCTTAGGGCAGGATTTAGCATGGGAGTTGAAAGTTCTTTCATCAAAAAATGTTAGGCTGAACCGGCCTCCCCATGGTCCATTTGCCTTGATGTCAAGTCGAGCGTCATCTTCAGTGGTGGTTGTGATGTTGTGAAAGCTTTGGTTTTCGGCTCTATTTCAACATCATGCCATACTTGTCCAGGAGTGTGGCAAAGGTATCGCTAATTTTATTATGACGTAGGTGAGTGTATCCACCTTTGGGACGGTGTAGAGAGTAGGTCAGTGTGATCAGATGTCCACATGGGCATGTATGTGGAGTGTTTGGTGGTTTCCATCCATATCTCAATTGTAATCTATCTTTAAACTCTGATTTGTCGAATGGAAAAATGTATTTTTTAGGGGTAGCACGCTTAGCCAATTCGATGCTCCTTCTGTGGCGCTAGATTTTTGTCAGTTTTTTTTCTGTTCAGCAATTTTTCATAATTTTAGTCTTTTTTGAGAGTGTGATTTTTTGCCTCTCATATTTGATGTTTCTGTTTATTTAGAGTTTGTTCAGCTTCAGCTATTTCTGGATCACTGTTTTCTAACAGATCACAAATGGCTCGTGACAACTCATAATTTCTGGAAAAAAAAACCGTGTTGCTGAGACGGTCTAATCTTCGCATTCTTAGTGGTAGTGCAAAAAGGCTGCGTTCTTCATCGGTTATATGGTTTTTACCAGTAATCCTTGGAAGTAGATGCTGTCTTACTTTTTTCTTAAATTCATCCATTTTCTTAAATGCTTTCGGAGTTGTTCTGGTTACAAAGCTTAATTTACTTTGAATTCCCTTTGTGTAGCAGGAGTATGCATTTTGAGGTGATGTTGTAGCTATTTTGGAAAGCTTTTCAGTTAGGGTAGTTCTTTTTTCAATTTTGATTTCCATGTGTTTATCGCATGCTGATGGTGTTCCTAAAACCATTCCGAGGACTCTAAAACCGTCTACCGATGTAAAATTTGAGCCTTCAAATACTTTTATGGCACTTTCCCGACGGTTTTTTTTACTATGAGTTGACACTTGGAAGGCTTCACATTGTATCCGAAAGCCTTTCCGTGCACATCCAGGTTGTCCAGTAAGGCGCGGAGACTCTTAAGATCATCTGCAGCGCTTCCGTAATCTGCGTACCATTTTTGGGTGACATTTGGTTTTTGCAGGAGCTCAATCAGTGGGATTATCCCAATTCCGTACATAGCTATTTCTAGGGGATCACATTGCGTTGTGCCTTCGGTAGAGGTCAAAACCGTGTTTTGACATATAAATATGAGGAAAATTTATATGAGCTGGCCAGCGCATGATGTAGTGCAGGACAAACGATTTCTACATTTTTAGAGCAAGTTCTCAATTTAGCGAGTTGAAGGCAATTTCTGCATCAATAAGTAGTAGGCGTCCGTTTCCGGTTTCTCAAAATCGTTCCTCAAGATGTGGATAGCATATTCGATTCCACACTTCTGGCCTAAGCAGAGTTGGAATTTTTTTCCGAGATTTTTAGGGTCTGATTTTTTTTTTAATTGGGTGGATTTTTTTGCCAATTATTCTTCTCTGAGCCTCGCCTATACCAAAGGGCCATACCCCTGGATTTTTGTCAGGGGTATCAGGCGATACGAGTTGTACGCCAATAGGTTTTCATGTTGGAGAACTTCACTTGCTATTGTAAAGGATTGCTTAGCAATTGTTTTGCAAAGCTCAATAGATGTCTAGTGAAAGTGATTGAATATCTTTCTCCATTCGCACGCATCTAGACCCGAGGGACCGTGGCTTCCGTGCGTTTTCAGGGTTGTTTTTCCAACTGTCTTGGCGTTTTTTTGTTCGAATGTAGAGGGGTCGTATGGCCTTGTGTCTTCACTTTTTTTCAGTTATATAGTTAGTGTTTGCTGTTTTGGCTTGGGGTTGCTTTTTTTTCAGGATACTAAGGACTGTTTTTCCTTCAATGACATCGTTTAGGGGAAGTAATCCTTTTTTTTTCTTGCCTGAGAGGCAGCCAATGGCGGTAGATATTTTGCCTGTACTCATTAATTTATCAAATTGCTTATTTTCCTCGTTTACTTCGCAATTCTTGTTTTGGATTTCTAAATTGGAGAGCTTTGGCTTCAGTGAAAAAGTCGTCTAGTAGGCCTTGCTTCTATAAAATTATGCTCAGATCTACTAATAACAATAGCTGCTGGTTCAGTAATTCTATGAATCGGAAACCGGGCTTGTTCTCGCTTGAACTATGAAGCGCGGTTTCCAGTTAACGATATTTTTACATATGTCGTTAGTTTTAATTTCAACTCCTTGGTCGATAATTTTCCAGTGGTCGAAGGTGGTTGTAGTGACTGCTAGGGGCGATGGATTAGATTGTGTTATTGTGTTGCGTTGGGCAGTACGTTTGTTTCGGGTGTTGCCGGTGATGTTTCTTTTTGCGTTGTGATGAGGGCTGTGCTTGTTAGTCTGTTGGTGGAGTTGAAACCTTTTGCGAAGTTCTCGGGGGTGCATTGTATGCAGGAGAACCTATCGTAATAAAGTTTGCTGCTCTGTAGCCCCCTACATGAGACATGGATGTATGTTTTGCAAATGACACACCAAATCCCTCCTTTTCTAAGGTGGCGTTTGCAAAAATGGCAGTGCGTTTGCTCGGCCATAATTTGGCTGCGGGGATGTTAAATTTATGGTGAATATATACAAGTTAGCTGAGCGCGAAGCAAGCTGAAAGTTTTATTATCATAAAAAACATGCATACTATCTGTAAAAAACATATTACCACTAAAAATAACGTTAGATAGGGGGAAACAATTCGGATTGTTGAGTGGTAAAATATAATTAAAAGGCGAATCAAAAAATTATTTAGAGCACCAAGAAGTGATTATGAAGTGAGTATTTGCAGAGCGGATGGTTTTGCAGAGGGGAAAATAAGCATATTTGGGTTAAACTTATGAATTATCATTTTTATCAAAAATCTCCAATCATTAGCAAAGTCTGAAACCGTAGATGAGTTAAAATTTAAAGGCGGCTACTATAGTAACACAATTCAGTTTCTGCGAGTGGTAGCGCGAGACAGTAGCGGCAAGGTCGGCTAGTTTTGCACCTCTGTACGAGTGAAATGTGGCTTGAAGTAGAGAAAAGATAGTGGGACCTATTTTGATCCAAGAGAAACTCAAGTACCCAGTCGATAAATTGGCCTCTGTTACGCACTCATTGATTGCGATTTTGGTAACAGTTTTGTGATTTTGCAAATATTCATTTTCTGAAATTTCCAACCATAACAAACAATGATATTTTCTTGATCAGCAAAAAATGCTTCCTATTGTTAAAAGCCTTCTCGAAGTCAGTATATGCTGCCACGGTGCAATTAAATTCACAATTGGAAAAAATACGTGAGCACTTTCTGTGAAATTGTTTGGCTGCAAAATTGTTGTGTAGCAGTCGCCTACTTAACCATTGGCTCAAGAGTCAGGGACACTGTCTCTTGTGTTTTTCTACTTCAAACGGTTGGAGCCATTTTGGTTCACTTGCGACATGAGACTAAAACTTTTGTTACAGCTTAGAGGCCACTACCAAAATAATCCCCCACTCTAGAAAATAAAAACGTCCCCATACTTAAGTCTCAAAATACCTAAAACAAGCGAACGCCGTTAAAAACAGGGTCGTTACAATCTGTATAGTTACTTTCTATTAGACAGTGGAACATTGATCCATTTCAGATGGATCCACCTAAGACTCTCCTTACCTCAACATAACAATATAAAGCACACTCAAGAAATTTAAATTTTTGGTTAAACTCGCTCAAGAACTCTGGCCACGCTTTCTCATCTAGAGTGTTCAGGAACATCCATTTGTTGCCTTCAAAAGCGTTGCTCTTGCTTTTTTCAGCGCTCTAGAGCTTCATTCCCATGTACGAAGTCTCACTCGTCAAAGGTAATTCCAGATTTTTGCGAGGTGACCCCAGGGGTAGTGTGGCCTTGTTCGCCCAGTCATTTCCACTCAAGTCCTGCAGCAGCTCCTGTGTGGTGAAATCCTTTTCAGCTGGGTTCTGCTCTGGCGTATTCCCCACCTCCATTTCTTCTCCCGCTTCACTGAGAGTCTCATCCATACTCTCCCCTTCTTCTGATTCAGCTCGTTCTTTCTCAAGTGCATCTCTGAACCTATTCTCCACGGGACCTCTTCTCTTGTCTCCAGGGGTGCTCACCGATAGGGGTGAAGGTGTTGCTGGGTCCAGCTTCTTGTGCTGCCTTAGAATTTGATGTTTCTTCTACTAATAACAATAGCTGCTGGTTCAGTAATTCTATGAATTGGAAACCGGGCTTGTTCTCGCTTGAACTATGAAGCGCGGTTTCCAGTTAACGATATTTTTACATATGTCGTTAGTTTTAATTTCAACTTCTTGGTCGATAATTTTCCAGTGGTCGAAGGTGGTTGTAGTGACTGCTAGGGGCGATGGATTAGATTGTGTTATTGCGTTGCGTTGGGCAGTACGTTTGTTTCGGGTGTTGCCGGTGATGTTTCTTTTTGCGTTGTGATGAGGGCTGTGCTTGTTAGTCTGTTGGTGGAGTTGAAACCTTTTGCGAAGTTCTCGGGGGTGCATTGTATGCAGGAGAACCTATCGTAATAAAGTTTGCTGCTCTGTAGCCCCCTACATGAGACATGGATGTATGTTTTGCAAATGACACACCAAATCCCTCCTTTTCTAAGGTGGCGTTTGCAAAAATGGCAGTGCGTTTGCTCGGCCATAATTTGGCTGCGGGGAGGTTAAATTTATGGTGAATATATACAAGTTAGCTGAGCGCGAAGCAAGCTGAAAGTTTTATTATCATTAAAAAATGCATACCATCTGTAAAAAATATATTACCACTAAAAATAACGTTAGATAGGGGGAAACAATTCGGATTGTTGAGTGGTAAAATATAATTAAAAGGCGAATCAAAAAATTATTTAGAGCACCAAGAAGTGATTATGAAGTGAGTATTTGCAGAGCGGATGGTTTTGCAGAGGGGAAAATAAGCATATTTGGGTTAAACTTATGAATTATCATTTTTATCAAAAATCTCCAATCATTAGCAAAGTCTGAAACCGTAGATGAGTTAAAATTTAAAGGCGGCTACTATAGTAACACAATTCAGTTTCTGCGAGTGGTAGCGCGAGACAGTAGCGGCAAGGTCGGCTAGTTTTGCACCTCTGTACGAGTGAAATGTGGCTTGAAGTAGAGAAAAGATAGTGGGACCTATTTTGATCCAAGAGAAACTCAAGTACCCAGTCGATAAATTGGCCTCTGTTACGCACTCATTGATTGCGATTTTGGTAACAGTTTTGCAAATATTCATTTTCTGAAATTTCCAACCATAACAAACAATGATATTTTCTTGATCAGCAAAAAATGCTTCCTATTGTTAAAAGCCTTCTCGAAGTCAGTATATGCTGCCACGGTGCAATTAAATTCACAATTGGAAAAAATACGTGAGCACTTTCTGTGAAATTGTTTGGCTGCAAAATTGTTGTGTAGCAGTCGCCTACTTAACCATTGGCTCAAGAGTCAGGGACACTGTCTCTTGTGTTTTTCTACTTCAAACGGTTGGAGCCATTTTGGTTCACTTGCGACATGAGACTAAAACTTTTGTTACAGCTTAGAGGCCACTACCAAAATAATCCCCCACTCTAGAAAATAAAAACTTCCCCATACTTAAGTCTCAAAATACCTAAAACAAGCGAACGCCGTTAAAAACAGGGTCGTTACAATCTGTATAGTTACTTTCTATTAGACAGTGGAACATTGATCCATTTCAGATGGATCCACCTAAAACTCTCCTTACCTCAACATAACAATATAAAGCACACTCAAGAAATTTAAATTGGGTACTCACATACCGGCACACTCTAGAAACGGAGTAACTAAATTAACCAGTAACTCTAGAATAACTGAGGAATTACGTTTCACTCGAGTAATTTTAATTTAAAAAATTCCAGCTTGAGAAATGAGATTTGGGGCTGGGCCATTGGCAGATTTCGGTAGTCCACCTTTGCACCGAAGGTTCACTCTGGTCCACTTCTAATTGATTTCTTCTTTACTTGCGATCGTTCTGTCCTCTGTTTCGAATAAGACAGCTCTACTCTCGTCTATTCTTATGTCTTGAAATTGCGAATAGCAATTTCCCGCTGCTTTTTTTGACTACTTTTCCGCGATTGTAAATCGCTTCTTCTGATATTATATTTCTGATATTTTCAGTTGTCGCGAGAAACTCGAGCATGACATGTCCAATTCGAATTTTTGAAAAATTTCATTTCACCCCAAAATCATGTTTCTTGCGTTGCTCATGGTCAAACTTCCAAATAGGACCAACTGGCACATACTCCCCGGACTCAAGATCGATGTCCTCATCGCGTTTCGCCGTCTGCCAGTGAGCCACCACAATGTTGAGTGTTGCTCAAGATACAGTGCCAGTGCTCATTTACAGAAGTTTGCAGCAGATTTAACTTTATCTACACCCCAAAATTCACAACCATGCAGAATTGTCACATTATCGCTAAACAGCAATCAAAATATGCATAAACCTGCACTCTAAATTTCCGCTTTTCAAGCAAATGATTAAAATTTACTTTGTCTTAACCAATCAAAAAAAAGTCATGCAGCCTTTTGATTCATATAATAGAAATAGCATATTAATAACAATACTTAGGTTCATTAAATTTTCTTTTCTGTGACCTCAGGTTTTATCCGAGTTCACACTCAAGCCCCCTTTTCTTTCCCTCTTAAGATTCAAGAAACCGACACTGAGCTTCCTGCTCACTTCATGCCCCTCGCCCTTGAGGTGCTAGGCCCTGATGCATTCGACATTGTGATCTGCCTCAGCAGCGCTTCCTCATCGTCGGAGCTGATCACGATCTCTTCCCAAGCCTTCAGTTGTTCGTAGGATCGCATCCACTCCCAATGCTCTTGCAATCTCTTTGCCTGGTTCGGTAAACCCTTCACTTTAGATTCCCTGTTCAGGCAAAAAGAGTATAGGCTCAAACTCACGTTATTCGCTAAGTCCTTTTCCAATTTTGACTCCCTCGCCTTGGTGTTATCTCAAGACACCCTACCAACTCTTTTCCAACCCGTTGTGATTGCATTACGATGGGTCAGCAAGGGTCTTTTGAAGGCTTCCGGCCCTATCTCAGCCAGGAACGGTCAATATTCTTTCTGATGCTTCTTCATGTGATCCTTCGTCACCGCGTATAACCAAGACGTCAATGTCGCTCGAAACCACGGGAAGAATCTTATGCGGCACCAGACGTGCTGACATCCATTGGTATAGCGAATAATTTGCACGCAGTCTCAATCAACTCAAGCCTCCTGTTGTAATCAATGGCGTGAATCGATTCCGCTGTCGGTGCCTTCGATTCTCGATATTTCGTCACATTTTCTTCAATCCATCGCAACGCCAGCATTGAACTCACTACCAGTAGGGTCACCTTCTGCCGATGATCGGGTAATCCGATTGACCTAACTTCTTCCACGTCCCATATCAAGCAGAGATTTGAATGCTCCAGATACCAAACCGTTTGTGCCAGACAGTGGCACGGGCTTTCCCCATGTGTGAGGTTTATACTCCGAAGGTTGCGTTCTCTCGAAGCTTCAAGCAGAGGTTCCAGCTCAATCATTTTTTCGTGCATCACATCATTCTCCTCCAGGGCTGGAGTACTGTTCATCGGCTTCCCGATCCTGCTCTGTCTCTCGAAGTCACTCGTGTTCTCACTTCCAGACTCAAAAGTTCTTCTCCCCAGATCTCACTCAAGTTATCTCTTTGCTCCCCCGGTACAGTCCCCAGGATCTTCATCAACAGTCTGTGCGAGTGATGCGACATTCGAGCCAGTGTAGTGGATAGTAGTGGATAGTAGCTTCCACACAGGTTGGCCATGACTGATCCCACTAGGGACTTCGCGTTCACTGGCAAACTGTAAGCTTCACTCACGGGAAACCCCATTTCCGCCTCCAGACCAATCTTCCACCCTCTGATGTGCTTCCGGGTTATTTGCAGCGCTCAAGGCCATGACTCCACCCTCAACGCTGTCACCAAGTGGTGCTCGGACTCCAGCATCTCCAACGACTGCAAACTGCACATCCTTGATTAGAACCCCAACGCAATTGCTATATTTAGAGTAGTGTTCGTGTAACACTCAGCCACTATCGTTACTTCACCCTTCTCTTTCTCTGTGATGTCGCCAAACCAAGTGGCTAGATCTTCTTTCTGATAAGACTGTATCCTGTCACATGACCGTCCATCGCAAGAATGTTCTCCACTTCCAGACGTCAGATAGAGACAACTACCGGGTTCCATCTTCTTCGTTGACCTCTCTAGCTTGTTCATGGTTTCTTCCGACTCCTTACTATGGGGTAGGATCAGCTTGTGTATCACATTCAGAGTTCCCGAGTCTCCATCCTTCGTCGGCGACAGTCTCACTCGCTCCGTGACTTCTTCTATCAGGCTCGCATGGGGATGTGGGCACCAAGAAGGCCTCAGCAACTTCCAAACCGTCCCCAGATTCGTGATCAGCATGCCGTTTCCATTTCCCATCATCAGTTCTACCCTCTTGTTCTGGCATCTTCTCAAGTGTCAGGCCTAGGCTCGGCCTTTCCCTTTCCACAGGGTCAATTTCAATTATCTTCTCTGTCCAAAACTTCAAAATTCGTGTAGGTATTCCCGGCCTCTGAATCCACGAAAGGGTTGTATACTATCCCCATTACTCCAGACATATTTTGATATTGCCCCCGTTTGTTGGGTTTCGAATAGTCTCCAGCTAGGGCTAATTTACGATGCATGTCATGCCCCTCTTCGAACTTCTTGCTGTAAAATCTCCGTATTTCGCCAAGTTTCCCGTGACTCTCTAGAAACTGCCTGGAGCCATCTTCCATTTCGATTCCAGTACTTTGGTACACATTCAGGATGACCGTGGAGATTCTCCTTTCCATAGTTTTTCTTCCGTCGCCTTTGATGACACGTTCAGACGGTGCTGTCGCTCATCACCGACATTATCCACCTCAAGAAACAAGTGGCATCTTTTCTCCTCGCTAGACTCAAACCGTAATTATCTCTGGCTATATGCTGCACCAGCATTTGATAAACCTCTAGACTACTGCTGCCCAGCTTTAAATTATCGTGTGAAGTCAACACCTCTAGTTCTATTCCCACCAGGCTCCATGCGAACATCAGTTGTCCTGCCATCCTGACGAAAGGATTTGCTATCAATGGCAACGCGGACGAGGGTGTTCTCATCGGCTCTTCGAAGTATTCCCGCTGCAGATTTTGCCAAGTTCGTTTCAGCTGGTTCCCCAACTCTAACTTGTTAATCTCGGCTTGTTGTTGGGTAGAACAATTACGACGCTTGCGGGACACTCCACGATCGAGTTTCTTCAGGCAATCTTCCAGTTCCTACATGGTCCCCAGAGCCACCCACCAAGGTTGAGCGGTATTCCTCGTCGCAATTCTCTCGAGAGGATCGCTAGCTACTTGCTTCCCAGTAGCCTGGTATTCGGTCGAGAGCCATTCTTTGCCAACGTCCACTTCCCACGTTTGTCCACTCATCAAACCCCTTTTAGTGTTTGCCTTCTGAGGTTGGTAGTCTTCCTCAGTTGCCGAGCTCGTCCAGACTTCAATTCCTTTCATCAACTCGGCCAGCTTCCTTGGTGCGGAGCTGCCCTTGTAAGCCACTGTCTTCCATCGCGCTAAAATCATGGGAGTCGTCTCCTTCAGATTCTTTTCAGAGACTGCGTCCGCCGAGGGACTACTCTACTCTTCTGTATCTCTTCTCCTCTTCCGAGACCTTATCCCTTTACTTGGGGGCGTTGCCAGTATCATCACTGATTCGACTTCTTTGTTCCGGTCCAGCCTTTCCAAATCTTGCCTCCCCCTTCTCGAGTCTTAAGAATATTAATATCTTTAATCATATTACTAGTCCTATTCTTATCATCCCTTTCAACCTTAATCACTTTATCATCAGTTTTTTTTGTTCACAGTAGAGCTGTCTTTACATGCGTCATCTTTGGTAATTTTCCCTCAGCTTGATCATTTTGCTCAGTAGCTCCTCTCTCGCTTTTTCGTCCAGTCCGGTACCCATAGAGACAGGTTCCCCGAACTTCACCACCATGTCTCACAACTCCTCTTTGAAGTCCTCCAGCGTAGTCTCGCTCTTCACTTTTTGGTTAAACTCGCTCAAGAACTCTCGCCACGCTTTCTCATCTAGAGTGTTCAGGAACATCCATTTGTTGCCTTCAAAAGCGTTGCTCTTGCTTTCTTCAGCGCTCTAGAGCTTCATTCCCATGTACGAAGTCTCACTCGTCAAAGGTAATTCCAGATTTTTGCGAGGTGACCTCAGGGGTAGTGTGGCCTTGTTCGCCCAGTCATTTCCACTCAAGTCCTGCAGCAGCTCCTGTGTGGTGAAATCCTTTTCAGCTGGGTTCTGCTCTGGCGTATTCCCCACCTCCATTTCTTCTCCCGCTTCACTGAGAGTCTCATCCATACTCTCCCCTTCTTCTGATTCAGCTCGTTCTTTCTCAAGTGAATCTCTGAACCTATTCTCCACGGGACCTCTTCTCTTGTCTCCAGGGGTGCTCACCGATAGGGGTGAAGGTGTTGCTGGGTCCAGCTTCTTGTGTTCCGTGAGGGCTACATATAAGGGGCCTGCCGCATCAAGCTCCTTCTCCTCTTGCTTCATTTCTAGCTGCTCCAATCCGTAGGGCGCTTGATATTTCCTCGTGGCGAACTTCATCTCATCTTTGAGAGCAATGTGTCCCTCCTCCACAATCATTCTTCCATCATCCCAAATCGGCAGCATATTCTCCAGCCTAGCCTGATCGAGCGTCCTCAAGGGATCCCGAACCTCGAACTTCGAGGGTATTGAGCCTCTCATCTTTTTTGCTTGTGTCGTCCACGAATTTATTTTGATGTCACACGTGTGGAAATAAACTACGGCCGAGTATCCATTAAACAAGGGATCCCAACCGTCCGTGAACTCCTTCTGCTGTTTCTCCACCGTGGCTCTCGCGTGTAGGGATGGGACCACCAGCGAGCTATTCATCCCCAGGATCATTCTTCTGATCATCGGGAACTCAGGGACAGTGGTGGGCAAAACTTCTCGCTCAAGTATCAGCTCCAACTCTTTCTTTACCAGGTCAAAACTCCCCTTCCACGCCGGGATTCTCAAAATTTCTTGCTTGTCCGCTGCTAGGGGATTCAAATTCCAGAACTTGGAGTAGGCCTCATTGGGACCCTGACGTTTCCCCCCATTCTGCACTGCAATTGTCCCCGGATGTTGAACACCATTAACTCTGGATCCTTCACCTTCCCGAAGAGCACCGTGTCGCTTATCCGTGCCCTCAGTTCTTCCTGTCTGCACCAGCTCAGCGCTGTCCCATCTAGCACACTTATCAAGCTCACGTGCACCACTGAGTTCCGGTATGCCGCCACGAGCGGATCACGAAAAGTGTATGTTACCGCCGGTCCATAGATGCAGGTCAAGGCCTCGCCAAGCCCCCTGATCATCCCTAGTGTTTCAGATCTCATGGCCAGACACAGATCAGTCAAGAGAGTCATGCCTCCATTCGCCTCCTTCAACTCTTCTTTCGTATTGGAATTCCTTTCTTCGCCTGTCAAGTATCAACTTTGCATCAAGAGATACTCCACCAACAACGTCTTCAGCCCTGGCGTGCACTTATACGAGTAAGTTTCCGCGCTTGGGTGAGACTTCCCCATCGACAGAAGTTCTCCATATTTCATCAATCGACGAAACGCCGTCAGTTCCCCATGGGTCAAGAGCACTAGCGTTAAATATCCATCAATTCGGAGTGTCTCCACACCCGTAGTGAACATGTAGGCCGGACCCATGTTGAACAGATTCCTGGGGTAGACCAAGTACAGGGCCAGCAAAAAATTTATGGGCATGTTCAACAATTCCTGCACGAACGCTTCGAAGATTGCATCCTTCGCATAGAACACTCTGGCCATGTACCTCTTCTCCCAACAACGGCTCAAGAATCTCAAGATCTCGTGATTCTTCCTAGTCTTCAGTTCACCCTTCCCGTGTTCCCTACACAATCCCCCAACCATGACTTCATTTGCCGCTGTGACAAATCTTCCCACCGTCATATCTTTGCTTTCTGCCACTTCTAGCTGCCCCTCAAGAAGTTTCCATATCTGCTTGAAGAGAGGTGGGGCATTCTCCCGCGTCTTATCCGTGGCATCCTCAAGCCTTGGGGTCAGAAACGGCCACCTGCCTCTCTCTTGCGTTAGACGGTTTTCCATCGGTTCCAACTGTTTCGGCCGCAGCCACGTTCTCCTTTTCATTACTCGGTCCCCTCGCCTTGCTGGTGGAACTCGTGATCGCCAGATCCATGCTTCGAAACCACAGGCTGGATTTTTATCGAGTGATTGTCCCTTATCTCCGGATTGAATTTCAATTGCCGAGCGAGATTCGAAATTTCAAGTAAGAGAACCTCATCCAGTACAATGAGAACGTCCGCCAATTCGTAGAATCCTCTTAAGGCATGAGACACATCCGCCCATGCCGCTGCCAACTCCAACTTGAGAAGTCTTAAGCTGTTTGACTGCAGCCTGCGATTGGGGGCTTCCATCGGTACCCGCCACGCGTTCGCTTTCGCTATCAAGATCAATATAGCAACACTAACTGCAAAGCAGGCGACATACTCGCGTAGCCCGGTGACGTCGTAAATGCCACTCTTGTCGTGGGTACGAATCGAGAAACCACAGATTCCTGAACCTCAATCATCGCGGCGAACAATGTCTGGATCGCTTCCCAGATCTTCTTGGGCGTTTGTGCCTCGCCCTCCAGGTGCTCCAGAAGCCCTGCCGCATGCAAGTGGTCGTTCATTCCTGTAAATAGCAGCAGTTTTGGCTCGCAAGGCATCTCCGACTTGATCGCCACCACCAGGGACTGCATCTGATTCAACTCCGCACCGGACAGCAAATACACTAAGGTTTCTGGCCAAAATAGCTTCGGGGTTGTCCCCTCGAAATCCGAACCCGCCACAATGATTACCCTTGCAGCTCCTGAAACCGATCGATCATATACTGCAAACATCTTGGCCAACTGTGAGCTTCTGCAGGGTTTACCATATCTCGGATCATCGGCTAGCTTCGAACCCTCGTATGCGGCATCTGGGAGCCCCATGTCTTTCAGCTCAAGCAGCTTCTCCACCACTCTCAACTGTGCGGGAGTTGCCACCCTGAAGCGGTCTATGCTTGTTTGATGTTTGGGAGGTTCCACTATGAGTCCCGGACTCCCCAATTGCTTAAGTGGCTTATAGTTGATTGGTCCCATTATCGACTTCCTTCAGAGGGATCCCAGTCAAGTCTGCTGTCTCCATTGTCCTCGCTCTTGAGAAATGCGCCTCGTGAGCCTTCAACCAGTCCACAGAGTGTTGTCGACTCAAGTCCTCGTGTGACACGTTCTTGAGTCCCAGGACCTCTGCCAATTCCTGCCTGCATTCCAAATCCTCCAAATCCAATTCTTTTACCCTCTCTAGATATTTTTTTGCTCGCCTCTGCCGGTTTCTCCACCCTCTTGTTGTCCACATCCACCACCAAACTTTAGGGCGTGGATGACTCCGCCTCTTCGGCTTCCATCGATGTGAATCCCGGTTGTCTGGTCCGGCTGCTCCTTGAGCTGTCTTTGGAGTCGACTCTCGCTCCTAGGCGGCTAGATAGTGGTCTAGTGGCAAAGAAATGAGGTATCGGGTTGGACCAAAGGTAAACTGGGCCGTTTCCAGCATGTCCGATTCTAGCAAGTTTCTGTGCCTCTGGAAGACACCATTCAGCCACTCTGGGCCCCTGGGCCTATCAAAATGGATGCATCGTCCGGAAGGGAGCGTTCCATCAGGTCGGCCACATCTAGTAATCTCACGGGGAGCACGCTTCTTTGATGAATCTGTCTGATTACTTCGTTAATATTGCGCACCTTCTCATTCATCTCTCTCGCGTGATGGTCAAACTTCATGTTGTACGGATAGGTACATATGATGAGTATCGCGGGATCTAGATAAATTCTCAGCTCCTCAAGAATGCAACTCATTTTCTCGTGCATCCTTATCACCTTCCTTGACTCTTCCCTGGAACGTCATTGGTCCCCATCATCAAAGTGAGCGTGTACATCTTCACCATGTCCAACATCTCCAAGGACGCCAAATCTGCGGCGTCGCAGCTCCAGAAAAACTCAAGACTCCAACCTGCCAGTGTGACTGGATTCGCATCAGTACCCGTATTAAGCTGTCCCCTATGATCAGGTGAACCGCACCCTCCGGTGTTCTTGGCTGAGTGAAGTACTCAGCACAGGCCCGGTCATAGAAGCAGTCCCTCCTTGCCCGTTGTGCTGTCGTCCAGTCCATTCGGTTGTTCCTGTGATATGCGCCATCCGTATTCTTCTTGTAGCTCGCGATTATCACACTCCTGACTGGATGGTCCCTCCAAGTAGGAGGTCGCTCTTCTCTCATCAAATCGTCACGGGTTCTCGACTGTAACCTATCATGTAGCTCCCTGAGACGTGATGAACTCGAGCCAATTTGGCTACTGCTTGGGGTTGAACTAGGAGTATATCCCGGGAGCGTGACCTCCCTCAATGGCCGTATTGGTTGCGTATCTAGAATGTGTCAGAGGGCACCGGCTCGTGTGGTATTGACACCTCTAGTCCCTCGTTTATGTGCTCCTGGGCTGCTCGGTCTAAATTGAATCGACTACTGGGCCGAGCAACCTCATCCATCTCCATTCGTGACTCTGGTCTCGATCCTGTGGCGGCTGGTTCCGTCGTCCTCGTCCTCTTTTCTTTCTGCCTAGCGAACTCTCGTTGTCTCCTCTGAATCTTCTCCATCTCTGACTTCAGCTGCTCACAGTTCGCCTCGTTCTCGCGGACCTTCTGCTCCAGCTGGTATTCCGCCCTGATCATGTTGAGATCACGCCTCGCCTGATCCCTCTCGAGGATCACTTGATCACTTTCCAGGCTTGCCTGGTCCCTCTCGAGCTTCGCACCATCCCTGTCAAGGTTCGCCTTGTCTCGTTCCCTCTGTGCCCTCTCTAGTTCCCTTTCTAAGCTACTGAGGTCCGGCTACGTATCCTCTGTCTGATGAGACCGTAACATAGACAATGGCCTGCTCGTGGATTTGGCAGCGAATCCCGCTGGCGGTCTGGTGGGGAGTGGTAACTCTCCCGCGCCATATTCCGTGTTATTGGTCAAGCCCGGATTTCTTGCCAAGTCAAATCCCCTCACGCCTCTATCCATGTTCCAGGATAACCATCTGGTCTGCTCTTGATTGGATATCCCCTCCGAAGTGTAGCCACCATCAAGACGGCTTCTGTCGCTGATTTCCTACATTCACCCTGCGCCTCTAACTGTAGAATGACGTTCAACGTCACCGCCGACCCCTCATCGACTTGGGTATAGTCAAGATCTCTCAAGCGTTTGTATACTTCGTCGAGCGTAGGTCTCTTGAGCGCTGCAGGCATAGATTTCTAGAAACGATCCGCCATCGTCACTCTCTTCAGATGATCTCACGTGTCAACCAACTTGAGAAATACCTTACCAGTTAAATTTTGAGAAATAACTTTCACCCACTTGATGCTTGAAAAATGTTTCCCTTCGATGCTGCTGATAGTGAACTTGCTCAAGTTCTTCTTTCTTTTTTTTAAATGAGTGTGGCTAGGTCGTCAACTCAATTTTGCAAATCAATCCCAAAATAAAAGCCAGTTTTTAGACCGAGAATTTCTGTACCTAACCTAAGCCCCCTCAATATTGTATCTAAAACATTATCCCACCAATTGCTTGCTAAAATAATTCAATTAGTGATTTTAAGAGCATGCAGATTCCTTTCATGTTTTAGCACCATTAAATCTCTAAGATTTAATTGTCATGCCAATTACATTAAAATCCGTCTACCTGACTCGCGCAACCGTATACCTAACTCGTGCTCCCCTTCAACTCAACTCGAGACCTCCATGTCCGCTCGAAGCTCAGGCGATACTCAAGTAGTACCTCTTGTGTATGTGTACTGTTATCTCCGTTTCTGCAAAGACCACGTGTAGGATGGCGTACAGTTCCCTAGGGTTCAACTTGCCCCTGTTTGGGTCATAGTCCGGCATCGAGACCATCACGTGATCGGGGTCTATCGTGTTCCTTTCATTGACCCTTGTTACCAAAAATCACAGGTGTTTGCCCGGAACTTGTGAAACTCAGGGAGGAAGCGCAGCCATTCCTCCCAGCCCCTGTCTCTGCCTAAATAGAAACTCCACGTTCTGATACTCTCTCTTGAAGTCGGCCTCTAGTCTCGATTTGAAGCTCATATCTGCCGTTATGCAGATCGCGCTTGTCCTGTCTGACAAGATGAAGTCGCTGTCCGTGATCAGGATGTTCTCTGAATATTCATTGGGTATTTCAAATTTTGTCTTGAAATTTTGCCCTATGGTAGGGTCATTCTTCTCCTGATCCAACTCCAACCCGTTGGTCTCTCTCACTTCCCTGAGCTTCTTTATTCTTCAAATTTTTGGTGTGGGTAAGTCCTACCCCCACTGCCGGACAAAAATATATATCGACGTCCCCGTCGATGATGCCGAGTCTAAATTATCTGGTGGTATCTCAAGTGGCCGGTCGGTTGCTGTCCAACCGAAGAGTGGGTCTTTTGTTTTCACATGTTTTTCCGCTGATACGTTGACCTGCTGGATACTTTGCTCTTCATCTCCCTTGTTCTTGAAACAGGTAACGAGTAATCCTCCCGTAAAAAAGTTTTCCTGTCGTTGATGATCTGCCATTCATCATCAGGTACCAGGTCGCCCACACTCACTAACTCTTCGCGTATCTCATCAGGTTTTATCTTGACAATCAAGAAGTCATCCCGTACCGGTTGTATTTCATGCCTGTCCGCTTACGATTGACATTCCTTATTCCTGCTTTCTTCGGCAAGTCTGGTTCTGTCCACTTCGGGACCTCATTCTGCTCTGGATCATTCCAATCTTCTTCCGCAAAGGATCCCGCATCTGAGTCTGCATCTATTTTCTCATTATCATCCATGCTCACGTCCTCGTTGCCATCATTCTTCTCTCTGGTGCCTTTCTCGTTCACTTCGCGTGCTGGTTCTACCAATAGGTACTCAAGTCCTTCCATTTTCTGCGGTACACACCAGTCCTCCGGAGATGGGACATGAGGTTTCAGATTTTCATAGCGCGCTGCACGCCTTGTACTCAAGCGGTAGAACCGTCCCTGCTGATGTACCACCGTTATCATGAACGGTCGTCGCCATTTCTTTAGTAGCTTTTTCGTCCCCTTCGGAGGTATGATGTTCTGGAAGACCCAGACATATTGTCCCACTGCATACGGTTTTGCTTGAAGTATCTTCTCATCGTACTTCTTCCGCTGCCTCATTTGTGCTTGCGCCGTGTTCCTCCTGCAGAGCTCGTTCAGTTCCTGTTGTCTCTTGACCGCTTCTTTCACATAAGTTTGAGGCGACGTCTTTTTCCCTTCGTATTCTGGGTAAAAGAATGTTAGGGGCATCGCTCTCTCCCTGCCTGTCAACATCATGAAGGGACTGATTCCTGTTAACGAGTGTTGCGTGCTTTTATACGCCCCTACCACTTGCGGCAGATAATTGTCCCAGTCTGTCATTTATCTCGAGCAATACACCCTGAGCATGTTCACCAGCGTTCTGTTTTGTCTCTCAACTAGTCGGTTAGTCTGAGGATGGTAAGTAGTTGAGTATGCTTGAGCAATGTGCGATCTCCTCATCAACTCTTTTGTTAAGTCCCCAATGAAGGATTTCCCGTTGTCCGACTGGAATGCCATCGGACAACCATATGGTGATATCCAATGTGTTATCAAATGGTCACAATTCTCCTCCGATGAGGCTGTTTGACATGGCACCGCTTCTACCAACTTCGTAGAGTGATCTATTATGACCAGTATTTGATTATATCACGAGTCTGTCATGCAGATCTTCTGATGGTTATCTGCACGATTTCGTTAAACTCCGAGCTCTCTACGGACTTGAGTGGGAACTTCATTTTTCTTGGACCTTTCCTTTGTTCACCCACCTCTCTCAAGCTTTTCTTAACCCTGGCCAATCAAACTTGTGTAATATTCTTTGTTGTACTTTGTCTTTCCCCTGATGTGCCATTTGGTCGTGCGATCTGAATAATTTTTTCGTCCCATACAATTGTGGTAGTATGATAAGGTTGTGCTTGTGTAGTATCTTCTACTCATATCTTCTTCTTTAAGCTACCACACCATCAGCTGTGTGATAGAGTTAATCTTTTCTCTCCTTGTAGAACTGGCTCAAGATTTTTTAACTATCTTCCTCCAGATCCCCTTTTCTCTTTGAACCCAGTCTGAATCCATTTTGAGAGGTTGCTGGTCATCTTGTCATTCGTCTGGGCTCGTATCAGGTCTGACAGCCTATATCTCGCCTTGACGTGTTCCTTCAATGCCATTATCCGACCATTCATTTCTCCGGGACTGTAGATGTCGTCCTTCAGTTGACACAAACTATCCTTCTCAAGACCTTCCTGTCATCATCAGGCACCAGATTTGTTCTGACATTTGAATTGCACGATAGCTCCGTGAACGGTTTCCTGATACTGCAATTTTTTCAAGTTCTTCTCCTCCGCACACCTCTTGCTGATCCAAATTGTACGTCCCTGAGGAATGGTCAGTTTGTAGTTCCCTGTCGCGGTGCCTCATTTTTTTTCTGCCAATATCATGCATAGACTATCCTGATCATTGCTGCTCTTCTCTGAGTCTTCATCCCATTCGTCGGACTCCCCGGACAATTTCGCTTCTTCAGCATCTTCTTCTGATGTGGCCCCTCCCCGGACTCTTGACCCAATCCAAGATGTTTGGCCTCCTCGTTAAGGTCACTTTTTTCTTTCGAACCATAGTCCGCCTTAGTATCTCTTCCGGTATCTTCTCTACCAGTGACTGCACGACATCCTTACCATAGAGTTGCTTTTCTTTCTACGAGTCCTCGCCATACGCTGCCTCATCTCGTCTCAGTATTGAGACTTCTGGTTCGTCTTTATCATTGGTCCGGATAATGGGTATATCGTCTGCTAGATTCTCAAGTAATTCCTTCAAGTCATCGCCTATCTTCGCACTTCCGGCCTCTACTTGTTTGAAATCGTAACCTTTCGCCTTTAGTGTTTCCCTCACTATTTTTGACTTGAGCATTACTTCCTTTGGCATTCCTCTGTTTTTGTTCAAGTTTGTTCTCTCTGGACGCTCTTCTGGCACTTCGGGATGATCCTCTATTGGTTTAACTGACTTGTCGAGCCATCTCGTTAGTGGAAGGCTGTCGTATGTTTCTTTGTCCACAAAAGAGAAGCCATCTTTGATTTCTGGCTTGTCCGCCTCACTTTGTTCCTGTCTTTCGTAGAAATCCGTCTTGTTACTCAAGTTATCGGCATTTTGATGTTTGTCCCTTGTTCTGTGTACAATGATCATGTTGTAGCCACCCAAGCGAACTATCCATCTCCCAATGTAGCTATGATCCATTGAGTACATTTTCAACCAGCATAGTGCTCTACTGTCGACCTGTAACTTGAAAGGTTTGCTACATAGGTATGCCCTGTATTTCTCAACAAAGGTGACAACTGTAAACATTTCTGCCTTGGGCGCGCCGTACTTTGTTTCTGTATAACTCAAGACTTTGCTCCCGTACGCTATCGGTCTCAAGACTGTCTTACCGTTCCATTCCTGCTCTTGATAGAGTATGCCCGAGATCGCAACCACCGATGCATCCGTATCCAGCACGTACATCCCTTTTTCGGTCGGCATACCTAGCACAGGTGCTTCACACAACTCCTTCTTTATCCTCTGGAATGACTCTTCCACTGCGTTGTTCCACGTGAAATTCTTGCCTTTGTGCCTCATGAGTTGTTGCATCGGGTACACTTTGTCCGCATAGCCCTTAATGAATTCCCTGTAATAGTTCGCAAAACCCAAGAAACTCACCAGTTGATGCTCCGTTTTTGGTGATTTCCAAGTCAGCTTCGCTTCTACTGCGTCTGGGTCTGATCTGATGCCATGTTTATCCACCATCCTCCCCAGGTATTTAATTGAGTCCTTGGGTATGTCGCACTTCGATGACTTGCATTTTAGTCCTGCTCTTTTCATGCAAGCGAACACATCATCTAGTCGCTCGATGTGGTCTCTAATGTAGGTATCGCTATTACCACGTCGTCCACGTAGACCATCACCAGGTTGCCATTTTTCTTCGTTACATTTGTCAATGCGTGTGCCATCAATCGTTGAAATGTGGCCGTGGCATTGCAAAGGCCAAAGGGCATCCTCTTCCATTGAAACAGCCCCAGCTCGCAAGCAAACCCTGTTTTGTCCCTGTCCTGCTTCCTCAGTGGGACCTGCCAAAAAGCCGATCCTAAATCAAGAGATGTAACAAATTTTGCATCCCCTATTTTTGAGAGGCTTTGATCAATCCTAGGCATGGGATAGGTATCCTTCATCGTGAAGGAGTTCAGATATCGAAAGTCACAACAAAACCTTTGTTGGTCGCCTTTCTTCTTAGCCATCACTACTCCACACGCCCACGGTTATTTGGATCGTTCTATCATATCATACTCCAGTAAGTTTTCAATTTCTTTTCTACATGCATCCATCCGATTTGTTAGGGGCCATACGCCTCGCCCCCTCCCTGTGTGGTATCGCTGACTCCACAAGCTCTATTTCATGCTCAACAAATTTACAACATCCAATGTCTGACTTATGTTTCGAAAAAGCGTCGCGTTTCGATCTAGTACGTCGTTGATGGCTTCAAGCTGTTCGTCCGTCACCTTACCCCTCAAGTGCTCTATCTCTAGTAAAACCGGTTTATCCGCTTCTAATTCCTCCAGTGTTGGTCTTTCCTTAAAATTCGAAGAGCTCGAAAGTCCGTCGTCTGTCTCTGACTTAAGCGATTTCACAAGACTTGACGAATATATTTTTTTCTTAAATCTTCTCAAGGTATAAACCTTATCCCCATTATTCGGGCAATCAAGAACTTCCTTTTCTTTTACATTATCAGTCATTTTATATCGAGTTTTCACAGAAAGAGCGTATCCCAATTTCCTTCTCCTCTGGACTGGATTGTGATAGGTATATCAAGAGTATTCAACATTACACTGACGCAGACGCCACTCTTGGTTATCGAGAAGGATCTCCGTAAAATAGAGGCACTTTGACTGTTTGGATTTGGGACTATGCATACTTGCTTGTTATCACTTAATTCATTATAATTTTTCATCCGTAGGCCTACAATTGCCGCTTCGTTTGCTTTCAGCTTTATCCTCCTACTCAAGAAAACCGGTGCTTTATTCTCATTCGCCATTATCATTTAGCGGTATAATTACGTAATTCCTCTCCGGGTTCTGAATCCTGAACATCGCATTGTTTAGATCAATTGTTACATCGAAATTCCTGATAAAGTCTCTGCCTAAAATGAATTGGTCAGATTCATCTAGATTCTCCACACGAGGAAGCTCATCCACAAATTGCGTTCCCCAAGTTTAGGGCTATTATTGGTGTTCTGCCTAATTCCCGCAGCGCACCTTTGTTTGCTGCTGGCAGCCGTATTCTCGTGTGCCAGTCGGTCGTATTTGGGAGTTTGACTTTGAAAAACGCGAGAAACATGCTTTTGGGGTTAAATAGATTTTTTCAAAAATTCGAATTGGGCAAGTCATGCTCAACTTTCTCGCGACAACTGAAAATCTCAGGAAATAAGATCAGAAAGACCGATTTACAATCGCGGAAAAGTGGTTAAAAAAGCAGCGGGAAATTGCTAGTCGCAATTTCCAGACATAGAAATATACCAGAGTAGAGCTGTCTTGTTCGAAAAAGAAGGCAGAGTGATTACAAACAACAAAGAAGCGAATTAGAAGTGGACCAAAGTGAACCTTCGGTGGAAAGGTAGACAATCGAAGTCTCCCAATAGTCCAGCGACAAAAACTTATATCTCAAGTTAAAACTCGATTCCCAAGCTGGGACTTGTTAATTTAAAAATCCTAGAGTCAAGACTTAATTCCTCAGTTATTTTAGAGTCGCTAGTTAATTTAGTTACTCCAATTCTCGAGTGCGCTGGTATGTGAGTACCCAATTTAATTTTCTTGAGTGTGTTTTATAGTTGTTATGATGAGGTAGGGAGAGTTTTAGGTTGATCCATCTGAAATGGATCAAAGTTCCACTGTCTAATAAAAAACAACTAAAACGGAATGTTCCGACCCTATTTTCAACGGCGTTCGCGTTTTTTGGGTATTTTGAGACCTAAGTATGGGGACGTTCTTATTTTCTTGAGTGGGGGTGTTTTGGCAGTGGCCTTTAAGCTGTAACGAGGGTTTTAGTCTAATGTCGCAAGTGAACCGAATCGGCTACGACCGTTCGAGGTAAAAAAAAAACACAAGAGATAGTGTCCCTGACTCTTGAGCCAATGGACATAGGCCCTATTTTTCTTTAACCTCAAATGTGACTTAAGTAGGCGACTGTTACATCGACCCATCCTGTTCCATGTTTCGATTGGTATGACGCTCGAGACTGCTCCTGTGTCCATTAATCCACGCAGTTGAGTCTTCTTTCCATTTATGTCTAGTACATACCCAGATACGTCCGCTACCGTCCCTATATGCATCGCATCTTCTTCCAACATGGCACAGTCGCTAATCGATTTCACTTTTAGTTCTTCTCTACCCACGGAGATTTGTCCGGCTAGGTATTTATCACATGTTATCATTGTCTTCGTGTAGATGTTTATTCCGTGTTTAGCATCACCTCATGTGGACCTTATGCTTCCATGTACCTATTGTCGACGCGAACTGATTTGCTGCTACCCCTTGTGAGTAGCGCCTTCATGGCTCTAGAAGTTGTCTGCGGGCTTATTGCACTCAAGTAATCTTTGTACACATCGATGTGCATTATCGTCTGATCGCTCGGTTCACTCAGGTTTCTTGTTACTTCGTGACCCACCACTTTGATTATCGACATTAATATCGCTCCAACTTTCGTTATGCCAAATAGTTTTTCCGTCACCATCTTTAGAGTGTTGCAATTACCACCGTTTGTTGTATTCTCCGTGGCCTCCGGCACTGGGATTGTTCTGCAGAGTGTCTCATTCAATTTCTGCCTTTCTATCTCCTGCCTCAATCGTTGCTCGATCTCTTTTGTAGCCAAGTCTTGCTTCACTTTGTTGATTGCCTCTGTAGCAGCTTTCTCGTAGTTTATCTCCAGTGAATTCCCAATCTCGGACACCATGGCATTCTTGACTTGCGTTACTGCTTTCACCGTCTTTGTTGGTAACTCTCCACTTCCTACCTCCGTGTTCTTCAAATCGATTTCGGCTTGTCTGTTCCTCGTATTCTGTACCGCAGCCAGTGCTAATTTGTGTTTGGGATGATTTAGGTTCTTCACAGCCTCTCAAAAAAAACGGACAGCCCATCATGAAATGGGCCTCTTGAATGGCCTCCTCCTTGCATATTCCTGCCCTCTGGGTACGAGTACTTCTTCGATTTCATCAACATGTACTCCCTTGACTTTTGTCTCATCTCTTCCGGGGTTGGTGCATAATCTTTTGAAAGTGTATAATACGTTGCGAACATCGTTCTCAAGTCATCTTTTTTTAACCAGTCGATGAACTTCGAGGCGATGCTGAAATTTCTCCTGTTTGTCGATTCTTCCGGATCTTTCCTTCTTCTCAGACTCTCAAGATTTCCCAGGAACCGATCGATTGACTCGTCGTCCCTCTGTCTTCTTTTTCAAATCTCATCATCGCTTGGTGGCCCTTCATCCCTGATCCGAATCTATTCAACAGTATTTCAAATATCTCGTCTGCCGTATCACATTCCTCTTCCTTCTTCGCAAATACGCATTTCAACGCTGTGCCCTCTAGATTGCTGGGCAGGCCTGCCTTTCGTCATACAAGTTGTCCTGTTCTAAGTGTAGTCTCATGACTTCCACCCTTGTGTCAATGCGGCCATCTAAGTCATCTTTGAACTTTTTGGGTTTCTTGAAGGTCTTCCTGGGTTTGCTACTTCCTCTTTCACTCGAGTCAGTGTTCCTCGTCGCGAACGCTTCCAGTGTCTTGTTCATCATCTCCCAGGTGCTTGCCCATGTCATGGCGTCAGGTGCTACATTATTGTTCGTACTTGAGTCCTCTCGTGCATTCGTGTTTGAGGTTCCACACTTCATCACTTCATGATGGTCTTGGACCCCCCTTCCCCTGTGCCCGTTGCAATCCGGGGTAACGATGAAGACTCCCGTTTGTTCCGTTGCGGTTCTATGAAGTCAACTCTGGTGCCTTGCGGTCTATCTGCTACCAGCTTGTCTTGCGCTGTAGAGTTTCTCAAGAGAGCATCCAGTTTGGACTGTGTGGCACATGAACTTTCTGCTTGGTCTCTATTCATTGTGTCCATTCTCGTCTATACATTCCACAACTTTTCGTTCACGGTGCCGTACCGATGCTTCATTTCCTGTATGTCCTTTTTGATATGTTTCTCACGCTCTTTGTTGGTGGACTCTACTTTGTCCGACATCTGCTGTAACTTTTCTTCTGTCGCCCTTGTCAGGTTAAAGAAATTGTCCATGTTCTCGTTCTTGTTGTGTCGTATTTCCTTTTTAGCATTTGTCGATCTTCTTCGCTGCACTTCAATTTGCTCCAACTTTGCCATCAAGTCACCCAGCCCAAGAGAAGTTTTTTTTTCATGGTTAGCTGTTGCCCCACTTTTGATCTGCTCATCGTCTTGTTTGGCCTCTGTTGTTATTGCAGAAACTGTTCCAAATGTTTTGCTTTTCTCGGTCGTTTGTACCATCTCCTCCTTCTCTCTTGGTTTCATTCCCACCGTCGCTGCAATCCTCTCCGTGAACGACATTCTTTTTGCTTGAGAGTCCTCTTTTATCGTTTCCGGCGTGTTACTCGTTGTGTCGTCTACAGTAACAATTGATGACAACTCTATCGTATTCTTCTCTTGTTCTTCCGCATTCGGCATTGGTGTTGATTCCGGCGTTTTCCTTTCCACCTCGTCAACACTCTGATCTGGTGTCTCAAGATCAGTTTCTATAGCAGGTACAGTTGGTCCTTCCACAGCGCTTTCTTTCGTCTTGTGTTCTTTTGAGCTTCTTGTGTTGACCATGTTCACTGAAAAATTCTTTCACATTACTTTCGGATCCGACAGTGTTGTTCTTCGTTGCGACGAGTTACAATTTTTCTTTGATTCTTGATCTCTCTTATCTTCTATCGGTACCCTACTTCGCCTCATGATTTTTATTTACAGTTTTCTTTATTTACAATAATAATATTTAGAAGTTTCTATTCTAAAATTTAAAAATAAAATCTAAAAAATTTTCCCAATTCTCTTAATAAAAAATCATTCGATTTGTAATCTTAATAGTGTGGAATTTTAGCTGTTTTTGTTTGTTCTGACTGGTTCTTGGTGCTTTCACTCAAGTGTTGGTACACCCCGCACTGTCCCAAGACCTCTTTGTGCTAGTATTGGGACACTTCGCACTGTCCCAAGACCCTTCGTTCTAGTGTTGGGACAGTTCACACTGTCCCAAGACCTCTCACTCAAGTGTTTGGACACTTCGCATTGTCCCAAGACCCTTCGTCCAAGTGTTGGGACACTTCGTATTCTCCCAGCACCTTTCGTCTTAGTGTTGGGACACTTCACACTGTCCCAAGACCTATTGTTGGGACACATCGCACCTCCCAAGACTACCCGCTCAGGTATTGGGACACCTCGTACTGTCCCAAGACCTCCCACTCAAGTGTTGGGACGCTTCGCACTGTCCCAAGACTACCTGCTCAAGTATTGGGACACCTCCTACTGTCCCAAGACCTCCCACTCAAGTGTTGGGACACTTCACACTGTCACAAGACTACCTGCTCAAGTGTTGGGACACCTCGTACTGTCCCAAGACCTCCCACTCAAGTGTTGGGACACCTCGCACTGTCCCAAGACTGCCTGCGCAAGTGTTTAGTCTCTTCGTACTGTCCCAAGACCTCTTCGTTCCAGTGTTGGTACAGACGGATCTCTTCTTCTTCGGTGTTGGGACTTTTAGATCACTATTCCCGTTACCACCACTTGAGCTTCAGTGTTCAAAATCCCCCAAAACCGAATCTTACTGACCAAAAGTTTTACCTATTAGCCCCCCTATAATTACCTCCCATTATTAATCCGATGCAAGTCGAAACATGACTTGTTGGCAAGTGTCTGGTGATCACCTGTTCTTCAAAAACCGATAAAATTACTTCCAAAAACGTAAAACTTTGAGCGACAAAAATGATGAAAAACAGAAAAATGAACCTGCCTAAAATTCAAAGTTGACCAATGTCGTCCTTTCAAAAAAAAATGTCTGGTACTTGATTGTTACGGGTTTTCCTCCCCTCTACTAACGAACTTATGGGGTATTCTCCTTTTGGGTTTCAAAAACGATCTATTTCCTATCCCCCCACCCAATCCTACCAGGTTACCTACCTTAATTCGATCTTAAACTTGGATATCCTTGCGTTGCAACTCTTGTTTTGGGTCTAGAGATGAATCTTCCCAGACTCTGGTTATAGTAATGTAACTAAATCGACGATATCGTGTGTATACTCCTTTTTACAATTTGCAACCGCCAACCTCTAACTTAACCAGTCCCCCTTCTAACCTCCCCCCTATTTAGCCCCCCTCTTAAGCAGAAAATTACCTTAAGCGCGATGGGTGCTAAACCTCTTGAGAGAAAACTGTAGAACCTGTTTCCAAGCTCTGCTCAAGTAAAAACGTATCATCAAAACAGTGGGTATCCGCTTATCCAATTTTACAATTTTTTCCTATAACGTAATGTGGATTTCAACGATACCCGATTGACCAGACTGAACACCCCAGTGAGTCCTTCTCTGTTTGTTCTGATTTCGTGTTGGTTGTCTCCTTGGCGTGTCCAGCACCACTCTCCAGCACCACTTTCCCACTTGGCTGGACATCTGTTCCAGTCAAGTCTCCTGGTGGTCCGTCGATTGACCAAACAGAACAACCCTTTGTGCCTTTCTCTGTTTGTTCTTGTCCGTGCTGCATGTCTCTTGAGCGTTTCCAGAACTTCTCGGGTCCCCTTTCTGAGAACCACTTTCTCACTTGGCTGGTCACCGATCCAGTCAAGTCTCCTAGTGGTCCGGTGAAGTTGCAAGCTATATGAAAACCCTTAACAACGCCCCACACTCGGGCACCTGTATAAAATTTCTGATTTGATCGAAACGATCGGTCTTATTGGAAAACAGTATGGTGTACACTATTTGAATTAACATAAAGGTTTGATCCACCCAATCTGGAAGTCAAAATCACTGTCTTTTTTTGTGTTTTATGGTTTTTTGTTCCTTTTTCTATTCTTTTTTGGTTTTTTTGTTTAGCTTTTTGTCTTTTTTTCGTTTTTTGTCCCCCTAGTTACCCTCCTTACTTACTCGGTTAGCTAGGCCTCGTTCGTAGAGCATACCAGGAAATTTTCTCGAGTTTTCTTAAAAAGCTATCATGGTACAACCGGAAGGTTAACACGTTCCCGCTGAACCGTACCACCGGTACTCTATAATGGGCATCCAGCCCGGAGCTTTAACAAGTGGGTTTGATTCCGTAGTCTTGATGTCGTAAAAACACCCAGGAGCGCCATAAAAACACTATGTAACAGTCGCCTACTTAAGTCACAGTTGAGGTTAAAGAAAAATAGGCCCTATAACTATTGGCTCAAAAGTCAGGGACATTTATATCTTGTGTTTTTCTACCTCAAATGGTCGGAGCCAATTTGGTTCACTTGCGACATGAGACTAAAACATTTGTTACAGCTTAGAGGCCACTACCAAAATACGCCCCTCTCTAGAAAATAAGAATGTCCCCATACTTAGGTATCAAAATTCAAAATATCTAAAACACGCGAACGCCGTTTTAACGCGAACACCTAAAACACGAACAATCTGTATGGTTACTTTTGATTAGTTGGTGGAAAATTAGTTCATTTCAGATGAATCCACCTAAAACTCTCCTTACCTCAACATAACAATATAAAACACACTCATGAAAATTAAATTGGGTACTCACATACCGGCACACTCTAGAATCGGAGTAACTAAATTAACCAGTAACTCTAGAATAACTGAAGAATTAAGTTTCACTCGAGTAGTTTTAATTTAATAAATTCCAATTTGAGAAATGAGTTATGGGGCTGGACCATTGGCAGACTTTGGTTGTCCACCTTTCCACCGAAGGTTCACTCTGGTTCACTTCTAATTGATTTATTCTTTTTTTGCGATCGCTCTGTCCTCTGTTTCGAATCAGACAGCTCTACTGTCGTGTATTCTTATGTCTGAAAATTGTGAATAGCAATTTCACTCTGCTTTTTTCGACTACTTTCCCGTGATTGTAATTCGGTTCTTTTGATATTATATTTCCGAAATTTTCAGTTGTCGTGAGAAACTCGAGCAAGACATGTCCAATTCGAATTTTTGGAAAAAATTTTTTCAGCCCAAAATCATGTTTCTTGCGTTGCTCAAGGTCAAACTTCCAAATATTACCGACTGGCACATTGAAAAGACTATTATAATTATGATTGTTATGACTTCACAACTCAAAAGAATTAATGGGATTTCTCCCGCAAGTTATAAGTGATTAGCAACACACGATAGACAGTCACAGTGCATTGTCCAGGTGCAGCTTCTTGCTTCGTTGTACACGCTGTGGAAATACTGCCAGGCAAAGGAAAGGAGGCTTGGTTTAAGTCCGACAACACTGAAAAAATCGAGTTCTACGGGAAGGCGGTTCACTAGGCGCTGGCACCTTCTCCATAAGAGGCAAATATTTTACTTCAATTTATGGGGCGGACAATGAAAACGCAGGTAGTTCGAGTTCCTGGTGTTCGGATCGGTAACCAGCTGCACAAAGTTGTTCCAGCTGATATGGCTTCTCTTGTTGATAATTTTTGCGAAAGTCAACAACTCTACTACTTCCATTTAGAGTGACAACGGAAGAAGATTGAGTGAAATTAATCGTCTTGAGTTTGTAGTTCGTTCTGGATAACTAAGTATTCAATTGGTTGTCCCTCGTTGAACACACCCAATTTTTCTCATTTCAGTGCAATAGGATGCCCAGTAAGAAGAACCAAACATTACGACAGGTAGTATCATACTTTTGTAAAGTGCAAGTTTGACTATCATTGTCGTACCATTAGGAATGTTTCTCCGAACCATGCCAAAGATAAGGTTTGCTTTGCATATTCTTAATGAAACCTGTTGGTTCCAAGATATGATAATGCCAAGATCTTTGAACTGGTTCGCCGGCTCTAGTGGAGTGTCCCCTTGCGAGTATTTGAAACATGTTCCTCGAAAAAGTACATTATGACATTTATCAACGGGAAACTGCATACCATTGGAGTCAGCCCACAAATGAAGGCTAATAATTTTGGTTTGGAGTACGTTGACATCTGTGATAGAAGATTTTCTTGTCTGCAAAGTGTAACATTCGCCCGGAAAAACAAATCGACGGAAAATAAAGCTAGGTTCTAAGACGATTGGCCAACGTCTAAACAGAGCTCTACATGCTTTTCACCGTCTCTACCAAAGCCAGTTCTTCTGGGGGTCTTTCTAACATCGGGTCGACAAAAACGTGACTGTTCTCCCGCTTCGACCAGAACGCTCAAATTAACTTAATTACATGCAAAATTAGTGAGCTCATGGCTGGGTCTCAGTATCTCAGAACACTCAGTATCCTAAAAACAGGGCTACTACTATTTACTATATTACTATTGTTTTTGTTCAGTAGATAAAAATCATCATCTCCATTGAAGATGGATCAACCCTTCCCCCCAACTCCTAGGTTCTCATCGTCGTAAAATGGATTTAGATGTTAAATAAATTCAATTCAAGGCATAACCGGGAAGCTAAACGTTTATATAAACAGTTTCAGTTCAAATTCCTAGACTCCTCCAGATTCTCGAATCCGGGGAAATAACAACCTAATCTTCCTTCCGGAAGGCTGTTCTTCTACCCTTCACCGTTGTTGTGAACGGCCTTGCAACGATTGTAGCGACACAATCGTTGCAACTCGAAACGGTCTCTGCTAACTCTGCCTTTTCTTCGATTCCGATATTCTTTTTTCTCGTAGTTATCTTCGTCGCAACTATTGTTGTTCTGATTTTTTCTAGTTTTCTTCCAAAATGGCGGTTTTTGCCGTTTCTCGGAAGTGCGACTTCTCAATTCGAGTTTTTAAAATTTCAAAATACCAGAATATATTGACCTTCACAGTTTCACTAATCGTCCCAATATTGTCATTAATCTCTTAAAACTGTCAATTCGGAAGGTTAGCTGCTAACAATTCGAACTCGCCGAATCTGCATTTTCGTTCATTTTGGTCGAACGTCACATACTCCCCGGACAGCCCGGTCAATTTCCCCATTGAAACTCGCAATATTCATAAAATTGGTACAGTGTCATCGAACAGAATTTACAAAATGCCCAAAATTACTCTTATCCACGTCATATCGACTCACTGCAGCATACAAATGACATCATACTACACTACTATAGCCTTCCAAATTTGTTCACTAATCTGCACCCTGAGGATATGGCTCAAGATAAAACATCTTTTCTGACTTCCAACGTCAATGCCCTGATTTAAAATTTTTCTCCTAGGTTTTAAAAGGTGTTAGTTTGCAGGACAGTCCTGCTAACCAACAAGCTAAAATTATCCTACTATGCTTCTTCCCTTCAGAAATTTTAGTTGTTATTGTCCTGAATATTAAAACTAAAGAACTCTGTGGTTAGAAAGAACAATGAAACAATCTCCATCTTCGAGAAATTACCCAAGCCTTTTATGTCACCACAAAGTGATCAGTTTTCCTAGTTGATTAAAAACAATCATGCAGGCTAGAATATTCAAATATAGTCTTTACTCAAGCCTTTCTAAATAAATAGTAAGTGTCTCTAAAGCCACTAACTAAAATCAAAATACAAATTTATAAATGCAAAAAATTCTTTAATGCTCAAAACTTAACTAAATGTTTTCTTTCAGTTTTCAAATACAACTTGGTTGCTTAGTTTCTCACTTCAGTTTTTGTCACACACATAAAAACAATTCTGAGTTTTAACGTCTTCTCTCTTGCCACTTCTTTGTTTCTTCTTTTTTCGTCGTTTACAAGTTCTAAAACTTCTAAATTCTTTTAATTTTCTTTCTTTTCGCATCTTGTTTTTCGGCCATTTGTCAATGCTCCATCTCCTCCTCCTGCGACATTGACTCTGCACTTTCAGTTTCTGTGTCTTGCAACACATCGTTAGCTATTCTGACGCTATTGTAAGCAGTCCTCCAACACTTCTGCTCTTCTACCCTTCGTTTACAACAAGGTAGGGGATCCACGTTAGATTCTCTGTTCGTGCAGAAGCTGTTGTGGAGACACAACGTCACGTTTCTCTCCAAATCTTCCTTCAACATCTCTTCCTTCTCTCTTCCATTACGTTCACTTGTCCTGGAAATTCTCTTTACAGCAGTGGTCACTGCATTCCGATGAGTCACGAAAGCTCGCTTGAAAGCTCCTTGTAGTCCCGCCTCAAGCGTTCAATTTCTTCACCCCGTTTTTGTTGCAGTCTTCAAACAATCTGTTCCACATGTCTATGTCGTCCTCCGTAATGAGCATGGTCTCAGTCATTTCATCCAGCTCCTTTCTGGTCCTCTCCAGCTCATCTTTCATCCCATCTAGATCTTGCATGGTTTGGTTCGTTTGAACCCCCAGTTCTACTCTCGCCCTCTTTGGTGGCACAGCTATTCTCAGTGGTGAACTAGACGAGGCAGCCTCGCTATTCATCTCTTGATGCATTCTCCTCAGCCCCGGCTTGGGCTTGGAGGGCAAAGGCATCTCACCTGTTTGGTAAGTCCTAGAACTTCCCAATACAGGCTCGTTCGCCAAGTCACTCCCTGAGAGAGCCCCATTTCTCCACCTCATCACTCTCATGTTCGGGCGGTCTAGTACTCCCCTCTCTCCGTATGCTTCCATCAATAGGACTTCCGTGGGGTGGTCCCCACGGTTGTCATGCCGCAAGATGTTTATCAGGGCGGTCAGCAACATGACAACCTCTGGGTCCTCCAGAGCGAAGTCTCGATCCATTAGCCGACGATAGATCGCATCTACCATCAGTCCTACATATGCTTCTGCCAGGTCCATCGGTTCATCCAAGTTGAAGTTATCCATTCCCTTTTCAGGTTCGATTCGATTTGATTCAATGATTTGACAAAAGTGAGTAACTAAATGATCAATCAGGATCTGGAAAAGAGGTCACGAATATCACACTTGTTCAGTTCACCTTAACTTCTCGTTAAAATTTATTTAAAACAGTCAGCTAAAAAGATTTTGATCCTAAAATTTATTAAAATCAATCGTTTTCTAAAATTTTGGAATTCGACCTAAGATTGGACAGTCCAAACTTTGGATCTATTCCTAAGAACGTTATTCAGTTGTTCGTGGTCACCAACTCCTTCTTACCCAGGATCTTAATAACATAACACATAACATAACATAAAACACAATAAATATTTTAGTCTGACACCCTCTTGCATGTCACCTTAACTCAGCCTATACTTAAGTAATATTTCTTATGTAAGTATACTTGTATCAGAGAAGATTACGTGTATGAGCGCGTACAATTCCTGAGGATGCAGTCGTCCTCTGTTCGGATCGTACACTGGAAGCGAAAGCTCCTTCACATCCCTTTCCACGAGGAAATCTCTCAATCTTGTCAAGGACAAGACTAGGTTTTCCGGGTCTACGTGCCGCTTCTCCGTCGCCCGTGTCACTAAGAAACATAGGTATTTTTCCGTTATCTGTGACGCCGCCGGAGGCAAGGCTGCTACGCCCCCTATTCCTGGTCTTTGCTTCCAAAGGAATTCTATGTTTTTATAATCTCTCTTAAAATCCGCTGCTAACGCTGTCCTAAAACTTATGTCTGCTGTGATTGCTATCGCACATGTTCTATTTGTGAGTATGAAATCGCTGTCTGTTAGTACTATGCTACTAGAATATTCATTTGGTAAGTTAAAATATGGCTCAACTACCCTCCCTATGTCAGGTTTCTTTGGTTCTTCGCTTGTTTCTGCTTCTAAATCCCCTGTCTCTCTTGCTATTCTTAATTTTTTTATTAATAAATTTTCAGTGTGGGTAAGTGCTACCCCCACTCCTTGGGCAAACATATCCATCGACGTCCCTGTCGATCGCACACCGGTTATCAAGTCGAGGTTGGAAGCCGGAATGAGTAGTTGCCCATCCTGGTCAGCCCAGGAAGGATCATCTCTTTCGGTCTTCATG
Organism: Symsagittifera roscoffensis; assembly: GCF_963678635.1. Lineage (NCBI taxonomy): Eukaryota > Metazoa > Xenacoelomorpha > Acoela > Convolutidae > Symsagittifera > Symsagittifera roscoffensis. The sequence goes on along the minus strand of NC_087065.1, from coordinate 74,040,638 downwards.
TATTTCATGCTTCCACGATCTACATCTTGAATCGTAACACTGGTCTCCTTTGGGTCCGACGTCATTTGGTTCAGCCATTCCAAGACACGTAAATTCTTCAAGTCTTGTTCATATGACTGCTGTTGCTCGTCGTCGAATTCTACCTCGGGCTTGGACCGGTCATCGACCCACTCCTCGTCGTGATCATCGATTATGTCAATGTCCTATGACACAGTTATTTCTTCTAGACCCACTAGTTCTTCCCCTGTCGTCTTTAAGTCTATCCTGTCCGCTAAAAAATCGTCGCCGCAAGGGTTATATCTTTTTCTGGGTCTTGTCTTGTCATTCTGTCGAGTCTGTATCGTATACGGAAGATCCGGTTCCAAGTTCTTGGGAACCTCCCTTTGTTCAGGGTCTTGCCAGCCCTCTTCTGCATAGGGTAAAGTTTCATCGTCTGCTTCAATCACCTCATTTGGATCCAGGTCCAGGGGTGTACTTGTTCCTTCCTCTATGACTTCATTTCCATCGTTCTTTTCCCTGATGCGCTTCTCGTTGACCTCACAAGCAGGGTCCATCATTAGATAATCCCCCTCACCAGTCTTCTGTCGATGGATTGTGTGGCTTAAAGTTTTCGTAATGAGCGGCTCGGCCAGTACTCAGTCTATAGAAGCGTCCCTCCTGGTGCACCTCCGTAATCATGAAGGGTCCCCTCCACTTTTTAAGGAGCTTTTTTGTTCTTTTCGGTGGTATGACGTTCTGAAATACCCATACGTAGTCCCCTACCGAATAAGCTTTTGCACCAGCTGCTTTCTTGTCAAATCTTTTTCTCTGCTTTGCCTGTGCCTGCTGAGTATTTTGTCTCCATAAGTCGTTTAACTACTGCTGACGTCTTATTACATCCCTTCCATAGACCTGTGGTGACGTCTTCTTACCCTCATACTCTGGGTAGAAGAAAATCAAGGGCAAAGACTTCTCGTGCCCGGTTAGCATCATATATGGACTAACTCTGGTGGTGGACTGTTGCGTGCTATTGTAAGCTCCCATCACCTGTGGACGATATCTGTCCCAATCGGTCATGTACCGGGAACAATATACCCTCAGCATCGACACTAACGTTCTATTTTGCCTTTCCACTAAGCCATTCGTCTGAGGATGGTATGTTGTGGAGTGAGCCTGAGCCACCTGCGAACGTCGCATTAGCTCTTTTGTAATTTCTCCCACGAAAGCTGTTCCGTTATCCCATTGAAACGTCATCGGAAACCATGTCTCGCTATCCACGTATTGATCAGGTGGTCGCATGTCTCTTCCGCCGAGACAGTTATGGGCACGGCCTCTGCATACTTCGTAAAATGATCTATCATGACCAGCACCTGATTATAACCATTGTCTGTCATGCATATCTTTTGGTGATCTATCTGCACCACCTCATTGAAACCAGACGACTCGATCGATTGTAAGGGAAATTGCAATTTCCTTGGATCCTTGACCTGTTGGCATGACATGCATGCTGTTACCCACTTCTCGCATGCTTTTTTCATTCCAGGCCGCTCAAAGCGCTTCAGGATCCTCTGATACACTTTGTCGATCCCCTGATGGCCCATCTGATCATGCGACCTGAATAAGAGTTCTGTCTGATAGAGTTGCGGCAACACTATCGCGTTATACTTGTATAGGACTTTGTCTTCATCTCTTCTCTTGCAAGCCACAATCCCGTCCTTATTCAAGTATAAACTTCCCTCTTTCTGCATAAAATACTGTCTCAGAATGCGGTAATTGTCTTCCTCGCGGTCTCCTTTTTCTGGAGAACAATTTTCGATCCACCTTTTCAGGTTGCTTGTCATGCGGTCATTTCTCTGCGCTCTTAGAAGATTCGAGAGTCTGTATCTCGCCTTCGAGTACGTCTTCATGACCCTCATCTGACTGTTCAGCTCATTGGGCTGATGCGTATCTTCTTCCATCTTAACGCACCAAATCTTTGCCAATGGCTGTAATTCCTGTTCGAATGGCTGAAGATCAGTCCTGACTACCTCTTTTTGTGGCAACAGACTCATCGAACGTTTCGATACCGCTATTGTTTCCATATCAGCCGCTGCGTTATCAAAGACTCTTTCACCTGGTATGAGGTAGCGATCACTGTCACGGTCCAGGTATACCTCTCTATCCAGATCCCTTGCTCGAGTTTCCACTAGTAGTGTGTGGATCGCTATTTCTGACAGTTCCGATCCTGAGCTCGAGTTCCTGTCTGAGTAGGTGTCAATTCCTGAGTTTCGGGAATTGTCATCTGTTGAAGAGTCTGCGACGGAGTCTGCACCATCTCCTGGGTCAGTTCCGTGCTTTCTTTGCATCCATCTGAACTCTCCGGACAAAACTTTGTTCTCCAGGTCCTGCTGCTGCTCATCAGGAACTTTCTCATCTACGTCAGACTCCCCGGACAAACTGCCTTGTCCCAAGTGTTGATCTTGAAATCGCCGGCTCTTCTCACCGTTCGTCTCCCCGGACAAACAATCTTGCACCAGGTTTCGTTCAACCTTTTCACCTTCTTTATCCTGGTCCACAAAGGTAAAGGTTTTCTTTCGCGTATCGTTCCCCTGTTGTTTCCGTCCGTAAGATCTACTGGTTAAAATCTCGTGTGGTATTGAGGATACTAGTTGCTGTCCTACAATCCCTCTCGTTCTCCTTGTAATGTCGTCTGGACGGCATGATCTTCATTCACCTTCTCACTGACTGTCAGTGATGCCACTGCTGCTGCCCACTCGGATTCTTATCTGGTCACTTCTCTTTCTAACAATCCACCCAGCATCCGCATCACTTGCGGTGTGACCTGCACCATTTTATCCAATAATGAGAGGCTGTTAATGTTCATGCGAGAGAGTTCCCGCTGGACCAGGTTTGAGCGCAGCAACAGATCCAAGGGCACCGGGTCCTTCTTGGATAGGATCTTTATCTCGGCTGCTTTCTTTACAGGTAACTCAGGATGTCCTGGAATTGGATGTCCAGACTTGTCCAACCATCTCGTCAAGGGAAGCGCTTCAAAAGTTTCTTTGTCCAGAAACGAGAATCCTTCCTTTATTTTTGCCTGATTGGCCTGCTTCTGTTCCAGTCTTTCATAGAACTCGGTTTTCTTGCTGAGGTTGTAAGCATTCTGGTGTTTGTCACGCATCCTGTGCTCGATTATCATGTGGTAGCCATCTAATCATACAATCCACCTACCAATATAACTCTGATCCCTCGAGTATGTCTTCAACCAGGATAACGCCCTGTTGTCCACGCGTAACTTAAAGGGAGCGCTCCCCAAGTATGTGCGGTACTTTTCCACAAATGTGACTACTGCAAACATTTCTGCTTTTGGTGCACCATATTTCATCTCAGTGTCACTTAACACCTTACTGCCATATGCTATGGGACGGAGAACGGTTCTCCCATTCCATTCTTTCTCCTGATGCAGTATTCCCGAGATGGCTACTACTGATGCGTCTGTGTCAAGAACATACATGCCCTTTTCAGTGGGCATGCCTAGCACTGGCGCTTCGCACAGTTCCCGCGTTATGTTCTCAAAGGCCGTTTGAGCTTCATCGCTCCATTCGAACTTTTTCCCTTTGTTGCGCATCAGCTTCTGCATCGGATACACCTTGTCTGCATATCTTTTTATGAACTCACGGTAGTAGTTGGCAAACCCTAGGAAGCTCATGAGCTGTGTGTCCGTTCTGGGAGCCTTGCAAGTCAACACCGCTTCCACTGCTTCCGGGTCCGGCCTCACACCATCTCTGTTCACCATTCTTCCTAGGTACTTGATCGAATCCCTCAGGATTTCACATTTCGATGGTTTGCATTTCAAGCCTGCTCTTTTCATGCATCCAACGACCTCATCGAGCCGATCAATGTGGTCTTCCAGGGTCGGTGTTGCTATGAATACGTCATCCACTTAACACATCTTAAGATTCCCGTACTTCTTTGTCACTCTGGTCAAAGCTTGAGCCATCAGACTGTCTCAGAATGCGGTAACTATCTTCCTCGCGGTCTCCTTTTTCCGGAGAACCATTTTCGATCCACCTTTTCAGGTTGCTTGTCATGCGGTCATTTCTTTGCGCTCTTAGAAGATTCGAGAGTCTGTATCTCGCCTTCAAGTACGTCTTCATGACCCTCATCTGACTGTTCAGCTCATTGGGCTGATGCGTATCTTCTTCCATCTTAACGCACCAAATCTTTGCCAATGGCTGTAATTCCTGTTCGAATGGCTGAAGATCAGTCCTGACTACCTCTTTTTGTGGCAACAGACTCATCGAACGTTTCGATACCGCTATTGTTTCCATATCAGCCGCTGCGTTATCAAAGACTCTTTCACCTGGTATGAGGTAGCGATCACTGTCAGTGTCCAGGGTTACCTCTCTATCCAGATCCCTTGCTCGAGTTTCCACTAGTAGTATGTGGATCGCTATTTCTGACAGTTCCGATCCTGAGCTCGAGTTCCTGTCTGAGTAGGTGTCAATTCCTGAGTTTCGGGAATTGTCATCTGTTGAAGAGTCTGCGACGGAGTCTGCACCATCTCCTGGGTCAGTTCCGTGCTTTCTTTGCATCCATCTGAACTCTCCGGACAAAACTTTGTTCTCCAGGTCCTGCTGCTGCTCATCAGGAACTTTCTCATCTACGTCAGACTCCCCGGACAAACTGCCTTGTCCCAAGTGTTGATCTTGAAATCGCCGGCTCTTCTCACCGTTCGTCTCCCCGGACAAACAATCTTGCACCAGGTTTCGTTCAACCTTTTCACCTTCTTTATCCTGGTCCACAAAGGTAAAGGTTTTCTTTCGCGTATCATTCCCCTGTTGTTTCCGTCCGTAAGATCTACTGGTTAAAATCTCGTGTGGTATTGAGGATACTAGTTGCTGTCCTACAATCCCTCTCGTTCTCCTTGTAATGTCGTCTGGACGGCATGATCTTCATTCACCTTCTCACTGACTGTCAGTGATGCCACTGCTGCTGCCCACTCGGATTCTTATCTGGTCACTTCTCTTTCTAACAATCCACCCAGCATCCGCATCACTTGCGGTGTGACCTGCACCATTTTATCCAATAATGAGAGGCTGTTAATGTTCATGCGAGAGAGTTCCCGCTGGACCAGGTTTGAGCGCAGCAACAGATCCAAGGGCACCGGGTCCTTCTTGGATAGGATCTTTATCTCGGCTGCTTTCTTTACAGGTAACTCAGGATGTCCTGGAATTGGATGTCCAGACTTGTCCAACCATCTCGTCAAGGGAAGCGCTTCAAAAGTTTCTTTGTCCAGAAACGAGAATCCTTCCTTTATTTTTGCCTGATTGGCCTGCTTCTGTTCCAGTCTTTCATAGAACTCGGTTTTCTTGCTGAGGTTGTCAGCATTCTGGTATTTGTCACGCATCCTGTGCTCGATTATCATGTGGTAGCCATCTAATCTTACTATCCACCTACCAATATAACTCTGATCCATCGAGTATGTCTTCAACCAGGATAACGCCCTGTTGTCCACGCGTAACTTAAAGGGAGCGCTCCCCAAGTATATGCGGTACTTTTCCACAAATCTGACTACTGCAAACATTTCTGCTTTTGGTGCACCATATTTCATCTCAGTGTCACTTAACACCTTACTGCCATATGCTATGGGACGGAGAACGGTTCTCCCATTCCATTCTTTCTCCTGATGCAGTATTCCCGAGATGGCTACTACTGATGCGTCTGTGTCAAGAGCATACATGCCCTTTTCAGTGGGCATGCCTAGCACTGGCGCTTCGCACAGTTCCCGCTTTATGTTCTCAAAGGCCGTTTGAGCTTCATCGCTCCATTCGAACTTTTTCCCTTTGTTGCGCATCAGCTTCTGCATCGGATACGCCTTGTCTGCATATCCTTTTATAATCTCACGGTAGTAGTTGGCAAACCCTAGGAAGCTCATGAGCTGTGTGTCCGTTCTGGGAGCCTTGCAAGTCAACACCGCTTCCACTGCTTCCGGGTCCGGCCTCACACCATCCCTGTCCACCATTCTTCCTAGGTACTTGATCGAATCCCTCAGGGTTTCACATTTCGATGGTTTGCATTTCAAGCCTGCTCTTTTCATGCATCCAAAGACCTCATCGAGCCGATCAATGTGGTCTTCCAGGGTCGGTGTTGCTATGAATACGTCATCCACTTAACACATATTAAGATTCCCGTACTTCTTTGTCACTCTGGTCAAAGCTTGAGCCATCAGACTTTGAAAAGTGGCCGTTGCGTTGCACAAGACGAAGGGCGTCCTCTTCCACTGGTACAACCCCAACTCACGCGCGAATCCTGTCTTTTCTCTATCCTTCTTCCGCAGAGAGACCTGACAGAAGGCAGAACCCAATTCCAATGCGGTGAACTTGGCATCACCAAATTTACAGAGGCTCACGTCTATTCGCGGTATCGGGCACGCATCTTTTATCGTTACCGCGTTCAAGTAGCGAAAGTCGCAAAAAAATCTAAGCTGCCCCTTTTTTTTCGCCATTACTACCCCGCAAGCCCATGGCAATTTCGAGGGTTGTATCATGTCGTATTCGAGCAACATTTCTATTTCCGCTCGGCACGCTTCCGATTTATGTGGCGTAATTCGTCCTGCGCCTTCCCTATGGGGAACGGCGCCTTCCTCAAGTTCGATTTCGCGTTCCGATTTAAAACCTCCCGTAGTAGCTCGAAATCTCTCTTGCCTATTTTCCCTTTTAAGTGTTCTATCTCTGGCAAAACCGGTTTGTCAGACTCTAGTTCATATGATGAGGGGCGTTCCGGAAAATTCGAGCAGCTCGATTAGCCGTCGTTCGTGTCGGACTTTATTGAAAACAATTTATGAATAGATTTTAATTCATTAATCCTTTTTAAAATTTTATCTTTATTGGCATGATAAGGACAGTCTTTCACACTAAATTTCTTCAAGTTTTGTGTCTCTTCATAGTCGGTCCTCATCGGCAAAGCAAAACCAAGCTTCTTTCCATGCTGGATTGAAACCGTGGTGTCCAGTGTGTTCAATAACACCCTGACACACAGTCCGTTTCGCGTTACCGAGAAGCTCCTGCCTAAAAACACTGAGCTTTGACTATTTGGATTCGGTACCAAACAAGCCTGTTTATTATCGCTTAACAAATTCAAATTTCTCATTCTAAAAATTGCTACTACTGCTGGTCCCGGCTGTAGTTTTACTTTTCTGTCTAAAAAAATTGGTACCATGTTTTCGTCTGTTATTATTCTGATAATTGGTTTTTTAACATACTTCCGATCCGGGTTCCTAATCCTTATTAGACCGTTGTTCAAGTCAATCATCACGTCAAAATTCCTGACGATATCTCTGCCCAAGATGAATTGGTCGGCGTCGCCCAAATTCTCTACCACCAGGAAGCTCATCCAAAGATCCCGTCCTCCCATGTGGAGGACCGTTTTTGGTGTTCTTCCGGCTACGTAAATTGCTCCTCGATTGGCTGCAGCCAGTTTGAGATTCGTCGGAATTAGATCTTCACTCGTGAAGCCCATTTTTTCCCAAGTCTATATCGGCATCACACTCACTACCACTCCAGTGTCCAGAAGCCCTGTGACTCCGATTTTCTTTCCGTTGGTGTCGAGCAGATGTGCAGTCACATCTGCTTTGTATCCAATGTGTACTGCGTCTTGCTCCATCATGTCGTCATGGCCTATCCTGCGGACTTTGAGTTCTTCTTCGCCCAGATAGATCTGCCCTATTTGGTCACTGTCTGTTGTCACATATGTCCTAGTGTAGATACTAATTCAATCTACGTTCAGCATCACCTGATACGGTCCATAGACTTCCACGTAGCGCCCATGAACCTTCTTTATGCGAGGGCCAACCGTTGTTAGTAGTGCTCGCACTACTCTCGATTCAATGCGTGGCTCCACCTGCCTTAGATAATCTGCATATGTATCCAAATGCATCAAAGTGAACTCTGACGGTTCACTCAGATTTCTGATTACCTGGTGTCCCGCTACCGAGATTTTTGACTGTATTTTGCTTCCTTGTGGCACGATACCGAACCTCTGCCCAGAGATCATATTAAGTTTTATGCTCAAACTACTTGGTGCCTTCGTTTCTTCGATCTCTGTTGCCTCGAAGGTATTCAGCTTCTCCTGTAGTTTTTCATTTTCCAGTTCCAGCTTCGTTTTTTGCTCGATGTCTTTCGTTACTAGTTCCTGCTGCACTCTATTTAGAGCATCCCTCGCGGCTGCCCTATAATCAATCTTGAATTCATCCGCCGCGGTCACCGGTTCCGGTTCACGTGTCTCTTCTGTTATCGCTCGCATTTTCTTCGTTACCAGCTCTTGCTGTTTTTCTTTTCTGCGCGCCTCCGTTTCACTCAATAGGCGGGCCTTGCTGGCTTTCACTCCCGATAAACCTTCCTCGTGCCTTGGATGCTTGATCTCTGCTACAGCATCCCAGAATTGCGGACAATCCGATTTAAAATGACCTTCCAAGTAGCAAAAGAAACACCTCGGGCCGAATTTCGCAATTACTCTTCTCATGAAATTTTCATGATTGAATTCTGACGCATCTTCGTCCTCGAGGCTAAAGCCTATTGCTTTCATGCCCTATTTATAAGTTGGGCACGCTGACACGTGATGGTCCGTCAAACTGCAATTTGCACAAGAGCGTCTCTTGTCCATATCGTACCTCGGTTTCTACCAGTTGTTCCCCTGGTTTGCTGGACCGTTCTTAAATTGCCATAACTGTTCTTGTAATATCCAGATCGCGATGGAGGGTTCATGAAAACATATTCTTTTGACTTGAGCCTCAACTCCTCTGGTGTTGGTGTTGGCGCATTGGTTGATAGTGGTGTGTAATGTGTTGCTAACATTGTACGAATTTCATCATTCTTCACACCATTGATGATTTTTGAGGCTACCGCCAGGTTCATCCTCCTGTTCGAATGGTCCGGTTGACTACGCCTTCTAAGCATCTCCAAATCGTCTAGAAACTTTTCTATCGTCTCATCTTCTCGTTGCCTCCTTTTCTCGAAGCGCATCCTTGCTTGGTGTCCCTGCGTCCCTGAGCCAAAACAATTTAACAAGATTTTAAAGATTTTCTCAGCAGTATCCCGCTGATATTGCTTTTTGGCCATCACACAGTTTAGGAATGTCCCTTCCAAGTTACTGGTGAGCGCACTGCACTCTAGCCTTTCTGACAGATCTTCTTCCTCAAAATGCAGTTTCATCGCCTCTATCCAGGTGTCAATGCAGCCGTCATATTCGTCTTTGTAGCATCTTGGTTTCTTAAAGACTCTTCTGGACTTTTCACTGCGTTCATTGGTTCTAGATAACCTCGTCAGGAATGTCTCGAAAGACCTGTTTAGGGGTTCAAAGGCTGTGGCCATTGCCATAGCATCCCTTGAGTGCCCCGCCTGAGTATCATCGCTCCCTTTTAAGGGCTCTGTATTCGGTGCATCCCTACAATCCGAATCGCCGTGACTGTTTCCCCCTTGGCCCACATGACTCCTCCCTGGGCTCGCATGTCTCCTGTTACCGGAATCACCTCTCCCAGTCGCATGTGTGCCTTGCGTCGGTCGTTCGTTTGATGTCTGTCTGCTCCCTGTTGAACTTTCTCTACTGTTTAGGCCCCATGTTCTTTTATCCCTTGTGGCATAGCCTGATGAACTGCCCTACCTCTTGTGGATCCATATGTCCTCCTCCTTTGATGGTCATTGAAGTTCACCCTCGGCTCCCTGCTGGGACCTCCCGAGTTCGGTTCCACTTCTTTTGGTCCACTCTTGCTGCCTAGTAGCCCGTCCAACCTATCCATGATAGCCTGAGTTTGCCTCTCCATCGTCGCATCTATCTTTGTGTCAAGAGTCCCAAGAGACTGCTCTTGCTGTATTCTTAACTTCTCCATGTCGTCTCTTAAGCGTAACTCTCTCTGTTCCGCTTCTCTCGTCATTCGCGACAAGTTCTTCGCTATGTGATCATCCGTTCTTTCCTTCAAGTGTTTTTCGCTTCTACCAACTTCTTGTCTATTGCGGTTCATTTCTTCCCGCAGACTTTCCCTTTCAATGTGGACTGCTCTCTAGTTCACTCATATTTATGGACATATGTTCATTTTGTTCTCCTATACTCCCCACTATGTTGTTCAAGGCTTCCTCAATTGATGCTCCGTTATCCACTAGTGGCGTAACTAGTGGCTGTGTCGCCCTGTCGATCCCAGGTAGCTTTGTGCTGGTCGAGATTCGGGGTTTGATTCTCTGCCTCGACGTCTTTTCATTATCCACCTCTGGATCCGCCTAGCCCTATGTTTATATTCTCCCCAGTTCGCGTCTCCGAATTTTTCATACTCACAAAGTCTCTTGACTGGCCTAATGTGTTTGTGTCTTTGCTTATCGTTCTCACCACACCAAATTTGTCCATGGTTCCAGTCTCTCTGTCGGTGTATGCCTCATTCTCCTGGGTCGAACTATTGAGGCTGACACGAGATTCAAAGTCAACTTGCTCATCATAGTCCTCTTCTTCCTCCTGGGATTCACCTTCATTTCCTGTACCCACTCCCATGGTGAATGGAAAGATGTTTCCGAAAGTGTTCTTCACTCTTTCTGAAAACGATGAGGACGTTGCCTGTTTCTCCGTCACGCCTGCCATCATGGTGTTGTCTGTGGGAGATCTTCTAGTTGTCACAACTTCAGTAGAGATGTCGGACAGTTCCGACATCTCCTCTCGGTCCAGTGTCCCGTTGGTAGTGGCAAAAATCTTGGCCTTGTTCTATCTAAGTAGATTCACTCGCCAGCCTTCTGTCTCTCCCCTCCGGTCCATGTATTTCCTGGTTCTCATTCATGGCCTGGTCCGGATGGACCTCCACTTCTAGCATAGTTTTTCGCTCTTCTGAGGAATTTTGACTCCTGGTTTCAACCATTCTGCCTGAAACCGTTTCCCCTTTGTCGGTCCGGGTTCGTGTGATCCTTTCCACAAAAGGGTCGGTCATTGCTCTTCTCTGTTTCTCAGGTATGAATTTCCTGGAGCCATCACCTAGTTTAGGTATCCTTGACTTGTCTAGACTCATATTCAATTTACCACTTCTTACTACCTATACACACAATTCGATTGCTAGTGTCCTTTTGATCTGACTACTGATAATAATAACACAACACAATAAGTTCCAAAAGTTTCTATTAAATGGTGACCACGAATCCTTGTATGTTATCAAGGTACAGCGTATATACAATTTATCCACAATATTCGATTATTAGTCGTAAGATTTGAGAACTAGCACAGTATGATGATATCAGTCAATTTAAAAGATAGTGTACTCACTACCCAATCAAACACAAATATTATTGATTTAAAACCAGAAATAACAAAATAAGAATATTTTTATGAAAAACGAATGTGTTTTGTACTTTTAGTCAGTCGCAGTATAATAGTCGAATTTGTATTTTTAAAGAAAGAGCTTTCCCTGCTTGGTGCTGCACCAAACAGACAAAACTTGAAGGCAGTAATTATCTCAAGTGGGCGTCTATTGCATCCACCGAGTCTCCTTTTACCTATCTGCCTTCGGACTGCCCGAGCTAGACCTACTAAAATCCTCAGGGCAGTCACTTTTCTCAAAAACGTTTTGGATTTCAATCCACACCAATGAGTTACACACTATTTTTTAATTTAGACTTAGTGTCGCGAATATCCGAGTTTGGACCTGTTTTGTTTTGGTCTGGTCTTTTTTTTTTGATTTTTTTGGAACGCAAGTTACCAGTGCAGTCACTGGTTCCTAGCTTGTTTCTTAATAACTTAATACCTCTCACTATTATCTTTTCTTCTGTTTACCTAAGTCCTTAAACAAAAATAATACCCCTCCGGGTTGACAAAAAACAGTACCCCTCCGGATTGGCAAAAATAGGACCCCTCCGAATTGGCAAAAATTAGACCCCTTCGGATTGGAACCCCTCCGGGTTAGCAAAATTAAGACCCCTCCGGATTGGGACCCCTCTAAATTAGGAAAAACTTGGACCCCTCCTAATTGGAACCCCTCCGGTTTTGTAAAAATAGCTTTTCTGAGACTTCTTTGATTTTCAACCTATACCCCTCCGGATACGTTCTCCGATGCTATTGTGCTGTTTTTATCAACTAGGAAGGGTATGTAGTCCTTCTCTTGACCCTTCCGGATTGAAGTTAAGCCTCTTATTTGACAATTCACGCTAACGGTGAAGGGTCTTATCGCTAGCCTAATTTCGGCTCGATCAAGGTTTTCTGGTGCCTTTAGCCTTCCCTATTCTTCTAGAACAGCGTAAAATTGCCTTATTCAACCGTTTCTACCCTTTAGTAGGGGTGTAAGGGCTTTCCAAAATTTTTTTTTATAAAACGTGAAGGGTCTACCCTCCCGAATTGGTGAATCTGCTAAAAACAATCTCAAAAAATTTTCACGCTTACTTTTTTGAACAATTTGTTCCTACTAGTAAGCTCAGCTAACTTCTGATCTATTGGTACAAAGAACAACTGAATTTGTCCAATAGTTCCAAAGTTATTAACCAAAACGTCTTTTTTCAAAAGTCAAAAAATTTCCCTCTTATAGGTTCCGCCTAACTTTTTCCGCAATTCTGTTCTTTTCGACCTAAAATTTTTTGATCCGAGCTCAAAAGACATATATTTTTTTAGTTCAATGCAAAAAAACCCGATCTGAAACGCTTTAGTTGAAAAAATTTGCGAGAAACTATGCTATTTGGACCCCTCCGGATTGATGAATCCACTGAATCAAACACGTTAAGTTCGATTTCTCTGTAATCCGGAAGGCTTTCGGGAAACGGGTCTTAAAACCTGTAGATTCACTAGTGGACGTTGTCCGAACAACTATGTTTACTGTCGTAACTCGAAAATTTCAAAAATGTTTCTGATTTTATAGTGTTCCGTTTTCTCAAAAATCGCGAAAATTCGGTTTTTGGTACCAAAATAGTTCCAACCACTTCTGAACTAAGCTCAACCGGATCTACCTATTATACTAGCACAGTTACAATGTAACTCACTTACTTAGCGATTTTTTCTGTTTCAAAAATTATCGATGTCTCAAAAATCGCGATTTGTGGGGGGATCAAAATATCGCTATTTTGACCCTAAAAACCCTAATCCGCTTACTGTGTTTTTCACTGAAAAACGATATAGGAGTATTAATATAGGCTATATAAGTAATATTATTAGCAATACTATACCCCTCCGGGTTTGTTCAATATCCGAATTAAAGTGCTTAACTCGCATTTTCGCAGTTCGGTGAAGGGTCACTACAGTGCAGCACTGTCGAGCGCCCCACAGATTACTATCTTATTTTTTGTACCAAAAGGGATACAAAATTTGTTAAGAATACCCAACAGTCGATTGTTGTTGTCGTTGAGCCCCTTCTTGTTGCTCCTTGTACTGCTTGCCGGATCAGTCCTCTCCCAAGGATTCTCCGGATTGAGCGCAAATAACCAGACCCTTCCGGATTGAGCGCAAATTAGCATTAACGTGCTTAAATACTCAAATACAAGTCAAGTACAAGCCTCACAAATGGGCTACAAAAATGATTGTAACGATCCTGATCGATATAATTGCCTGTAACAACAATATATCTATCAACAACAAACGGGAGGGTCGGATCACATCTTGTCTGGGGGGATGATTTCAACTGATTTTTTTGGTTTTTTACTGTTTTTGGTTTTTTCGGTTATTTTTTGTGTTTTTTTTGTGTACTATACTACTTTTTGTTTGGTTATATTTTTAAGTGTTTTTGGTCACAAACCTCTCAGGGAACGAGGGGACGGCCAATCCCACCACCCTTCCTGGAACGTGAACTTTCGGTCTTAACTAGGTTAAATAGCTATTCACGGTAATCCGGAAGGCTTTCGGGTTCCGAACTACCCTTCCGCCCCGGCGGTTCGAGCCTATTAAGGGCGGTTTTATGAGCATCCGCTCGGCGCGGAGTGCTCGCTAACGGTGGGCGGTTCTGCCGTTCATGATGTTAAAAAAGAAAAAAAGAATAACACCCCGGAGCGCCATAAGAATATCTATGTAACATTCGCCCGGAAGTACATATCGACGGAAAATAAAGCTAGGTTCTAAGACGACTGGCCAACGTCTGAACAGAGCTCTACATGCTTTTCACCGTCTCTACCAAAGCCAGTTTTCTTGGTGGTTTTTCTAACATCGGGTCGACAAAAACGTTACTGCTTTCGGCTTCGGTCAAAACACTCAAATTAACTTACTTACATGCAAAATTAGTGAGCTCATGGCTGGGTCTAAGTATCCCCAGACCACGACGTCACTCCTAAAAACAGGGCTACTACTATTTACTATATTACTTTTGTTTTTGTTCAGTAGATAATAATCATCATCTCCATTGAAGATGGATCAACCCTTCAACCCAACTCCTAGCTTCTCATCGTCGTAAAATGAAATCAGATGTTAAATAATTTCAATTCAAGACATAAACGGGAAGCTAAAAGTTAATATAAAAAACAGTTTTAGTTCAAATCTCTAGACCCCTCCAGATTCTCGAATCCGGGGAAATAACAACCTTATCTTCCTTCCGGAAGGCTGTTCTTCTACCCTTCACCGTTGTTGTGAACGGCCTTGCAACGGTTGTAGTGTGCCATTCTGCCAGATGGCACAGCGCAACTTTCCGACGAAGCACGAATCAGAGAGAAAAGGCCTTAACAGCAAAAAAGTGCTTGAAAGGAGGGTCGAAGTATTCTGAACTTTTCTATTTTTAAAATTTCGATTTTCAAGTTGATATTTCTCAGAAATACGAAAAACGGCCATTTTGACCAAAAAAGCTGAGAAAATCAGAACAACGACAGATATTGTGAAAAACAGTCGTACAAGAGACGGGAAATACGAAGCCTCTTATCGTGGCAACAACGCACGATAAGACACTTGTCAGAGGATACTAGTGGAGAAGGAAGCTTCAGTGGGGAAGGAGTATTCCACGGAACCCTCCCGGGACGCAAATTAGGAGAGATTAGAGCGTTATCGCTGGAATATTACGGGAGCGGAGGCTTGGTCCCCCAGAGACTGTTTATGTGAAGGGACTGTATAAAACTAACTATATAGCTACTTGGATGTCGTTAAACTTTATTTTAACACCGGTGTAACTTGATATTTTAGAATATGAGTAGCTAGAAAGAGGAAAGGGTCAATCCATCTCCAATGGATTTAATATAGAACAGTCACACAAAAACATATTAAAATAGGTTGTTCGAGCCGTGTTTTAATGACAATCACGTAGTCTGAGGATCCGAGACTCAGCTATGTGGTTGTGTTCGCATGTAAACGAAAGCTGATCAAAAGTCGTTTGACTGATGGCCTAATAATGGTAATTTTTTACTTTGCCCTAGACAGACTAGAAAATCAACTGGCAAGGTCGAGACGGTGAAAAGCGAGTAGGATTAAGGTAACTGACGCCTGCCAGTCGTTAATAGGTACTTTTTCTACGCTCCGTCGCTGTGTAGTATTTGGGCGAATGTTACATAGCGACACAATCGTTGCAACTCGGAACGGTCTCTGCTAACTCTGCTTTTTCTTCGATTCCGATATTCTATTTTCTCGTAGTTATCTTCGTCGCAACTATTGTTGTTCTGATTTTTTTCTGGTTTTCTTCCAAAATGGCGGTTTTTGCCGTTTCTCGGAAGTGCGACTTCTCAATTCGAATTTTTAAAATTTCAAAATACCAGAATATCTTGAAATTCACCGTTTGACTAATCGTCCCAATAACGTCACTAATCTCTTAAAACTCAATTCGGAAGGTTAGCTGCTAACAATTCGAAATCGCCGAATCTGCATTTTCGTTCATTCTGGTCGAATGTCACAAAAGTTTCAAGTCATCTGCGAAGAGGTATATTGTACTGTAGAATAGAGAGCCAGGCAAATCATTTATGAAGATCAAAAAGAGCAAGGGACCTAACAGCTAACTCAGAACATCTAGTCTTTCTGAGATACCATTGGAGTCAGCCCACTAAAAGGATTAATGGACTAACGAGCAGTTAAAGGACGCACATATTGCATGCAAATAACCTGTGCATATAACGTACGCAGCGGACGTGTACTACCCTTGCTGATCACAATGGTGGTAATTATTCTCAATTTCAACGTGCTATCATTTAGCCCACGCGATACAAATAATGAACATTTCTCTAGTTCAAGACAATTTCTCTCTGACATTTTCTCCGCGTGACAACTTCTCTCATTTTACAAGGAAAACGAACAAAATTCAACGAAAACTTTATACCTAGCACGAAATGCATTCTCATAATTGTCATAGATAAGGGCATTAATTCCTCAAAAATGGGTAGTTTGCATTGAGAAAGCTGAATCTTACAGGAAATTGATTGAAAGTTGCCTGCCAGCTCATTGAGATTAAAAAAGTAAAAGGTTCAGTTAAGCTGATTATTTAGTCATTTTTTCTCTAGCAGTGGCGTTCCGTTGTTTTTAGTTTGTTACATCACTGCGAACATCGGGAGTTTTTCTGGGTACCAGCCTCGGTGGAAATCTTTTTTCTGGCTCATATAACTGGTTTGAAAGATTCAACAAGCTAAGCATTCGTTTTCTCTTGAATTTTGTTGATGAACCTCTTGAATTTTGTTGATGAATTTTGTTGATGAGTTTGGAAATCGTTTGTTAACAATAAAGCATTCAAGAATCTCAAACGCTACCATAACTGCTCCTAATAAAGCAACGCTCAACTAAATTTATTTGAAAACAAAAAAGTACAAAAAACAGTAAAAATCCAAAAAAGACCAAAAACAGTAAAAAACATAAAGTGACAGTTTATATGTTATTTCCGGACGAGATGTGATCTGACCTTCCTATTTGTTTTTGTTTCAGATTGATTTATATCGTTTCTGATAGAAAGATTGTGTGTTTTGGTGAAGGGTTGGATACCCTCCCTCGAGTGTAATTTGAGTGTTTAAGCACGTTAATGGTGATTTTGCCGGTGACCGGAGGGTAGAGTGGCAAGCTGATCAACGTGTTCCACACTCAACAGGGACATCAGGGACAACATCCGCAACGACTGTTGGGTATCGTTGAAGCAATTTTACTATCGTTTGGGTACTATTTCATTAAAACTTAAGTGGTGGGGGGCACGATTGGCGCGGTCCGATTGTACCCTCCATCGATTACAAATTTCCGAGTTAAGGGTCTTAATTCGGGTATTTTGGTGCAAAGGAGGGTATAGTATTATTCATTAACGACTACTAATAGGTTATTATCCTTATTACATATTACTTATCTCCTCAATTAGACCCAAAAAACACCCAATTTTGTCGAAAATCATCCATTTTCGATCAAACTATAGACCCCCAAATTTTTGGGTATCCGAGCTTTTCCGAACAACAAAAAGCTTTTATATAGGGAGTAGCTACGTAGTTCGATCCCCCTAACTAAAGAAACCGCGTGAGAAAAGACTCAGTAGAAGTTGGAAAAAACCAAAATTTTTCGGTCAAAATTTCGATAATTTTCTGAATTTTGTCAATCTGTTTTGGGGATCGAGTTTTTGAGTTTTCAGAGTTAGAGCAATAAAATTTTTTGCATTAGGAGCGTTCTAGCATAACGTGCTCGGTTACTAGAGAAATTCTTGAGTAACCCTCCGATTGGCTCCTTGGATAGAGCTAACGACTTAAGGATTGGAAAAGGAAGGAACCGGAGGGTCCAAATTTGATAGTTATTGGCCAAATTTTTGTCTCCAAACCAATTTTGATCCGGTTTTTTGCACTATTCCAGTGCCGTACAGGGCTACTACGCTCGTTTCAATTATTTTTAGGCAGTAATTGCAGGAATTGCGGAAAAAGTTTCTCAGAACCTATATAGGTGGTAAAAAAAGGCCATTTGGACAAACACGTTTTTGGCAATTTCTCAAAGACTAGTCATCCGATCGGGGTAATTTTGGTACCATAAGTCGACGTTTTGGACCAATTTTCCGGACCGCAACCGTTTTTGGGTTGATAATCTCGGAAAAGAAAAATTGTTTAGAATTTGTTGGTTCGGAGGGTCCAAATTACAGGTAACCCTCCGAGCGGCGGAAAATTTTATCAAAACACTTTTTTATCCAACTGGGAAGGTTGACCGTGTCATCCAACCTAGTTTTAAGTCAGGTAGACCGCTTTTGGAGACTTTATTGCGGTAACATAACCTTTTTTCTTGATTTTTGGGGAACCCTCCGAGGTAACCCTCTGGAGTCAGCTAAGGTCCTTAGCAACCCTCCTTAGTGGAAAATTTCCACGAGGTTATCCAAAGAAGTTGAGACAGCCCTCCCATAGAGAATTAAGCTTGTTTTGACGCTTCCTGAAGTTAATTGGAGGCCCCTCTGAGTGAGGCTCAGAAATTTGAAAATTTTGGAGGTACCCTCCGAAGTAACCCTCCGGAGCATATTAAGCATCTTATTGACCCTCCTTAGTAAATTTAGGGGGACCCTCCGAAGTGACTTGGGTGATTAAGGTACCCTCCGAAGTAGGCTAAGTGTCTTAACAACCCTCCGAAGTAACCCTCCGGAGTGTCTTAAACCTTCTAAACAACCTTCCTTGTTAGAAACTTGAGGAAATCTTCCGTGGCGATTTGGGAAACGGAAAATATCCATTTAATCAAAATCATATTAGGATATTAGGCGCTTATTAGGATCATAAGAGCCCATTTTGACCCGGAAATTTGTGATCAACTTTGGATTCTAGATCGGGTGTATCAGAAGTACCCGAACAAAGAAATTTTTTTGATTGTGATTTTGGTTGTGCGGTTGCCTTGAGCTAATTAATAGGAAAGTTCGGGCAATCCGGGAACAAATAAAAGAAGACCTCGGTGAGTGTATTAGGCAAATACACACTCACTTGAGAAGAAAAGTTGTTCCCTGCTCTCGTGCACTTGGAGCGTTCCGGGTGTGGGGGAGCTTTTTCATAGACTTTAGAAGTTTTCGATCAGAGGTTGCCTTGAGCCACTTGATAGGACAGCTCAGGCAATCGCGGGGCACCTAAAAGAAGACCTCGGTGGGTGTATTAGGCAAATACACACCCACTTGAGAAGACTGTGTCCTGGGCTTTGTTCTTTCGGATCAGTCCGATTGGGGGAAGTCTTTTTCTTTAAGACTAAGTTTTATTGATCTGTTTGTGAATCATCTTTGCTTTTTATCAAAGATTGTTTAATTTTAACAAAGCAGTGACTTGATAAATTGTGTAGCAATAAATTGATACTGACAAAAAGTCGCTGTCACCTGTAGGATATTCTTATCTGATTATCTATTGTGTTTTGTGTGTTGATTATATCTTGTGAAAATCTTGTGATACTGTTATACTATACGACAGGGTTGAGTTAGCATTATATCAATACTGAGCAGGCCCTGTGTGTGTGTGTGTGTAACTCTAGCTGAGTCACTAAGATTGTCATTGAAAAACCTAAGAGATTGATACTGACTTTTCGACATACGAATATTGTTTTTTTTTGTGTCCTAAAGTATGCAGCGCAGGGACTCGTTAGGATCGACTACTAAGATTCCCAGGCTGAGCAAGGGCAGCACGCGAAAATTTAAAACTAGGCATAGCCAGTCCTCGTTTATCAGCGCCTCCGACGTGTTTGCTGAAAACGAATCGACTAAAGGTCAACCTGATCTTTCAGTGAGCGGAATGAGATTGAGGAGCGAGAAAAACCTCGATGGCGATCAAAGGCGGAGCGCCGAAGCCGGAACCGCGAGCGAAACGCTTGTGGACCCCTTTGACGAGGAAAAACAGACGCTCATTCGACCCGACTTTGAGCCGAGCGAGGACCTCGAGCGGGAGGAAGTCGAGAGGACAGAGGAGACCTCGGAGCGTTCCGAGGTCGAGCCGCGAGAGGAAGTATTATTCAAGGGGATGTCCAAATCGGAGACCAAAAGTCAGAGGTGGAGGGGAGAATACTCACATTCGGCTAGTACCCACTCATCTCTGGCCAAGCAGAGCAACAACGCGATGATGTCGAGTATAAGCCCGAGTGAAGAACAAACGGGTTCGAAGGCCAAGAAGAGTTGGAAGTCTTTGTACGACGAACGCATGGCGTCACTACCAACTGTAGGTTTGACTTCCAGTGATGACTACCCGGAGATAACCCATCCGGATGTGAACTTCACACCGTGCCCAAGGAACGATATGAGCAGGAAGGCGTCGTCAACCTCGCCGACCAGGCCCATGTCGGATGGGATAACGATGGGAGCGTCATCAACATTCGACAGATTAATGACGTCGATGAGCAAGCAAAAAGGCGGTGCGTCATCAAGCACCAGGCGGCAGCCGCAGTTGACCTCATCTTCTCTGGGACTAACCCCGTCATTTGGGGCCACTGGCGACATAAGTGACATGTTCGCTGGCGTAATGAATGGTCTAGATGAACTGAGGCGGGACATGACTAAAAGAATAGATCAGGTTGATGAGAGAGCTCACAAAGGTCAAGAGAATCTGAGAGACAAACTAACGCATTTGAAGTCGCAGGCGAGGGTTGATCAGGCTCAGTTGATTCGCAACACCGATCAATGCCTGGCGGAGAGCCTGGCACAGGCAAACAAGGAGTCATACGAAAGAGAGGCTAGGATGACCAGGGAGATCGAACGATTGTTGAACGATCATGATAGTACCTACGCCCACACGATGACTAGCCTGGAGAAAAGGTTAGATGCAAAGTCTGACTTAATGATTGCGGAAGCTTGACGCGATCCTGAATGGGAGCAATTGGCAGGAGCGTTCCAACCCAAGGGAGCGCTCACGCCATGCAAATGAAGGAGATGGTACTGGCAGCAATGCCAGAGCCCAGCAAGGCTCGAGAACGAACTACGAACCCAGGAACAAGGAGCGGCCAAGGGCAGCCCCGTCGAGGCCTGGCTGGACGAATCCAGTTCCGCCGGAGGCAGATGCCACCCCGGAGACAAGGTTGCCAACTGTGCCACAAGTCAGTTCAGTACCAGATCTGACTACGGTCTCACAGGACACAACGATGTATGCCTCGATGTTTGAGCCTCTGAACAGATCTCTCGAAACATTCATCACCAAGCTCTCGAAGTCAACCGAGAGAGGAGAGAGGTCAAGAAGGACACTGAAAAAGCCGAAGTCATATAAAGACGAGTCAGACGGCTGCATTGATACTTGGATAGAGGTGATGAAGTTACACTTTGAGGAAGAGAATCTCTCCAAGAAACAAGAGTGCAGCGCGCTGACGAGCAATTTGGAGGGTACTGCATTAAGTTGTTTTATGGCGAAAAGAGCCAATGAGAGAGACAGCGCTCGCAAGATATTCGACATCCGGCTGAATCGTTTCGGCTCTGGAGTACAAGGGCACCAGGCTATGGTGAAGTTCGAGAAGAGGCGTCAAAGAGAGGACGAATCCATAGATAAATTTTTGGACGACCTTGAATTGCTTAGGAGGAGAAGCAACCCAGATGAGAAAATATCCGAGCGAAACTTGGCGATTGCTTTGAAGTTCATGGACGGAGTAAGGAGTGAGGAGTTGAAGACGATGTTGGCCACTCACTTCACCCTGTCGCTTGACCAGGTACCCACGCCCGACGACTTGCGTATGAAGTCACGCGAGTATTTACTCATAAAACCGAGGGCGCAAAACCGTTACAGCAATTATGGCAACTATAGCGGGACAAACACTGGTGCGAATTCCAGTTGGTACAAACCTCGCGATGACATGGATAAGAGGAGGTTGTGTGCGAATTGTGGTTCGATGGATCATCACGTTTCCGCGTGTTCTGCATACAAACAGAACATGAAGGCCATAGGCTACTTCTCGAGGACGCCGACGCGACCGACGAGGATCATGAAGAGTACGTCAGAGGGCTCATCATGAAATATGGTCCGAGGTGTTTCTTCTGTACTTTGGAGGGACACTTCAAGTCGGATTGTACTCAATTTGAGGATGCAGTAGCGGACGCGAAACATCCCCGCCATGAAGAGGCGCTTTCGGGTGTCAAGGCCAGTCGAGCACGTCTGATGAACGAGGCTGAATCTCGGAGAAAGGAGACGACACCGAGCACCTTCACGACCAAAAAGGTTAAGACATGGCCTGACGAGGTGGTAGCCTCGAACCTCGAAGCAGAGTCGTCTAGCCCACTCAAGGTGGATTACGGCCTGGCGGCAAGGACAGCGCTGCAGAATGTCAAACAGGACCTAGCCACGAAAGAAGTGGAGCAATGGGTAAGGTCGGAGCTGGAAGGCACAGATCTTCGGGAAAGTTTTAATAATCTGGGTAAAACGACAAAAGTAGAAGACAAAGGGGAACCCAGGAAACAGGGACTAAAACTGAACGTTATATCTGGTAAGACTTTCGGCATGACGAAGGAGGGGACCAAAATAATGTCCATCATCTCAGTCGCCGGGCACCAGGTGGTCAAGAACTTGAGTGAACCATCCGAGATTACACTAGTCCACCTGGACATCTATGCCGACTACCTGAAGGAGAAAGATCCCAAACTGCACTCCAGGGCAGTGCGAGCGCTGCTCACAACGGGAGGTCCGAGGCTGATGAAAGTGGACGGACATTATATCGATGTCCATGGCCCTTACCCGATCCTAATGAATGTGGATGGCATCAATATCTACACGAAAGCTCACATAACTGATGCGAACGATCAGATTGGCTGGATATACATTGGTCAAGAGGAGCTGAAGGTTAGTCGGATCGGACACAACGCGATGCTCGAACAAGATGCGGTGCACATAGGTTGCGAGGCCGATCTGGCCGCACACGTTCTGGACGTGCAAGGCAGACAACTTTCAGTAAAGGGACTGCTAGACACGGGAACAGTGGTTAGTGTCATGCCAGTCAAAACTTGGACCGACATGGGTTTCGAGAGGTCGGATCTCATACCGACAAACATCAGGTTGGCAGCGGCCAATCAGGGAGCGATCTATGTGAGTGGACGAACCCCGATCATTTCACTGCAGCTCGGAGGAAGACATCTTTGGATGAGCTTCCTAGTAGTGGAGAATTTGGACGAATCCGATCAGTTCATCTTAGGAAGGGATTTCGTTCGCAATTTTGACGTCACGATCGATCTCAATGACGGGTTGATTAGGATCAAGGATCCTGAGAGAAAGTATGAAAAGAGACCCCTTAATAAGATCTTAATTAACCAGGCCAAGGTGCCGATTTTTTTGGATCGAAATGTTAGATTAAAACTAGCGACGTTTAGGGTGAGGAACTTGAATGAACTCAGCAATGACAGACAGGTGTGTCTGGTACCAAATCCAAACAGTAAAAGCTTGGCTATTTTAGGAAGAAGCTTCTCACTCACCAGAGCGGACTATGTGTGAGTGTGTTATTGAACACAGAAGCAACAACAGTGACAATACAGAGGGGAAAGAAACTTGGCTACGCTTTGCCTCTGAACACAGACTTTCAGAGTGTGGAGAACTTGAAAAAATTTGATGTAACTAAATGTCCATTGCATGCGAACCAAGAATGTATAATGAGGAGAGTGAATGAATTGAAATCTTCTAGGAAATTGTTTTCAATGAAGTCGGAAACAGATGATGGGCTGTCTAGTTGTTCCAACTTTCCTGAGAGGCCGACGGAAGCAGAGTTAGCAGCGAATAAACCTGTCTTACCTGAGATAGAACATCTGAAGGGTAAAATATCAGACAAAGAACTAGATTCGCTCAGAGCGGTGCTAAATTGGAACGCAGACGTTTTTTCGAAGCATAAGGCCGACATAGGTTGTTGTAATTTTGTAGAACACGAGATTGAGATAGAAGAGGGCTCGGTACCTCATAGGGAAGGGGCGAGAAGAATGACCCCAAACAAGTCAGAAGCGTGTAGGAAGGAGATCGAGATGTTAATGGAGTACGACATGATCGAGCCGTCGAAGTCGCCATGGGCTTGTGGCGTGGTCATGGCGAAAAAGAAAGGGGGACAACTCAGATTTTTTTGTGATTTCCGTTATCTGAACGCAGTGACTATAAAGGACGCATACCCGATTCCCCGCATCGATGAGAGCCTATCCAAGCTGGGAGACACGAAGTTCTTCACGACGTTGGATTTGGGCTCTGCGTTCTGGCAAGTGCCACTCAGAAAGCAAGATCGAGAGAAAACAGGCTTCGCGTGTTAGCTAGGATTGTTCCAGTGGAAGAGGATGCCATTCGGATTGTGCAATGCGACGGCCACATTCCAGCGACTGATGGCTCAGGCACTCACGAGCGTCACTAAGAAATACGGGAATCTCATCATGTGTTATGTCGATGATGTCGTGATTGCAACACCAACCTTAGAAGACCACATAGAGAGGTTGGAGGAGGTGTTTTCTTGCATGAAGCAGGCGGGTCTGAAATGTAAACCCTCTAAGTGTGAAATCCTCAGGGATTCCATAAAGTATCTGGGCCGCCTGGTTGACAAACATGGAGTGAGACCAGATCCCGAAGCGGTTGAAGCGGTGCTGACCTGGAAGGCACCTAAGACAGATACACAGCTGACGAGTTTTTTGGGATTCGCTAATTATTATCGAGAGTTCATCAAGGGGTATGCTGACAAAATATACACCATGCAGAGGTTGATGAGAAACAAGGGCAAAAAGTTCACCTGGACTGATGAGGCGCAAGTTTCATTTGAAAACATCAAACGTGAACTTTGCGAGGCACCAGTCCTCGGCATGCCAACAGAGAAGGGGATGTTCGTGCTGGACACGGATGCATCAGTGGTTGTGATATCGGACATACTTCACCAGGAGCAGGAGTGGAACGGGAGAACGGTTCTTCGTCCGATATCCTACGGGAGTAAAGTCCTGAGTGATACTGAAATGACGTACGGTGCACCAAAAGCGGAGATGTTTGCGGTGATCACTTTTGTGGAAAAATACAGGGCCTACTTGGGGAGTGCTCCCTTCAAGTTACGTGAGGATAATCGTGCCCTTGCCTGGCTGAAAACCTATTCGATGGACAAAAGTTATATTGGTCGTTAGATCGTGCGCCTGGATGGATACCACATAATCATAGAGCACCGTACCCGTGACAAGCATCAGAACGCAGATATCCTCAGTAAAAAGACAGAATTTTATGAGCGCCTCGAGGATAAACAGGCTAACCAATCAGAGATCAAAGACGGGTTTTCCTTTCTGGACAAAGAAACCTACGACAAACTGCCACTTACTAGGCGGTTAGACAAGTCAGGGCATCCTATACCCGGACACCCTGACCTTCCAGTGGAGACGGCCGCGGAGATAAAGCTTTAAGCCAGAGGCGAGCCCGTTCCGTTGGATCTGCTAGTTCGATCCAACTTGGTGCAGCAAGATTTTACCAGATTAGGTATAAACAGCATGGCTCTATTGAACAGGACGGTGAACGTGGCGCCGGACGTCATGGGAAAGCTCCGTGACTTGTTGGACAGGGAAGTGGATAGGCATGATCGTGAATGGATGGAGACCATGCAGCGGTTGACTGTCACCGAGAGAACAGAGAAGAGGCCAGTGTCCATTCGCAGCCGAGGCGTTGAACGGATTGCAGGTCGATTGTCAACCAGCTGGTGAGCTCGATGCCGAAGGAGGTCTTGTTGAGAACTTCGTTCACTGAATATGGAACACTGAATCAGAACCAAAGTACTGAGGAAGTCAGGATCAGGTCGAAATCTAGCTTCACGAGGAGAGTGCATTTCACGGATGCAAAAGCAGAATACGAGCCGAGCCCAGATTGTTCGTCCGTGGACGAGACAATGTCCGGGGAGTCTGATACCTTCGAGCCAGTCAAAGACGACTCGTCTGAGGAGTCAGACACCTTTGAGCCCGTGCAGGACGACTTGTCCGGGGAGAGGTTGACGAGACCACCTAGGGGCAGAATTTTGTCCGGGGAGTCGGGTTTGAAGCGACCGATGGACAGAGTTTTGTCCGGGGAGTCGAGAAACATCTCAGACAACTTGGAATATGATGTTGGGAAATCAGTCGACTCAAGTGTTGACTCGAGGCCCCAGTCCTGGGACAACACGTCTGAAACAACTTCCAATTCCGATATGTCAGAGATCGCAATCCACTCCTTATTGGTAGACTGGAAGCAGCGTGGGCTGGACCGAGAAACACATCAGGATCCAGACAGGGACAGATACACCTCAGATGAAGAGGGCACTGTGGTGGATAATGCCGCAGACGAGCTCGAGCTGATAGCAGTTTCGAAACGCCCAACCAGATTGCTGCAACATGGTACGGTCGTCCGTACCAATCTGGAACCATCTGTGCAGGAAGCGACGCCTTTGAAAAAGATATGGTGTGTCAAGTTGATGGACGATGCTCATGCTCCGGAGATAATGAGTGGGCAAATGAACGTGGTAAAGACGTATTTGAAAGCCAGATACAGGCTGTCGGATCTCCTAAGGGCTCAACGAAATGATAGATTGACGAGCAGTCTGAAGAGATGGATCGAGAATGGAGCACCTGACAAGGGAGACTTGGAAGAAGACAGCTACAAGCTCTTGAAGCAATTCTACCTGAAGCGAAACGACTTGTTGTACCTGAATAAGGATGGAATCGTTGCCTGCAAGCGAAAAGAGGAGGACAAGGTCCTCTATAAATACAATTCAATAGTGTTACCACAGTTGTACCAGACCGAATTGCTCTTTCGCTCACATGATCAGATGGGCCATCAAGGCGTGGACAAAGTGTATAACAGGATACAGAAACGATTCGCATGGCCGGGATTGAAAAAAGCTTGTGAGAAGTGGATCGCCGCATGCCTGTCATTACAACAGGCGAAGGATCCCAGGAAATTAAGGTTCCCCCTACAGTCAAAAGAGTCGTCAGGTTTCAACGAAGTGGTGCAAATTGATCATCAGAAAATCTGCATGACAGCAACGGGCTATAATCAGGTGCTGGTAATGATCGACCATTTTACGAAGTATGCGGAAGCAGCACCCTGCATGACAGCATCGGCGGAAGAAACATGTGATCATTTGATAAATGTGTGGATAGCGAGGCATGGCTGCCCCATCACGTTCCAATCGGACAATGGCAAAGCATTCGTGGGTGATCTCACGAAGGAGTTGATGAAAAGGTCGCAGGTAGCGCAGGCCCACTCGACCACTTATCACCCGCAAACGAATGGCCTAGTCGAGAGGCAAAACCGCACACTGGTATCCATGCTGAGAGTCTACCGACGATCGATCAGAACCGGAAGTGGAGTTCGAACCAGAAGGGGAACAGACTGATGAGCAAGAACTAACGAATTTGCGCGTACTCGAGTGGCTCCATGATCTGCCGACAGATCCAAAAGAGACGATCCTGACGATTCAGGACGTCGATAAAGACGGCATCAAATACATCAGTCATGACAATACCGAGTCCAACTGGGTCGCCCCAGATGGTCCTCTACGTGTTCCACAGTCCAACCTCGATCTCCTAGACTTTGGGCGATCGACGGGGACGTCGATGGATATTTTTGTCCGGGGAGTGGGGGTAGGACTCACCCACACCGAAAATCTGATAATAAAAAAATTGAAATCGGCAAGAGAAACCGGAGAACTAGAGACAGAGGGCGAGAATGCTAAAAAACCACCTTTTGGACGAATCTTTGAATCGTATTTTGATCTACCGAACCATTATTCGAACAATATCGTCATAACGGACAGCGATTTCATACTCACGGAACGCACGTGCGCCATAGCGATAACCGCGGACGTAAGCTTCAAAACAGCACTAGCGGCTGGCTTCAAAAGAGAGTATAAGAATATCGAGTTTTTATGAAAACAGAGGCCTGGTGTGAGAGGGATGATAACGCTGCCCCCTGTTGCATCACAGATACCAGGGAAATATTTGTGTTTCCTGGTTACCAAGGCCACTGATAGGCAACACGTAGATCCAAAGAGCTTGGTATTGGCCTTGACTCGACTTAGGGATTTTTTGGTTGAGAGAGGAGTGACCTCTCTCTCGTTGCCAGTATACGATCCTAATATGGGAAAGCTACATCCGAGAGAGTTGTACGCACTTGTACATGTGATATTTTCAGAGACTGACATAGAAGTTTACTTACATAAAAAATACTATCTGAGCATATGCTAAGAATTGCGCTCGGCGATACGTGGTTTTTGTTAAGTTACTCGATAAGAATTAGAGTCAAGTTTTAGATTAGGTTAGGTTTTAGGTACAGTATTAGGGATTATGTTTTTATGTGATAGTATAGGCGTGTGATGTTCTTGTGTTTATGTGTTATGTTATCGTTATGATATGTTTTATGTTTTGTGTCATAAAAGACCTGGGGTACTCCAGGTCATCAAGGTGACAGCGCTCATTCGTGCTACTCTGACAAAGTTAAAGGTGGACGATCCACCTTGGTGCTAGATTTTTAAATCAGAACTAAGAAGAGAATTTCAATGGAGAGTTTCAAAGAGTTGAATGATGTTGTATCCAAAAATGATGGTTTTAAGTCGCGACTTCTTTTTTAGATCTTGATTGATCGGAAATTGTTTACTGAATAAACTGAATCAGACGAAACAGAAAGAAATTACACGACACGACAACAAGAATCAAAACGAGAAGAAATGGGTGACACGAACGAACTCATGGAATTCCTCTCAGCGAGTCTAGGAGCGACTCTAGACGAGATCTATCAGCGGCTGATTGATTGTGATTTTACACGAGAAGACCCGGGGTTGGCGATGTTTGTGGTCGCGCACATTAATGCACTAGGACGAGAGACTCGAGGGAATTGCCCTACGGAAGTCGTGTTGATGTTGGCCTTCGGTGAGTCCGGGACCGCCGAGAGAGGCCGAAATCGACTGATGAGATGGAGGCGTGGAGAAATGTCTGGCCACGACCTGGCTCGTGAGCCAGGACTAGGCGAACAGAGGGACCACCGGCTAGGTGAGATGCCCTTACCAGTCCAACCGGCGCAGCCACTCATCGGAGCGAAGAGACAACGTGATGGGCCAGGCCCGTCACATTCGGTCGACTCCCCTACAGCTGCTCCTCCTTCGAAGAAAGTGAGGGTGAGTGAAATAGAGATCCAGACGTCGGAGACGATCGAGACGCTGGAGAAGAAGGAGAAAGATCAGAGCGAGCTGTGTGCCAAACTCCAGGAGTATAGGGCAATAGCTCGAGAAAGAGACGAATGGAAGAAGAAATACGAAGATCTACAGGTGGCTTATAAGGAGGATGAAATAAAGCACCTGAAGGAGCTGTATATGGCGAAGGTGAGCCAAGTGTCACCGGAAGTTCTGGCGAGCATGAGATCCTCGGAGGGATCCAAAGACACACGCCCCGGGACAACAGCCCAGGAGCTGTGTGTATCGAGAGGGCCCGAGGTTCTGGATTTACGTGCACCGAGAGAGCCCGAGGCTCCTCAGCAGACACGACTGTCTGCTTCTAGTCAAAGGTTCACGATACCAGACCCTTCTGACACTTACCTCGCTCCTCAGTTCCATGAATTGTTCAACCAAGTGGCCAGAGCAACGATGGATGAGATCAGCCGAACCACTGGACGGAAATTGGGTAGGATCGTTCCTTCCCAGCGTCGTGATCAGTCATCTAATAGCTCGGAGCGAGCACCCCACACGATAGTGCCCTCGGGGACTGCGCATGGCAGAACCTATCAAAAGTCCCGCGTGGTAGATATTAGGAAGAATCTGATGACACGTCACCAGTTCACGCAAGTAGCTGCGGAGCATCCTCGAGCCTGCCTGAATGACATGAGCTGGAACCCCGCTACGAGCGACCAGGTAATTCCCCCAGGGAGTCGCCACTTGATCGTAGGAGACAGTTTGGTGAGGGATCTGAATGAGATCTTCGTCTATGCTTCAGTGGCTCAGGTCATCAAGATGATGGAATTCCAAAGCGAGGATCACCTGGATACGTTGGTGATAATGCTAGGAACTAACGACGTCTCGAGAGCCCCAGTGACTCCCGAGTGCAAGTGGGAGCCTCTGCTGGTATGCCTCCTGAATGAACTGAAGGAGAAGTACAGGCCCAGGTTTGTGGTGCTGTGCACGATACCACAAAACCCGCTGGTGGGCACCACAGTGGCAGATTTCATGAATGGCAACGTGACACGGTGGAACGAAATGATCCGTAACCTGGTGAGAAACAACCCTGGCGAGTTGCGACTTCTGGATCTTGAAAACACGCTGCGCATGATTGATCACATCGCGCTTACCAGAGATGGAATACATTTCAACACCCAACGAGGGAGACACTGCATGAATGATGTATTTCAGACGCAGTTGAGGGAAATGGAGCAGGAGTCGAGGGCGACCAGTTCTCTGGCTCGGACCAGCTCAACGACTGGAGGAAGTAGAATAAGGGCAAGAATGCCCGAGTCCCTCGTCAACCGCCTAGGGCCCTTGGCGATGGAGACGGCTGTAGCCGCACCCACCGCTCCGAGCTCAAACGTGAGAGAGAGGCTAGGGACTGCTCCTCCTCCCAGAACACAACCGCTTGAAAACCGACTCGGCAGATCAGTGGTTCAGAACAGAAATAACTCCCAGACCGTGTCTAGGAGGAACGATCCGCCCGCCACGGCAAACCCTGCTTCAGCAGCAGGACCGTCTACGAGCGCCGTGCCTGCGGAGGGAGTTGAACCAGGCAGCCTGCTGCTTTGGAACCGATCAGACCCGAGTCATTGGGGACAGTACAAGACAGACATGTCCACGAAATTGAACATGAATACCCTGACGTGTCGGGAGGACGCGATGAGAATGATTGGCGGAGAGAGTCCCACGGTGTCGCGATTATATCGGATATCAGGCGTGGATTGGCTGCTAGCAGAGCAGGAGCAGTTCAGCTCTACGACTATGCTCCGACATGCAGGCTTGAACGGGTTGCCTTTGGACCCTTGAACACGCGGTCCCTTACGGACGTCCGACAGAGAGCCCGGGAATTGACGCCACCTGCTCGAAGGGGATTGTTTCAGGTAGAGAACAAGCCCAACAACAAGCATCATAAGATGTACAGGCAGTTCGCTAAACCACCTGGTCAGACGCCTGGTGAGTATTCAAGGGACTACCCCCGAACAACCACGGTAGATGGAGATGACCAGAGATATGGGAAACTGAAGGCCCCAATAGGCGACGGCCTGTTCGCAGCTTACGATACCTTAGAGATGAAAGCTGCAAAGTATCTGATCGTAGCCAGTTCCGATTATCTCTACACGCCCCGTTCTCTCTTTTGGCCCGACGTGATTTTCTTCACGGCACCTAAATTGGATTGGGGACAGGCAATCGGCATGATGATAAGTGTACGAAGGGTGGTCAGTATGGAGCCGCAGGTGATAGTGGTTGCAGGCTCAAATGATCATCTGCAAAGCAGGGGCTTATTGTCACGTCTGACGGATGGTTCGATCCCGAGCAACGAGGTCATAGGGGAGGCGATAATGACATTGCTCTCGGCGATGGCTGAGGTAGAAGCAGCAGCAAAACAACGTTTCACCCATAATGTGGTGAAGGTGGTCTTTGTGTTGTCACCAGGGTACGCTGCATTGCCAGAACCCCTTCAGTTTGTATACACAATGGTCACGACGATAGCAGAGGGGAGGTTCAACGTGATAATTCCTGCCCCGAACAGAGTAGTAGACCCAGACAATTACTACTCGTCCCGATCTGAGCTTCCCGCCGTATGGGCTGACATTTCGAATGCCATACAAGGGCTCAGAGATTGTAGCACAACTCGGTTGGTGCTAGATGAAGTTCTGGGGTTGGAGCTGTCCAACTTTGCCAGATAGCTGAAACTAAGACCAGGGGTGGACGACGATCATTTGTTAGTACAACAGGTGGCTGATGATCTCTGGTTCAGACAGATGGATCATGCCGAGAATGAGCAGGGCAGGATAGTCAGGAAGAACATGATATCAGCTGAAGAAGATCTCATGGCAATGGCTTTGCGCACGAAGCCGCACAATAACGTATGGTTGTACTTGTCACCAAGGCTGTGCACCTTGGGTGAGGACGCGTTCGAGCATGCGCCGGCAGTGATAAAGGAGATACATGTGTATCTGAAAAATTTGTTTGATGCCCGGGAGTTAGCTGGGGGCATGATGTTGAAGCTGATGCAGGACGTAAACACGATGTCACTGGACAAGTTCCAAGCTGACGTGCTAGCCACGAGGGCACAGTACGAACGATCGGATGCTATCTTGGGTGGAATGGGAGTGGGATGGACGCCATCCTTCCTGTCGACGTGCTATCCTAGGGCATCCAGGAACTTGATCGCGAGTTTTGTCAGAGACATCAGGAAGTTATCGATTGGCCTGGTGTTAGCCTTATACGTGACATTTGGTCACGAAAATTTCGTGAAGGGGCCGGCGAATCTATTCACCCAAGCGTTGGCAGATTTGAGATTGGATGGACTCCTGACCCTGATTGCCATGACCTACGGTCGACTGGGTGATTTGCTTGTGCTGTTACGTTACCCCGAACAACTACAGGGACCCAGTCGTGAGTTCAATGCACAGTTGGAAACCGCCTCGCTCAAGAAGATGAAAGACTGGAGGACTCTCCTGCTCCAATATCTCTTACAGCAGAACAGAAGCGTCACGGGAGAAGATAAGGTGGCGACGGATGCGAGTGAGTGCAAGCAATATTGTGGCATGCCCTTGCTGACAGGTTTGGCAGTCATGATGCGGATCGATCCGTTGGCTCTGATTCACGGACTGCGGGAATTCGTCACGGTGGTGTATGGACCAGTAATGTCTTTCGTGTTCCCGGATTTGCAAGTCAAGGCATACAGGAATTCGGTGTTATACGTCAACCTGGTCTCAGCCGTGGACTGTTCCGTGCTGAACTGGGTAGAACAGAGGGAGTTGAGAGGGCTGGCCAGTGACGATAGGCTGTTCGGGAGAATAGCGGAGCCAGGTTGGATGTTGATGGATTTCAACAATCACTTCAAGTGCCGAATGGGCCATGAGGAACTTTCTCACATCCAGTTCAACCCGAAGCTTTGGAACTTAAGACCAGTAGTGAAGGACACGGGAGCGGCTATGAGAGTGCCACTCCTACCAGAGGCCTATGCACACGCTAAAGAGAACCAGCAAGCGTGGCTTTCTGGGTCCAGGCCGCTGCCGGACCAATGCCCTCGATATCCACCGATAAGGAGGATGTTGTTGGGAGTCACATCTCCCATCATTGCCCCTCGCATCGGAGCAGCTCGTGACGCAGAGAAGAGAATGTTGAAGTGGAGTGAAGGGATGGAGCCGCGCTTCATCGGCTGGAATGTTGCAGCCGCGCACACGTTTGACTTCTCATTTCCTGATGCTTGGAGCAGGAAAAAGATCAAGGCACTACCTTCTAGGAGACCAGAGGTCTCAGCCGAAATGTGGAACGAAGTGTATTCTCCCACAGATGATTGGTCAAGACTGAAGTGGCCAGGAGAAGTGAAAGTAGTGATGATGGAAGTGGCAAAGGAGAGCAGAGGAGGCTCATATATAACAATAGAGGACCTGGCACCACATGGCGAGGAGTCTGTAGAATTCCTTGTGAATGATGAGTTGTTTTATCATGCAGGAGACATGACCGTACCGGCTCGGCCGGACTCGGGCATAGACTCACGGCAAGGACCTTCAGGACCCAGGCCAAAACCTGATGCAGGTGACGATGAATTGATGGATCAGGACGATGACGATAACGATACCGAGGGAAAGACGGGAAAACCGGGTGAGACGGATCTGGGAGCGTTAGAGAGAGACTTGCTAGAATACCGGTTTAGTGAAGACGACGATGGGGAAGTCGATGGGAGTCTATTGCTAATGACGCCATCGTCTTTCATGTCCCCTACAAAGGAGGCGTCGGCCGACTTATCCCCGATAGACCCAATAAGCCAGGCGAGAGAATGCCGAAGCAGGGATCCGCAGAAATTGCTCCATGAGTCACCAAGGAGGAGAAAAATCGAAGAATCAATGAGGGTATCCTTCCTGAGCACGCTGCCGGAAGAGGAATGGGAGAGATATCAAAGTGAGTTAGAAGGCAAGACAGGGACAACCTGGAGCCGAGTGAATTTCATGGAAAGATCATGGGACGTGATACGACGATATGGGACGCAGTCCATAATGATTGTGGGATTGAACCAACCCATCATGCGTGAGGTCTTGGAGAAAATAGTGAACTCCATGGAGTCGGATGTTCTGACCGAGTCAGTAACAGAAGACAGTGCCGATGATCAGCAGGTTGCAAAGAAATTACCTGTCAGACGAGCCAGGAAGGGGCTGAAGCGACTAAAAGGGAAAACAGGAAGTCGAGCCATGAACCCGAGAGTGGTGAAGTCGAGAGCCAGCGCAGTGGTGACCTCTCTAACGAGCGCAGGTCGTTCAGGCGAGAGCGGGCAAGGAGATAGTGCAACGCTGACAGGGGGAGAAAAAGAGAATCTGATACCCCCTATGCTCTTGGCAGGTCTGACCACGACTGCCGTAAGAGCAAAGAAAACAGCACGAACCCTGGCAGACACTAAATTAGAGATGGAGATCATCAGTCAATGTGGATCTGGAGGACTTGAAGATTACAGGCCCTCGCGGACCAACATAGCCAAGCTGAAGCTGGAAGGACAACTCGACGTGGTCGAGTACAGTCGAATAACTGTGCCGGAATCGGTCCACATGGGAGATCCGGCAGGGGGTTATGTGGAGATGTTGAAAGCGAGGAACTCAGCGAGAGGGCACCTGATGGCTTGGAGCGAGAAGCGAGCCATGCAGGAATATCTGAAAGAGCTCACGGAGAATTCAAACTTAAATCGTCAAGAATACGGCACGGTAATGTCCTCTGAAGCGAACGAAATTGGATTGGAAAGGCTACTAGAAATCTCCTGGAGGGCGGCCCTCCAGAGATACTTCGACGAATCGATGCATGCACCTGCTACGGTGGCAGCATACCTGGCTCATCCTTGCATGAGAACTGATCTGCAAGTACGGTTGGCTTGGTGGCTGATGGGCATCAAGAAGGCGGAGTATGAAGACAGTAATGATTCGAAATCACGAGAACAGGAGCTGGAGTTGATGGAAGCTCTGCGAGCGTTGATTTCAAAAGACGATTCTGCGATAGCATGGGCTAAGCGTAAGGATGCCCTTTGCTTTGTCAGGTTCGTGGTGGATCGTATCCCCACTCCTGTTTTGGGAGAATGTATAAAGATCATTCGGCAAAAGGGAGTTGATTGCGAAAGGAACTTCCTTAGGGCACTCCTGGAACTGTATCAGGAAAGCCGTTGACTGTACCAAACAAGGAGTCGAATGACATGGAGAGCTATCGCAAGTTGGAAGAGGTGAGAAGATATTTCAACAAAGAATTGAAAGTGAGCCGGGAGTTGATTGAAGCAGTCAAAGGACAAAAAGAGTTTGCAACACAAGGGAAACTGAAGTCGTTCCAATATGTGTCTGGCATACCGGGGATGGCGTATAATCCCTTCGTGAATGAAGAAGCCAGGGAAGCGTACTTCGACTATGAGCAAGTCATAGTACTCAATTTCTGGGTTGAACGTATTAAAGAGACTGGGATGCTGATGGTGGAACAACCCAATCTGGAAATATCTTGGAAGGACGAGTGGTCGAACCCTCGGTTCCCGAGCTAAAGGGGCAAGTGAGTTTTGATTGTGGTTCTTGGGACGGTCCCTTGAAAACCAGTCTAGTGACGATGTGGGAACTCATGAAGCCTTCTTGGTGTCCTCATCCTAACGCCGGTTTAATCTGGGACATGAGGGCGGATATCACGTTAGACCTAGATGATGACGCGAGTTTGCATGATCTGGCCATGATACATCATCTGCTGGTCATGAGGCTGACGAAGCGGAAGAGCAACCCATCCACGGAGCTGTCCGAGGAAGGTCCATCGAGCAATTGGTTGAAGCAAGGCACATGCTTGGCTCAACATAGAGGGATGGAAGGACATGTTTGTAACCTGGGACACTGCCTAGTTACGCTGAGCGAGCAGCATCGGCAACTGGCACGATTGTACGGAAGATTGAGCATGTCAGATAAGAGTGGTATGGAGTTGGTCGCGGACTGTCATGGGGTGACGGATGTAAATTTGATCGCAGCCTTGGGATTTTGTAGCATGACGAGTTCGATTGAATCGCTTGAGCGCCTGAAGCGTGCCCATGAGCTAGTGACGTCCCTCAGCGTGGAAGTATTCCCTGGAGCATTGCAAACGGAGCAGAAGATCGGAGGCTGGAGAGAAGCTCTGGAGAACGAGATGAATCTGAAAAATAGTGAGGCCTATCATAAACCGACTGGTTCAAAATATCTGGTGGGTTCAAGCTCCGCACCATATTGCAGTAGTAGATATCCCACACACATGGTGGTGATGGATGCAAGGACACAGCAGGTGTTGATTGACCAACTTTTCTCTGTGCCAAAGTGCGTAAGGTAGGCCAGAATGTCGGAGAGGTCATATGATTTATTGGCGAAGATCTTTCGGGCAGTCCCGAAGAGATCTGAAGGCGAGTTGCAAGACGTAGTGGGTGAAGAGTTTCTGAGATTAAACGAAGGCAATGTGAGTGAGTTCCAGAAGCAGAAAGCGAGTGGAGCGTTACCCACTAAATTCCCCACCATAGAAGAGAAAGACGACTTACACAGAATTCTGATGGAGGTGGAACCGTTGCTGGGAGCCTCAGGGTATCGGACCCGAAGGAACATAGTGAGAACCCATGGGGAGTATCCTTGCCACTGCTTGGCGCAGACGTTGTGGTACCCCAAACGCGGGAATCTGATGCTAGTATGGGACGTGGAGGAGTTATACTCTACGGGGTTGCCCGATCAGAATCAACAGGTGTCAATCGTGGTGGTTAGTGCCATGCTGGCAGTGAGATAGCTGGAGGCTAAAGCGGACACAAGTGAACAGGAGATGGCCGTGCCGACTCCTGAACAGCTGAGCAACGTGAAGATGAGTCATGAATTGGATATTTTCAGAACCACCTGCAAGGTTCTGAGAATACCTAAAGCCATTGAAAGAATATGGTCAAGGCAAAGATTGATGCCTTGGTTCCGTGCAGTGATGACATCATAGATGTATGAACGCGCGAAGCGTCACATGTCGAGGAACACGGAAGCCTATCAATCTTTCCAGCTAGATATAGGACCAGGAGCCTATAAGAGAGCATTCCTGACGCACAGAAACGCGGTCACCACGGCGGTGAAGCGAGTAGCTGGAGCGCCTTGTGTAACTGAAGATGAGAAGAAAGAGGTCTTAAGAGCTGACCTAGAACGAAACGTGAGCCTGTGTCTTCACAACAGCTTTTGCAGGAACCGGGAGCAAAAGGTTAATGTTGACTTGCTACCTTGTTGCAAACCGAGGCTGTTGGAACAGGAGAGTTGGGGCACGGCCCGCAACTCCATGGACATGCTGGAGAAAGTATTGGAAGACAGCGAAGCTGAAGATCAAGATGGAGAAGTGATGGAATGAAGATGAACAAAGAAGAGAAGAGAAGGAGAAAAAACTTGATTGTCTTTGTGTGCTAAAACTTGAACCAATCAACCAAGTTTTGATTATTCAACTTGTTAAACTTTTTATTTTGATTTAGTTTGGTCAAACCAAACTTTGAAAATTGTTACAATTCCTAAATTGTTGAAAAAGAAATTTTAGTTATACTATTTATGTATATATAGAACATAGGTGAGTATATTTACCTATTTAAACACGATTGAAGTTTTTAACCTGTGTAAGACACAATTTCACTGTGTGGCGACATGGTAAGTTTGAGTAAACTCGCTCGAGAAGGGTGGGTAACTCAATAACTTTCCTAGCCACATAGTTTCTTAGTTTTAATATTGAAAGGACCGCATAAATAACTGATTATACTTGGTGAGTGACGTTAAGTTAATTTTAACGGGTGCGTGGCCGTGCCACGTCCCACTTTTTAATCACAAAGAGTGAAAAGAAATTTTATGGCAAGACGACGTAAGTAGTCAGAAAAGAAATTTTATCTAGGACACTCCTCATGGTGCAAATTTTGTGAAAATGTTGAAAGGCAGTGAGATGTAGTACGATGCCATTTGTGAACACGTAGTGAGTTGAGGTGGGGTAGATAAATTTCATTTTCTTATGCGATTTGTAAGATTGATTACAGAAAACTGGATAACTACTTGACGATAACCCGGTGTTATGCGATCAATAGGGACATTGATGGGGACTGTCCGGGGAGTATGTGCCATTCTGCCAGATGGCACAGCGCAACCTTCCGACGAAGCACGAATCAGAGAGAAAAGGCCTTAACAGCAAAAAAGTGCTTGAAAGGAGGGTCGAAGTATTCTGAAATTTTCTATTTTTAAAATTTCGATTTTCAAGTTGATATTTCTCAGAAATACGAAAAACGGCCATTTTGACCAAAAAAGCTGAGAAAATCAGAACAACGACAGATATTGTGAAAAACAGTCGTACAAGAGACGGGAAATACGAAGCCTCTTATCTTGGCAACAACGCACGATAAGACACTTGTCAGCGGATACTAGTGGAGAAGGAAGCTTCAGTGGGGAAGGAGTATTCCACGGAACCCTCGCGGGACGCAAATTAGGAGAGATAAGAGCGTTATCGCTGGAATATTACGGGAGCGGAGGCTTGGTCTCCCAGAGACTGTTTATGTGAAGGGACTGTATAAAACTAACTATATAGCTACTTGGATGTCGTGAAACTTTAATTTAACACCGGTGTAACTTGATATTTTAGAATATGAGTAGCTAGAAAGAGGAAAGGGTCAATCCATCTCCAATGGATTTAATATAGAACAGTCACACAAAAACATATTAAAATAGGTTGTTCGAGCCGTGTTTTTAATGACAATCACGTAGTCTGAGGATCCGAGACTCAGCTATGTGGTTGTGTTCGCATGTAAACGAAAGCTGATCAAAAGTCGTTTGACTGATGGCCTAATAATGGTAATTTTTTACTTTGCCCTAGACAGACCAGAAAATCAACTGGCAAGGTCGAGACGGTGAAAAGCGAGTAGGATTAAGGTAACTGACGCCTGCCAGTCGTTAATAGGTACTTTTTCTACGCTCCGTCGCTGTGTAGTATTTGGGCGAATGTTACATAGCGACACAATCGTTGCAACTCGGAACGGTCTCTGGTAACTCTGCTTTTTCTTCGATTCCGATATTCTATTTTCTCGTAGTTATCTTCGTCGCAACTATTGTTGTTCTGATTTTTTTCTGGTTTTCTTCCAAAATGGCGGTTTTTGCCGTTTCTCGGAAGTGCGACTTCTCAATTCGAATTTTTAAAATTTCAAAATACCAGAATATCTTGAAATTCACCGTTTGACTAATCGTCCCAATAACGTCACTAATCTCTTAAAACTCAATTCGGAAGGTTAGCTGCTAACAATTCGAAATCGCCGAATCTGCATTTTCGTTCATTCTGGTCGAATGTCACAAAAGTTTCAAGTCATCTGCGAAGAGGTATATTGTACTGTAGAATAGAGAGCCAGGCAAATCATTTATGAAGATCAAAAAGAGCAAGGGACCTAACAGCTAACTCAGAACATCTAGTCTTTCTGAGATACCATTGGAGTCAGCCCACTAAAAGGATTAATGGACTAACGAGCAGTTAAAGGACGCACATATTGCATGCAAATAACCTGTGCATATAACGTACGCAGCGGACGTGTACTACCCTTGCTGATCACAATGGTGGTAATTGTTCTCAATTTCAACGTGCTATCATTTAGCCCACGCGATACAAATAATGAACATTTCTCTAGTTCAAGACAATTTCTCTCTGACATTTTCTCCGCGTGACAACTTCTCTC
Organism: Symsagittifera roscoffensis; assembly: GCF_963678635.1. Lineage (NCBI taxonomy): Eukaryota > Metazoa > Xenacoelomorpha > Acoela > Convolutidae > Symsagittifera > Symsagittifera roscoffensis. The sequence continues at coordinate 74,001,052 of NC_087065.1, read as the reverse complement.
ATTTTACAAGGAAAACGAACAAAATTCAACGAAAACTTTATACCTAGCACGAAATGCATTCTCATAATTGTCATAGATAAGGGCATTAATTCCTCAAAAATGGGTAGTTTGCATTGAGAAAGCTGAATCTTACAGGAAATTGATTGAAAGTTGCCTGCCAGCTCATTGAGATTAAAAAAGTAAAAGGTTCAGTTAAGCTGATTATTTAGTCATTTTTTCTCTAGCAGTGGCGTTCCGTTGTTTTTAGTTTGTTACATCACTGCGAACATCGGGAGTTTTTCTGGGTACCAGCCTCGGTGGAAATCCTTTTTCTGGCTCATATAACTGGTTTGAAAGATTCAAACAGCTAAGCATTCGTTTTCTCTTGAATTTTGTTGATGAACCCTGAGTTTGGAAATCGTTTGTTAACAATAAAGCATTCAAGAATCTCAAACGCTGCCATAACTGCTCCTAATAAAGCAACGCTCTTGTAATCAAAATTAAAATTGGACATAAATGAAATTTACATAAGAACTCTTTTGAAGTATTTAGCTATGAATAAAAAACATGAATGAGACACAGAAATGAGGAAACTATCAAGCATAAAAACAGATAAAACTATTTGAAAAGTGACACTAACTAATTACAAATTCTTGGAAAACGATTTTGGGTAACTTTATTGCTTCCAGGGTTACCACTTGGTCAGATTTTTCTGACCAATCAGAAATGGTCAGATTTGGTTAGCTTTTTGGCCCGTAGTCAGAAAAAGTCAGAATTCGATAAATTTGACGTTTTAATTGCCAGAAAATTTGGTTTTAGTGTTGTTACATTGAGAAATTGGCTTAAATGCACAATGTTTGATGAATGAACAATAAATTCTTGAACGTGTCGTCCACAGAATCACTCGAATGATGTCACTTCTGCGATGCTGAAATGAACAATTCATCGAAATTCATTGTTTCATAACTTTTTGCTAGTTCTAGGTTTCATATGAAAAAAATTCAGCAAAAGGTCAGTTTTCTGGTGATTTTGAAGGTTTGTGATCTGAACTAAGTGTTACCCGTAACCCTGATTGCTTTCCTCTGACTGCCATTTCGCAAGGAATGTTTAATTTAAATAACGTTTTTCAATTATTCCTCCGAACTTTTATAAAAGTAACCATAATCAATGATGCGTTTTAAACAATTATCAGCTGATTTCTAAGTTTTTGAGTTTATGCAGGATTTACAAGCAAAATTGTCTTTCTGAAATTTTAAATTTTCCATGAGTTTTGCTGTAAAATTGTGTAGTCCAACAGTACTGTCATATCAAAGAACTGCTACCTGTTTGTTGAAAGGGGACAGACACTCTATTCCAAAATTGTTTTTTTTTTCGTTTTACCTTGGGAAAAGAAACGCTTTTCTTGACATTTGACGAATTGTAACGTAGATTTCGGAGCACGACGTCACAGGGCTGTAGATAATTCAGTCGTGATTGTTATTCGCAACCAGTTAGGACAATAGAGGTCGTTTATTTTATGATCATTCAGCATTGAGAGCGGCCGTAATCTGAGTTTTTTGATTCTTTGTTTCTAGGAGATATTTTATGTAATTGAGGAACCAGCTGCACGCTTCCTTTTAAACGTCTTTAATTATTTTGAGCTCTGTTTTTTTTTAGTTTTCCAGACTTCAATCCCGTACGATATAATTGGTACAATGTAGCCGCAGTGGGCACTTAGCTTTGATGATGCCGACAATGATTAATTTGATTTGATAGAAAGCTCAGATGACTTTTCCTTGAAGAAACTCCTTGCTCAAAATTGGCTCTCCATGAAAAATTTCTGCAGACCAATTTTTCAAAATCTTTTTTACGATCCTGTAAAAATTCCCGATCGATTGAGTTAATTTGCGTTCATCAAAAGACATTTTGAAGACCACGTCAAGACATTTTGTGAGATCAGAATCATGTTTTTATCTTCGCTATATTTGTTGAGGAAATTTATATCCGTTTGTTACTCTGAAAGGTTCGATGAAAACAGATTGTAATCATCCGCATAGCCAAAACTCGGGCTATGCGGAAAAAATATGGGCTGATAGTTTTGTTTAAATGGACTTGCTTTCTTCCGCCGCGGGTAATGCTTTAAGTTTCCGAGATAACGTTTTTTTTAGATGTAGATTTAGAAAATTTAGATTTACAAAACTTCAGGGAATACGATTGTTGCCTCCAATTGTGGCTGCTCAAATGCGTTAAATTTCCGAGAAAACGTTTCTCAATATTTCTATAAAAAAAAATCAAAAAAAACTTAATCCAAAAAAACTTACAAAGATTGAAATTTTCAACCTTATGGTGGGGTGCTGTCAAGCTTTTCGCAGGAAGCGCTTATAGATATGAGCTCAAAATGTGACTGCTCATTGTATTTCACTTTCCTAGATATGATTTTTTTTATGATTGCTAGATTTCAATGAAAAATGTTTCTCGAATTTTGAAGTTGTCGATGGATTGGATATACGTACGGGCTAATGAAAAGAAAGCACTACGTTAAAAAAGAGTCTCCTTTATGAATTCAGTAATTTCGCAATCAAATCATTAAATATGTAAAGTCCAGTTGTTCTTAATGTTTCGTTTCTGATTTGAAAATACGACGATATGAAACCCTGTAGTTTTGGAGATTTGACCGTTTCGATTTTCAAAGAAACTTTAAGTTGTAGAAGCACCGGAGGCATGAAACTTCTGATTTTTTTGGCTCAACGGTCATCGATCCAAGAACAAAAGCCGGACCCGCAAAAGAAGTAAAAAAATTCTTTCCGACATTTTTTCGGCTCAGTGCCTTTCGTCCTATTTTGTATTGAATCACTAGTGGTGCGAACTTTCACTTCGTCTCTTTTGAAAGTTTTTTTTGTGCGTACTATCCTCATAATAAGTAAAAAAAAGTTCAACGGGCTAAAAGTCCAACACCTTTGAGCGAGAGGGTCAAATCGTGATTCTGATTCTAACATCGGCTTAGGCTGGATCTTGCAATTAAGAGCCGCTGTAGCATTGGAAAAATTTAAAGGGGGATTTGACCCCTCCTTCAAATCTGCTGTTGGCGTAAAGAGATCCATTTTAAGTATCAAAATGGTACCACTCAATTTAATTAATTTTGCTGAAGAGAATTGATTTCGTGTTGCGTTAGTCAAATACAAAACGTCTTTTATTTTCGAACTTATCTGACATAACTGAGCTAGCTTACGTTAAATATCATAGTGGCCGCTAGTGAATAATTACTATACGGCATTTCAATTTGTCCACTAAAGTTTCATTTAAGTAATGGCTGGCAAATGTTTCATGTTTGCTTTTGTGGAAAAAATGCTGCGCAGACATGAATTTAGTTTGCTTTAATTTTTAATGATTTTATCCTGACATAAATTTATTGTTTCCTAAACATTTCCAGATCTCAAATTGGTTTTCCATTTATCGACTATATTTAGCCGTATGAACTCTATTGCTCGTGGAAAAAATATGGGCTGACGGTTTTGTTGAAATGGCCTTGGGATATTTTTGTTCGGATTCGGAAGACATTGTAACGAAAATGAAAACGAATTTCCAGCCTTCAGTTTGTTCTTTCTTCTGCCGCGGGTAATCGTAACAGTTCCTTCTACTTGCTCAAAATTGGACTGGAAATTATGGCTCAATGAATAATCATTGCGGTAGAAATGTTACACGCAAAGTGGTGGTAGAGATCTTGCGTACCCAGCTAATCTGCACGTAAACAAGTTTTGTCTGGCGGCGGATTTGAAATTAGAAAACATACGAAACAGCAACTCATGAATGTGACACTTGAAACAACTCAAGAAACAACTTCAGTAAATCCAGAAAGCACAGTTGAATCGATACAGACACAGTTAGTCATGGAATCAAGAGGAAACATGAGCTCTTTCGTGCCTTCAAACCCAGTCCCAATTGACTTCTACGGGACAGGTCAAATGCCGACAATGCAGGCTTTCAACAGTGACCCAACCGCCATTTATATTTCAACATCACCCGCGACAATGTAGTAAGTTCATTTTTAAGATATGTATTGCGTATACGTCGTTATTTGAGGTAGGTTGTTGCCAGCTTAAGCGAGCAGTTGAAGTCGCCATAAATGCTAAGTCGGCTAGTTTGATCCATATCAGGAATATGACTCGCACATTAAAACTAAAATCGTATCTTAATTTTTATAGACGATATCGGTGGACCTAGGATTTTTGCAGTGGTTGGCGCTTGGCGGATTTTCGGAAATATTGACGTCCCTTTTCACAATCAAATGTAATTCTACGATATTTTTTTAAAGCAGGACGCATGTCATTTTTTCTGTGCCATAGCTAATTTTCTGAGACAAAGGGCAAAAGTTAGTGTTTTGGGCCATTGCGGAAGATTTGTCCTTCACAAAACAACAGTTTTTTGGCACGCGCTTCATGCTTGTCTGTATTTAGCGCCGAAATTTTTCTTTGTGGCGCTTTTTGGTTCTTAAGACTACAAAAGAGGTCCTAAATTTAAGCGCAAACCCCAACAGGTGTTGAAGATCCCAAGGAAGCGGGGTATTTCTTGAAGTTGTCTCACAGTTATTTTAATTGCAATTTGAAGCAATAACTTTATCTTGGTTTCGCTTTAGTCACCATTGGCACTACTGGAAGTAAGTCATTTTTTCCGGATTCATGATTACCTTATTTATCCTTCTGTGTCTTTTCAGTCATCCCTCAAATTGTCGTTTTGAGTGCAAATTTCGTACACATCATACCTCTAGGAAGGTTTATCGATAAGTCACCAACTTAGTGATAAATTTCACAAATTAGCAATGTTGTAGTTGAGCCTGGAGGTGTGTTAGTTTCAAGATAGAGCGTAAGTTCCGATCATTGGTTTGTTTAGACTGCGTATGTGTTGTTTTAGCTCATATCAGCCATACTACTATCCATACTCAGGAGACGCATCTGTCGAGATGGTCCCAACCACCCTCCTTTCCCCTCCCATGGGACCCACCTACATTCAGCAGTCTCCTATTGGTGCTAACCACTCACAGATCCCAACAAACAACAATCACCTGGTTCCCTCAAATATGCCTTCTGCTGTCACATATCTACCAATAAACAACAACTTGCCTCCTCAACCGACGGGGCAAGTGCAGTACGTTACAGAGACAACCCTTCAGGTGCCTGGATGCTCCAGCCAGGAAATCAAGGTCGAGAAATCTTGCTGCTGTAACGGTCAATCAGTGCAAAACACTTCTAATCATTGTCACAATTCACATGCCTTCGCTGAGAAATCTCAGGTTTCTTCATGTAGCTACGAAGTAGCGGCAAGTTCGCAAAGAAGTCCTGGTTTCAGAAACGCCAGAAACTTTTCGTTTAGTCCAAACCATCACCCTTGTCATTCGAATGGACCCCCTCGTACACTGTACAATGCGAGAGGGTACCATTCGTCAGTTAGTTGCTGCAATACACCTCATGGGTCGTCAATGGACGAGTTCACGACATCAGGGGCCGAGAGTTGCCAGGAGTGTCGTTGTAGTCACAGAAGCAATAGTAGGAAAAACAGAAGACGCGCTGCTGTAAGTTGAGCATTATGTGGTGATGTACTTGAATTTTAATTTAGATAAACGAACTCACTTAGTGCGTGTGATTTTTTTTCTGTAATGGAAAAGTTTTTCAAGTTTAGTTTTTGCTGTCAAATGTTAGAAAAAGTCCATAATACATTTATGTTTGATTGAGCTCACGAACACTTTTTCAACGATCTGTTGGCTAATTGGTAATTTATGAAGTTTCTGTACAATCTTTCTGTTTAAATATATTTTGATAAAAAATTGGGGCTTTCAGTAGGGAGAGAACCTTAAGCAGAGGAATTTTCAAGAGTAATGGACTGCCTTTTGAATGTTGAATTGATGGGATTATCTCGAGAAATTGTTTGAAGTCGGCTAATTTGACTTTACCATCATTCAACTTTAATGTTTGATGAAAGATAACATGCTCTTTCATTTGAAATGAAATGAAGTTGTTTTGAAATGATATGAACAATGTTGCAATCCGAGTAATCAATGTTAATTTTTAATCATCCATTAATTCTTAAAATCACATGATGGAAAAGTTTCGTGGATAGTCTACGAAAACAAAATAATGTCAAATAAACAAACTATCAATTTGTCAAATTTTTATATTTTTGACAGAATATTTGATCTGAAGACTCAGTCCTAGTTACCGTTTCTGATTTTTCCAACATGGTGATATTTATTACTTGTGCTCCGGCATGATTATTTCTATAAATTTCTAAAGTTTTTTTCTGAATAGTTTGATTAATTGATCTGTTAAGTTCATTAAACTTCGATGTACTCGCCGCACCTATGCGACTTAATGGCCATATTCATTAAGCGCAATTTCTTATTATAAAACGCCATTACTCCAAAACATTTTAATGTTCTGATAGTATTTTGGCTTTGCGGAATAAATGGTTTTATGCTAATTGTTTTTTTTTCTAGCGTCGAAAATCAGGAGACGGCATGAACACTATGAGTTCCTCTGAGTCATTGAACCAAGGTGCTTCTAGAGAAACCTCAAAATCGGACCAAAAGCAGCGTGCTAAAAACACACCCGGCTTAATACCTCTGGCAATACACCGGGGACTTGAGCTGGACCTAGATTCAGAAGATTTCCCGGAACTTCCATCTTCGTCGAACGGGACCAAAACTAGTTTAAAAGACACTTCAACCAATCTAAACATTGCTGCACCGGATGATGCAAATGAAAGATTTTATGATAATTTGGCTGTGAATAATAGGAAAGTATCTAGAAGAAAAGGAACTCCAACGCTAGCCAGAAGAGCTTTAGAGCTTGCGCCAAAAATTACACCGAGCAATGGAAGTACAAAAGAACGCGAGAGTGCGTCAAATATAAATAGTCCCGTGGGAGCGGCTGCGCCTGGGTGGACGAAATCAGGGGCTGCTGTACTGCAGACGCCGTACAATCGTGCAGTCAACGTAGCTGCTCAAACTGGTTAGACATTATTTGATATTGACACAAGCAAAGCTTGTGTGATAGTATGAATTCTCTTTTTAAGTCGCAAATATAAGTGTTCATTTTGAAAGTGTTCGTTTTGATCATTAGCCAGCTATTAAGTACAGCCAATGCTAAGGATATTAACACAGACTATTATATCGCAAATAGCACTTTAGCTTCAAGGTATCATGGATCTGTAGCGTAGAGGTATGGAAGGAGACCCGCAAGAGAATAAGAGGGTTCGAACCTGGACTGGGTCGGATGTTTTTAATGAACTTTTTTGTTTGCTAGTTAAAATGCGCCCGCTCTATAAACAGGCATGTTAGTTGGTAATTTTGTTTTTCAAATTGACTGGTACTGCTAATGGGTCATAATGGGCGTGCGTCACTTAGCAGTTATGTAGACTCATAATTGGAGTGCGTCACTTAAGAAATTTTGTTGACTCAAAGTTTTTCTTATCCAGTTTTTTGCAGATGCGTTTTCGGTCATACTTTTGCTCTGTGTGTTTAAAAGCTTACAACTGCGATTTTAATTAACAGAGGCCCAATATTTAATTTTGATGCTGGTTTTTATTTAATATTGCCTTCACTGAAGGTTAATGAATAAATTAACGACAAAGAAGGTTTTTATTATGGGTCACAAGACTTTTTTCCTGCTGGCAATTCTATATTTAGGTTTAGCGTACATTTTTCAAGCTATATACTACCTACTATCTTGTTTTTTTTTCAGTTTTTTGCTTGGACGGAAACTTACCTAATTGCCGCAATTTTTACTTAAGTGTCAAAAAACGTTTCTTTTAAGTGCATTTCATTTCCTTTTGTAAAAGGGGAAGGCAAACTTCACTGTCAAACATCAAAAATAAATTCATTTATCTTTCTCGTGATATGTTTTTTCTTCGTATTACTGAGTTTTTGAATTAAATTATTAGAGCCCAACATTTGAATTTCAGTTTCAAAAATAGTATTTCAACATTAAGATTATGAAGATGGAAGAATTTAAAAAGGTATGGGTGAATGCAAAGGATGAGAAAAATTATTTGTTTTAGTACAGCTACTTGGAAAATTATAATAAGTTTCCAGTTTTCGCCTATTTTTTCACTATTTTCCGTTGTCCTAAATATTTTTTTCAGATCAATAAAAACAGAATGTTTGGAGTTTGCCTGATTTTTATTTGTTTAATATTTGATTTATTTTTTAGTTTTAACTAAATTTTTTTATCCTATAGTATTCGGCACTTTCCGATTTTTTCAACTCTCAAGCTCATCGAGCGATCGAATTGTTTAGGATTCCAGACAGCCTGAGAGCTTGAAAATTTTAATGCAAACATAAAAAGTTAGATTTGGCCATGGATTTGTCATCCCATTTATTTGTCATATCATGTTTTTTCCATATTTTTCTTATGTTTTTTTTTCGACTTCGCTGCATAAGATTCTTTGTCTGCTTTTTATCGCCTTTGTGGCCGCAGCACCAAATCTAACTTAAATATGGGGATTTTTTGCTCAAATTAAAAAATTTTGAAGCGTATTTTGGTTTTTGGGCAACTAACCGAGTTCCAAGAAGTTTCGCCTATTTTTTTTTGCTATTTGATGGTTTTTTTCTTGCTGTTCTTGAAAATTTTTTGAAAGTTGTTTTCTTTATAATTTAAGGAGTGTTTTTATGCATTTGATGCAGTGGTAACACGCATGCTTGAGACTCCAAATCCCATAATACATTTGATAACAATTCAGTAACGTGAGACTTGTTCCGTTTCAAAAGTTTTTTTTTTTGCGAATAATGGAATTTTTTCCGAGCATTTAAAAAGTGGAGAGGAACGTTGTATTCGGGTTTGTTCAAGTTTTTTATTTTTGTTTTCCACGCAAAATCAGGTACCAGAAATCTTGATCGGAATGGGTTGTATGTTATTCCAAATACATCTTATTAAAGCCCTTTCAGTAGCAATTCTAACGACACTGAAAAGTTGTCTCAGTATGCTGCTTGAATTTTTTTTAGCTTTAGTTCAATTTCGAGCGAGTAAAGCAAGCAAGCAGACATTTTGTCGAAGGATAGCCCAGGAAGTTTTAGTTTTACTCTTAATTTAACTATTTCAAAAAGTTTTCTTAATGCGTTTTGGGAATTAAAATTTCAAAAATTGTGCTGAAAAGTTGCAAAGTAGCATTTTTCGAACACAATTGGTGCCCAATTTGCCTGTCATACTGTGATTATCGTATATGCCTAAGTTCTGGGCTTTCGTCAGATCTTTTTAACTCACCACGCACAAAAAAAACGACACTAATTTGAATTTTTTAAAAAATTTTATAAGATTTTTTTTTTCGTTTTTCTATTCATTTTTGGGCAAAAACTGTTTTCCAATTTACCTAGTTTAATTATAACTGTCGAATATGCCTAAATTCGTTGAAAAAAACGCTAAATTTGTTTCGTTTTGTAAAAATGGGTTGTCTTTTTGAGGCACATATTTTTTCTGTGTTGCTAGTGATGTGAAGATCAGCTTCGCCTCTTAGTTAAATTTGCGGTATTCGTAAAATGACCGTCTAGTTTTGCGTACCCGTTGGTTATGCTATTGAACCAAGTAGCTGATGATTGCGAATAATGATGCAATATTGAAGCAAAATGCTTTTCAAGTTGAAAAGTTTGAATAGCGAGGCGAATCTTGTCTCGAAACTATTTTCTTGCTCGTGTTTTTTTTGGTTAGTTCTGAAGCAAGAAATTTGAGCCATTTAACATTCTGACCTCTTCAAGAAAGGGTAGTAGATATTTAATTAAAATAAGTTAATGCTTTGACCAATTGGAATTCAGGATATTTGAAATATTAAAAACTTAAAAGCTCTAAAACTCCAACAGCTGTTACGTTTTAAAAATGAGATTAATTTTAAAAAGCAAACACTGACATTGTGCTCGGACGGCAATAAATATTGTTTTTATTCAGAGGGGTGGAGACTCTTTAGGATTTTACTAGGTATATTCAGGAAATTAAATAAATTAAGTGGTGTCAAAATTATTATATTGATTTTTAAGCCTAATTGTTTTTTTTTTAATAGTCTCAGTCTGTGAAGTTTTTATTAACCGCTTTTGACTTTTTTAAATTCTAGATTGTATGACATCGTTTGAAAACTCAATTGGCCACGTGCTGTTACCAGTAGCCTGTCATCCATGTTTGAACCGTTTTTTAAAGTCAAATAATTGTTCTATCGAAATATCGTTCGAAATTAGAATATAGAATTGTATCCACTGCACATCGTGTTCAAAAAGTTGTTGTTATACCGACCATTTTGAGATTTGAGAATGAACCAGGGGGGCGTCTTTTTTATTTCGACCGATACCAGCGCTGTGAAAAAATTTTTAAAGGCTAAAGTTAAACAAGTGATGGTATTTCTGTTTAGATTTTGGATCCAGACTTGCGTTCCTTACGCTGATTCAGTTTTCTCCTATGTTTAAACGAGACCTAACACCTAGTAGCAATACTCAGAAAGATGGGATCACTTCGCAAGAATCGGCAGCATCAGCGAACAACTTTTTAATAGTTTCCTCCGCAGATAATGACTCAGGGTACAGTTCGCCTAAAAACAGGCAGGGAGTTCAATCGGGTGCAACCGAGAAAGGGAATGAGTGCCAACATGACATCTTACTCAAGAGCAATCAGCGGTCAATCGCTGTGGCTGGTTAGTTCATCTCATCAATAGTGAAGAATCACTAATAACTAAGTATGATGGGCATTTATAGAGCACTGTTACGTTCAGACACACCTGTGTTTATTCCTAGTTCAAAGCAATTATTCAGAGAAGTTTTATTTCTCTTGAAGGGAAAAGAGATTGTATGACTCCATGGATTGAGCGGAAAAAAACAAGTGTGTGTTAAAGATAAACGTAATTGTTCTGACCATTGAAAATGGGGAGGAACTTTGTATTCGGGTTTTAGTTTTTTTTTTTCACGCAAAATCAGGTGCCACAAATAAACATTGGAACATTTCGAGTGATATTTTGAAAACGCAGTGTCGAGAAAAACCTGTTGGAAGTTTTTGGTCTAATTTCGAGCGAATAAGGTGAGCGAGCAGGCTTGTTATGGCCTATTTATGCCCAGTTTAAGGCGTGAAAACTTTATTTTACTCGAGTAAAGTTTACAAGATTTTTTAAGACTATGATTGGAACAATATTCTGTGCTACTTGCACAGTAACCGGCTATCTTTGTTCTATTTGTGGATATGCTTGGAAAAGTTTTTCGTTAAGTTCCGAAGCATAAATTCATTATTTTGCTTTGTTCAATTTTAGTTGCTCCACCCATTCCGGCCTCGCAGCAGACAAATCCGCAACTTCACGGCGCAGTTTTACTCAAAAGGTCTGAATTGTAACTTTTGTTTGACTCTTTTTCCTCCCCCCCCCCCGCCACCTCACTTAAACACCAATTTTATGGTGTAGCGAGGGGCTTTACAGTTTAACTATGAAAACCAAATATGTTTCTGATGGCCTAATTATTCCGCATGCATGCCAACTTTTGTAGGTCGGACTACGAACAAAAATTTAAGAAAGTTTTGCAGGTGAGGGGATGGAAAAAGCCGTTTTTTTTTTTAAAATAGCCGACCATTTTATTTGCTATATTTGATCAATTAATTCAGTGCGCAGTCGAGTAACGCAACTAATGCACCCGTACAACAAAGTAGAAAAAAGAAGAAAGGAGCTGCAAATCGGAAGAAAAGAGGCACACTTACCAACGACAATGCAAACATGAACAACCAGCCTACGGACATTTGTACCACTTCGGGCAAAGAGGACGACGACTTGGATCTCTTTTCCCAGATGGACGACAACTTTCCAGGTAAACCTAACTTCATTGAACAAAAACTGTAAAAAAATGAATAATGCGTAGTTTTTCTTTCAAATATTTCAAGAATTATATTTAATGCCCTAAAAAGAAGTGGCCCTAAAAAGGACTGATTTAGGCCGTGTCTTTTTAAAGGGAAAAGTGAACATTTGTTTGCGCTAAGAGGCATCTTAAGTGTATTAAAACTCGAAAAAAGGCTCCGAAAACAAATCATTTTTTAAACGGTTTCCTTTTTCTTGGAATTGTTTTCAATTGGCTGTTAGTTATGGTTAGTTTACTTTCTGGAAACATTTGTTCTTTGTTTTAGCGCTGGTAAGCAATACGAAACCTTTGGTCAATCCTGCCAACGTAACGCTAGCTGCGGCACTCCAGGTCACAACTACGATTAAACAGCAGTCGGCTACCAGTTGGAAACAAACACAGTCATCCGAAAAGCACCAGGCTCAGCTCCTAACACACGAAGACACCTCCACAATTGATCCGAGCTTAAGAGATGGATCAAATACTAACGACGAGGGTGTGCAAAGGACGCCTATAGCTGTTTCAACTACTGTTACACAAACTGTAAAAGCCAAAGGGTTGAACTCTTCGAAACCTATGGTGGACCTACCTCTGACAGCCTTCCTGAAGTCAGTCAATGAGAAAGTGCCAGCCTCCAGTGGGACAAAGGGCGACGCAAAAGCTAATAAAGCAGAAAAGGGTTCAAAGAAATCTGACAAAGTTAGATATTAAATGAATTCGGCATTTTTTTGTTCAATTTTCTCACGAAAACCTCGTTGCTTTTCTTAAGCTTTTTTTTTCAAATAAAGGCTAATCAAAAGTCAAACTATTTTTGCAAGTAACGCAACATTAATGGTGCGAAAAGGCATCATTGTACTTTGTACTGAAAATTTATATATTACCTAGTTTTTCGTTAAGCCTCAAAGAAAGAAAAAAACGTTGAACATAAAATGTCTGAAATTATTCTTATGATAAATTTGTATTAAATTAGTCTATAAATATTAACGCTTAATGGCAGATCAAGTCAAACTCAAGTTACTGATCGCCGCTTTTTTGATAAAATTATCATTGTCGTTCTATTCCATTATATCCCTGTAGCAAGTTTTAGACCCCCTCTAAATGCAAAAAACATCTCTGCTTAGAATGTGGGCTGTAATTACATGCCAAAGAACGAAAGGATCCTACTTATTTTGGTCGTTTTTTTCTTAAAGACTTTTTTTAAGGTTTGTTTGGTTTTAAATTTTTTGTGAAAAATGTGAAGTCCTAATCTATCGTTTGTGTATTTAATATCCCTCGGCTTAGTTTCCACAGCCCTGATTTTTTAGAGAAGTAATAGGGTTTGCTACACAATAGCAAACAACTTGCGAGCGTAGTGCTATATTTCCTATCCAATTTTTTCAAACCTAACTCGCAAATAAAAGTGCTCCTTTGATGGCATTTTTGCTGCATAGCATTGGCAATTTAATAGCATTTATTATAATTGCTTCATTGGTGACTAATGTTTACGTATCTTCTTGCATACATGACGTAGATGCCAGGTCGTGAGACGCCTCATCTGGAGGTGGGGGCTCGATATTATTTTTTTCTAGGCTTTTTTAAAAAAGTTTTTTGCCCTTTTCAATTTTTTCAACTTTAGTTGGGTTACTTTGTCGTTTTCTCGCTTTTGTTTGCAAGATGCAGCTTTGCCTCTGTGTTAAAAGTTATTTTGATTTATTCCTGTCATGTATCAGCCCTGAAATTGTATAGTTTCTTTTTTTATGATTATTTTTTTTTGCTTCAAGGTTTATTTGGCTTAAATGGTTTCGACTTCTATATTTTTGCTTAGTCACTTGTTTATAGTTTATTAGTCACTCTCTTTGTAAAATTTCTAGACACAGGTAATTCAGTCCCAAGATTTCGGATTTTTTTTTGCAAAATTCATCGGCAAGTAGTGACAGTCATTCTATCGGAAATGGTACGAAGCTATGCTTTGCCTGTGTTGATTTTATTAAGAGCAATGAACGTAGTGAGTACTCTGATATAGGTCTTGCTGATTTCTTTTTGTTTTTTTTTAGGAAAAAGTCCTAAAATCTGTTCACACTCAATTTGATTTTCCGTTATTACAGATTTCCCAGCGAAATAAAAGTTTTTTATTTCAGTTTCCTTGCGTTCATTACTCTTTTCCAACTGTCAAATGACTGTTTTTTTTTTTGCGTCGGTATGTGAAGCAGCCGAAGTATAAACCAGCTATTATATAAACCAGATGCACATACGTAGCTGTTACATGAAAGTTAAGTAGCAATTACGAAATTCATGCATGTTTCGTTTAAATAACGTCGTAACTTTGGTAGGTTTATACTTAATAATAGTTTTGAGTTATATGTAAGTTTTGGCTGGCATATACTTATATGAAAGTTTTGGCTAGCATAATTTCGGCTTGTTAATTAACACTTGTATACTGTTTAGGTGCATGCTGTGAGTGACAGCGAGTTAGTTACCAAACAATCTCTGAAAGTGTCTGCAGCTTCTCCTACCAAGCAAAATCAAGCTTCCGAAATTTTGGTAAGGCTCACAGATGCTAATCATTTTGCGATAAAGTTTCAATGGTCTGACTTTTAAATTTCGCTATTTCGAAAGCCTGTTTTCCTATCCACTCGATTCTGTTAATCCTTTTCATTGTTTAAGAGTCGATGAATGTCGTTCAGGAAAAAATCCTTAAATTTGTTCAAGCTCAAATGTACTTTTTCGCGGTTTGATTTTTGTGAATTCGGTTCATTTCCTTTGTTAAAAGGAAGGCAAACTCCACTATCGAACAGCGAAAGTGTGAAGGTCACGAAAAACGGGATTGTCTCATAATTTCTAAAAAAAAATTCATTATCAGATTTCCCAGCGATATAAAAAAACTTATTGCTCTAAATTTCTCAGATTGGTGTCAATCATAAATTGTTCTGGAAGTTCAAAGAGCTTATGACTTTCTATTTTTTTCAAAAACAAGTCAGTACTTTTTTCTGTTTACTTGCGTTCATTGATTTTGCGTTCATTGAACTGTCTGATGGCTATGTTGATTTTGTTACAGCGTCTCTAATACTTATTTTCTACACATTTGTCTAGCTTTATTCTTTTTCTATGATTTGCAGCTCTTTTTTCATGAATCAGTAAAACAAGTGATGTCAACCACGAGTAACGCGAACTTCTTGAAAAATGCAAAAAATTTACAACCGGACTTCACGAACAAAAAATCATAGTTGAAACGATCAAAACAATATTGGAATAAGAATGTTAATTAGGCTGTTTTTTAACCTGAGGTAATAATTTTATTGTTTCAGAGACCTGCGAAAAAAGGGAAGCAGCGAGAGGTGCCAAAATCAAAGAGACCAACTCCATTGAAAAAAGTCATTCTGCAAGACAGGAAGGATCGCAAAAGTCTGAGAGAGAATGGGCTGAGCGACGGCCAGGAGCCAAATAACCAACTAAAGTAATACACACGTTCATTTTGGTTTAAGGTTCAAAATCTAAAAAAATCTAAATATTTGTGCTAATTTATTGTGTGTTTAGTGTTCAAAATTGGGTAAAGTTTACTGGTAAAAGAACAAGAAAATGGGTTGAAAAAAACTGTTACCATCTATAGTGGGCTTAAGTTTTTACCGTATACGGCTCGTTTCTCTGGGTGAATTTTGATTTGTCGGTTTGATTGCGGTTAGTTGTTTACAGCTCCGATTCTGCTCCAACAATGCAGCAAACTCTGGACAATAACCTTGGAGAAATCTATCATTCCTTATCCGACGTTTCGGACTCGTGTTGTGGTACTTCATTACTAAATACTTCGAACTATGAACAAATTGCGACCACTGACAATGACGATGATAAGGGAGCCGAAAGATCCAACTTCGCTGATGAGTCGTTTTGTGACGACACCGGCATCCTTTTGCCCAGTGCCGACGACAGGTTCAGTCATAGCGGGTTCTCGTCAGAAAGCCGAGCTAGTAGTATTCTACCGGCGTCAACAGTTCCATCACGATCAGACTCGGCAATTACCCTGTTTTCTCTGCCCGAATTACCTTCTGCCCTTAATACGAGTGACTCGGATTGCCCTGCTCGTTCCGAAACTACAAACTTGACTAGGGTGAAAATTGAAATATTGCCGAAAATTCACAGCAGGAAATTCAGGGAGTAAGTAGTTAAGGATATTCTAAGAAAAATATTAAAATTTAATGCGTGATTTAAAATTTAAAATACATCGTGGTTTTAAGAATGTGTGGTTTTAACAGAAATGCCTAGTGATCCGAGTCGCGAAGCAGCCCACTATTATTATTCAATTTAAAACATATTTTCAGATTATTAGTTGCGTGAGTATAGACATATTCCGGATTTCATTATGATCTCTAAGCAGAACTAACAGCAAAATATTAACATTGTTAGGCAGCAAAAGCTTTTAATTCAGTCTGTTTAAGGATTTCAGAATATAATTCCTTCAAGTATTTTCACTCGCTAATAATGTAATTTTCAAGTATTTAAAGTTGTAAGCATTTTTTGGTGCTCGGTGTGGTTGGGTAACGCGCTTGTACTTAATTATATTATACATATTGAGTATTGAGTTCTTTCATGGTATTTTTTGACAGATACTGCAATCATGTTGTTTCGAAGCCAATCAATGATGCTGCGATTGACCTTCTTCAGAAATTATTTGAATTTCAGTGCAAGTCATTCGTCAAACTGGACCCCGCAAAGGTGCGTCTTTCACTCTAATCAGCCCATAGTATCTACTTGAAAATGAGCTAATTGGTTATTAGCCAGTTTCTCCTGATATAGTCAGGCAGAAATTTGATTTTCTTGAACAAAATGAATATTAAATATGCCAGAAAAAAAATATTGAATCAGTTTCTTTATAATAAATGTTTTTACACTAGCAAGCTTGCGAGCGTTTGTGTATTAGTACGAACCTTCTTTTTTCTAACCTAACTTTGTTCTCTGCTTCATTGGTGGACCTGTTCTCTGCTTATTGGTGGTTAGTGCTTGTTTGTTTTAAATTAAGCGTCGAGTTCGAAAGTTTATTTTTATTTTTGGATTTCGAATCGGAATAAAATAGTTACCTTTAATCCAGTTCTTACGCAAGCCGAGCGAACAGTGCTAATTTAAGTTGTTCGGGCGAAACTAATGAATTTAAGTTTAAAACGCGTTTTTTCTCAAATTGGGCTGATTTTGACAAAAATGATGAGACCAATCTTGCTTCGATTTGTAACAGAATTATTATGGTGCAATTGTTTTTGCGAAAATCGGGCTCACAGTTTTCCACAAAAGCAATCATTTTTGGCTTTTTCTAGTCATTCAAAATTACGCCAAAACTATTTGTTTAATTGCTGACAACTATATAACAGCAAGCGTCTCATGTAGTCCAACAAAGTTAAAGAAGTAAATAATCGTATCAATGTTGTAAACAAATTTATTTTTGTTTGAAGGCCAAAAAATGTCATTTTCACAAAATAAAACACCAATGTTTTTACTTACAAAATTTTTTAAAACAGTTTGTGCCCATTTTTGGAAATTGTATCCTTGTTGAGCATTGTTGGGCTACATAAGAAGCTTGCTGTGATATAATTTTGTCAGCAATTGAACTATTTTTTTGGGATAATTTAAATCAGAACTGCCTTGTGATAGTACGATTCAAGTTTTTCCCCCATCCTAAATCGCAAATAAAAGTGCCATTTTTGATGTTTTTTGCCAATGTGAAAGTGCTATTTTTTGAGGCAGCATTGGCAGTACAATACCATGCGGTTTGAAATTGGATGAGTAATAACTTAACACAAATGGTACTTTTTTAATTCAATGATTCGAAAAAAAAATAATTGTTTTATATAACAGTTTAAAAACTAAAATTCAATTTCAGAAAACTTCTAACTCTGTATTTTTGCTAGATTTTTGAAATGCATAATTTTTACACAATTTGGTTTCACACTTACACTTTCCAATTGATTGCATGCAAAGTTAGTGTGGTTGCCTTTAGTTTTTTAAATTCCAAATTATTTCATGCAAAATTTTTGTTTTTGTGCATTTTTAAGCTCCTGATTCTTTTGCCGCTCTCTTGAAGTTTTTCAGAAGTCACAGCTTAGCCTCTTTGTCTTAAATTAGGTTGATTTTATCAAAAAATTGTCAACCAAAATTGTTGAAATTCAAAGAGCTTTAGGCCATATGTTCTTTCTTGAATTTATTCAAAAAACAAGGCAGTATTTTTTTGTTTCAATGCGTTTGTTGACTCGTTTCCAACTGTCTGTTAGCTATGTTTATGGGTTACACTTGTCTTAGGTGAAACTTAAAAGACGCTTGGTGATGGGCTTGCGTGAAGTGAAAAAACACCTGGGATTGGAGAAGCTAAAACTGGTCATATTTTCACCCAATATGGAGAAAGTGGCAGCCAAGGGAGGTCTGGATGACGTAATGGATGAGCTCATAGCATTGGCTCGCGAGAAGGACATACCGTTTGTGTTTGCTTTGAGTAGAAGGCAGCTGGGAATTACTATGAAGAAACATGTTCCTGTTTCGGTCGTGGGAGTGTTCAATTATCAGGGCGCCGAGGTGAGATGAGTTCAAATTTATAGATTTCAATTTAAAGGTTATTTTGAAGCCAGAGACATAACCGTTGACTGCACTAGAGAAGCAAAGGCAACGTCTCGATTCAACATAGGGATTGTATTAGCTTGAATTTCAGTGTCTTTTTTCATCTTTTTCTTCTGCATTTGTATGCGGCGTGCCGCTTCTGTTTGTCATTTTCCATCTGAAAGAAAATTTGAGAGAAATTTTCAAGCTGGCAAGCTAATTTTAACAGCGGTTTTGACTACATTTGAAAATGCATATGAGATCTAATGACGTTAGTTTCTTTTAGACCTAAATGATCCTTTGAAAAATATCTTAGGCGACTTATGTGACTTTTGACAGGAGTTAAATGTAAACTGAAGAAGACGCACATGTTGATCTTCGCTTTGTCTTCTTCTCTTGCCTCTGAATTTCGGTTGCCTTTGTTGCTGAAAAATTATGTGATATTTTTTTCTTAGGAAAGCTTCAATCGTTTGATGGAACTAACCGAATCGGCACGTGAAAAATATAAAGATCTTGTCATTCAACATCAAAGAGAACAAAGTGATGGTCTAAATGCTGAACAAAGTCTTTCATTTCACGAGGAAGAAACGATACCGTCAACATCTTTGCCAATAGCTGATACAGCTCCTGTGATTACTAACTCATTTCATCAGCAGTCCAGTAGTTTCCCATTTCAAGTGCTGCCTTCTTTTTCTGAAGACCGAAATGATAGAAAAAACGCAATAGTGTCACATCAAACTTGTAGTAACTCTTGTCGCTCAAACCACGATACAGATGCAGATAAATTTTGCTCTGAAAATCGACAAGTTAGTTGTGAAGAAAAAAGATCAAATCGCCGAAGTTTGGACATTCGTGGAGGTAAAACAGAGTCGTGTGAACAAGTGGACAGTTCTCAGTTACTGCTCGAAAGAAATGATACAGCCTTAGTCGCTCACCAGGAAATTAAGCTCAATATTAGCATATCAGATTCGCTACATCAAGCTGGAAGTAAATGATTTCATAGCTCTGATGTTTTTGCTAAAAAAACATTGTAAAAACAATGTGTCTTCGCCTTTTTGACCACCCTCCACCTCCAGGGGCTGATGTTATAATGAAATAATTTTGCGAAAGGATATTTTAGGGCTAATTCTGATTATTTTTGAAACTAAATTGGGCAAATAGTTTGTGGGTAAGTACGTTGGGTAGCTAAGTAGGGTGTACTTTAATAGTAAAGAAAAGGAAGCCTTCTGGTGGAAAAGGTCAAATTCGTGCGTGATGGGAAGCAGAAGTCGCGTCGGCTCCTGGTTTTAGAATTAGACGCAGAATTTGTTGTTAGAGATTTGATTTCAAATTTATTTGGTCATAAACTTATCCATTTTTTTGTTCTACAGCCTAAAGCTATTTCAGGTAAAACGGAAATTCTTAACATGCGCTTTAAACATTTGACGGAGGTCTGTTTGTTTTTCACTCTCATAAATTTTCTACATGCTTAACTATTCTTGGCTTTTTGAAATGATTGGAATAGAAAACCTCCGTTATCTGCCATTTTGGAGTCTGCTAAAACTAACGCCTCATGTTTCTAGCTTCTATGTGCCGCATCTGTGCTCAAATTATTCATCTGGGGTCATTTAATTTTGTGAAATCGGAGTGTTTTTAAAGGTAGATTCTAAAAGTGCAATTTCTTTATGATGTCTTGGCTACCTCCCAATAAAAAGTTAGATAAATTGGATAAAACGTTATGAGAGCGAGCTGCTTGTATTCCTTCATATTAGATGGTAACCTATTTAAATTATTTCTTTTTGACTCCAGATCTTGGAGAGATGACTCGATGGCTTTGATAGCTCTTGAAGTTATATCGAATTTATTAATCAGATACTTGCTAATTCGGCTGAAAATGTCATAATTTAAATTAAAATGGAATTTGTTTTCTAATAAAAAATATATTTTTTAATCATTAATTTTTCGAGATAAATTCAAATCTTGACAAGAAATTTTAGTGAACTGAAAGAATACGAGATAATTTTTGTTTTACTGAACGCACTGAAGAAAGTTATTCATGCTATAGACTTTTCTCCAGCCAAGTCTTTTCTAAAAAATTTATTGAAATTTCTTTGAATCTAAAAATTGAAAAATTAATTTTCTCGCATTCATGAAGTGAGAAGGAGGAACTAGCGTGTTTGTCATGTCATACAGAATCCTTCATCCTGTAAAGAACGCCAGCAGAGAATTGAGTATGGTATCATAAAACATTTTTAGTCATGGCTTTGATTTGAAAAGAATCGATAAAATTGACTCAGTGTCGAGAAAACTCTTCTTATTATTTCCGTTTCTCATACTAATTTTTAGACTGCGCTTATTTATCTCCAGCAAATGCTTCTGTTATTATGTGATGTAACTTTTTCTAAACGAAGTCCCATTATTTTTGTGTTACTTCAATATAGTAGCTTGTTTTATCCGCTTTACGAACGCCCATAGATTGATGCCTGATATTTAGAGTGTAAAAGGTTCTTAAGGCAGGATGTTTCTGTGGAGAAGGCAAATGACTCATAATTGGGAGTTCTGCCATTGAAATGGAATATAGGACGAATTCTTTTTCTTTGAAATCTTATTTTCTTGCCAATGTATTTTTTTTGCCTTGAGAAGCTCCCTTTTGCATTTTTTGCTTGCGTCTAAGAGTAATGATTGTAGTGAATACTCTTATATAGGTCCTGGTGATTTTTTGAATTTTCGCGGTTTGACTTTTGAGTTCTTTTTCAGTTCCCTTCATTTCTTTTGTAAAAAGGAAGGCAAACTTCACTATCGAACAGCAAAAATGTAAATGACTTATTTCGAAAAAGAAAATAAATATCAGATTTCCCAGCGAACTAGCAGTACCTTTTTTGACAGGTTGGTTGCTTTGGAAAAGTATTCCAATTCTGATTGAAAATAAAGATATGAAACGAGAGAAATCTTTTCAATTACCTGGTCACAATATATCGACTTGACAGCCTCTTGTTGCGTAATCCAGTTAAATTTACTGCCAACGAGGTGTCTGTGATATGTTACTCTGACAAAATCTATGTCAGAAATCTATGTCCAGTGGTTAGAAACTTTTTTCTCTCGGAACAATTTTGCGATATCATGGTGTTTTATTGCTTTTTGGTTTTTTCCATTGTAAATTTTTTCCCGCTAAGCCAGAATAGGCTTATTCGACTCTTAATTTACCATTTTGATGTACCTTCATTCAACAGGGCCAGGTCGTTGGTTGAAATTGTCTTTCTTTCTAATTTAAAACAAGTTAGAGCGTTGTGTAAAACTACAAAGCACATTGTTTTACGATCTAGTTGCATATAAAAGGGCTCATTTGGTTGCATTTTTGTTATATTTCTATGCACAAACAATTTGATATCATCTGTAGTTTTGTTGATTTTCAAGGGACCATGGCGCAGGTTCAATTCGTGCACATTGAAATATTTTTGAAATAGTTTTATTTTGACTCAACCAACGTAGTGAAGACTCACCCTCAAATTTGGTTTTTCGCGGTTTTATTTTTGATTTTAGCTTTCAAGTTCAATTCATGTCTTTTTTAAAAGGAAGGCAAACTCTGCTATCGAACAGAGGATATATAAAGGTAACAAAAAACGTGATGACATCTTATATTGAAAATGGATTTCATTTATCAGGCTTTCCAGCAATATAAAGTTTTTTTATTGATTTAGTTTTCTTAAATTGAGTTAGTTCATCTAAATTGGGTTAGTTTTCTTAAATTGGGTTAGTTCAGCTCATTTTTTGTTTTAGAAAGTTGAAGAGTTTTATGGCTATCTATTTTTCTTGAAATTTGAGTTTTTGAAAAACATGTCTATTTTTTTGTTTTTTTTTGTCTGTTGGCAATGTTTTTCTTTTGGATTTCGGAAGTTTTTTCAAAAATCAAATCAGTTTTTTTTCTGTTTCCTTGCGTCATTGACTTTTTCCAACTTGCTGTCAGCTATGCTTATTTGGTGGATAATAAATTTTGACGCATTTTGAGTTGAAACAGTTTTAATGATAAAAAGCATTGATTTCATTCGGCTGAACATTTTTTAAAGCTGTTGCCTTCGTTCTTGTGTTCGTGTTGGAAGAGTTCAATTAATTTAGACACAGTTGGTGTGTGGCTAAAGAAGGATTTTACTGAAGCAGAGATCTCCAAAACTGATGATTTTGTTGATCCCAGTTTAAAATTCCTTAGTGTTTTTGATGATTTTGGCTTCGGCCTTTTTTACTTACTGCAATTAGCATTAGCTGGAATTTTTTTTCAGAATTTCGTCGATTTAAACCAAAAATTATTTAAGGAGCGTTAAAGAATGATCGGGGCATTCAAGGTTGTACCTTGCAGAGCAGTCTTGTTACTACGAGTTTTTCTAAAGTAGTTTACTCCAAGAAGCAGTAGATAAGCATCGAATGCAACTGACTCTTAGCCGTTTTAAGTGTCAATGAACGGAGTCAAGACACTTACTGAGTTCGTGTTTTTTATGTCCAGGTAAAAGTCTTACGGTCAAATAATGCTCAAAAAAGATTTCGTGCGGTTTTACCCTTGATTTGTTCACGCTTGCGATTAGCAGGCGTTATCAAATCGAAATAGAGTTTTTTTCAGTGTTATAATTAGTTACACAATCTTTTGACACCTCGATTCGTCGTAAAATAAAATCAAGGCGTCAATCCACAAATGGGACATAGATTTAACGGACCTTCCTGCTGAGACAAGGGTTCGTTGTTCGAATTTGGCCAGGACTTGTTTTTTTTGTAAACGGAAATTTTACGCTCGACAAAAAGTATATTTTTTTCTGGGAATTCTTTTTCCCGTATAGTTTTTGCCGGCCTGTTTGCCACAGCATGGAATTTGCTGTCCTCAGTATTTTTTTGCTATACTTTAATTTTTTTTTTTCGGTTTGCAAGTTCAAAAACTGCAAATGTCGCGAAAAATTTAAATGACTTCGTTTCGAAAGTGTAAATCAATTCCCAGCAGAATAAAAATTATTTGCTTATTGATTTTTTTATTATTGGGTTATGTATTGAAAAAAAGTCAATCATAAAAGATTTTTTGAAATCGAAGAGCTGTAATGTGATGCGCATTTTTCTTCGAAAATTGAAAATTTGTTTAAAAAAAAGTGATTTTTTTTTGTTCCAGTGGTTCGTAATTTTTTTTGAACTGTCTGTTTGTTATGCGTGTTGCTTGAGTTGGCGAAGTGCAGCTTTGGCGGCTGTGCGTAGAATTATGTGACTGGCAAGCCCTGTGTTGTAGGTGGCCCCTAAATGCTCCGTGTTTTCAGATTTCAATGGTTAGATTTCCAGAAGCTGTGGTCAATGCATCTTGATGATAGTGAAAGCGAAAGTAGAACCAGGTTGAAACTACGTAACCAAATCTAATTTGTCTTAAAATTATACACCGACTTGGCGACCCATGAGTCAAAGATTAGCTAAACGTCTTCAAAATGAAATTAAAGAGGTTAAAAACAGTCAAAATTTAAACCTTGAGTTTGTGACTATAACAGACAAGTTTGACGAATGGCAAGTGAAATTGATACCTCACGGGGAGAGCATCTACAGTGGGGAGGAGTTCCTGCTGTGTTTCAAGTTCACAGAGCAATACCCGTTCGATTCACCTGGAGTAACGTTCACAGGAGATAACATCCCCGAGCACCCTCATGTTTACAGGTTGGTAGTTCGATAACGATGTTTAAAGAAATAATCTTTGCTACGCACATGGGCGGATCTTAGATTTTTTCGAAGGGGTAGGGCGGAATTTCAAAAAAAATCGAATCACTATGAAGACCCTATTTTGGTCAAATTTTTTTTACGCCGCATGCAAATTTTTGAAAAAAAAACAGGCACTCTTAGGCCTTTTTTGACAAATTTTCACCAAAAAATAACTTTTTTTCGGCGCGCGCTCCCCCATCAAAATTAGTACATTTTGGCGCCAAAGGAGGGAGCCTTCAGACGTATTTTAGGGTCAGTCAGCCAAAATCGGATATCTCAAATCAGAACAAACAAGGGACCCTTTGGGTCGGCAGTGGGTCGAATCTCTGAGAAAAAGCAAAAGCGCCACCCACCCCCCCCCCCTTAATCAGCCCCTGATTGCGCATGTATTTGATTACATTACACATCATTTAGGTAACACTGTTATGGGTGCAAAAAGATGCAGTGGCTAAGCATCACTAATGTGCACATAGTAATAAATTGATAAAGCAAGGAGTTGCAGCTGATGCTATTGGTCCCGACTAGTTTCAATAGCTGGAATAACTAAAAACGGTTATAATTGCGTCTTTTGATTTGATTTTTGTTCCGATCATTTGAAAAATGGGGAGCAACCTTGTTTTCGGGCGTTTTTTTTATCACGCAAAATCAGGTACTGCAAATAATCATCGGAATAGGTCGAGTATATCATATTAATATTTAAGGCGATATATCATATTACAGTCCTTTCAGTCGTGATCCGAACGTCATTTATAATTTTCTCAGTCGAGAAAAACCGGTTTGAAATTTTGTTTCAAGGTCTTGTTTCGAGCGATAAAAGCAAGCGAGCAGGCTTATTAGAGAAGGATACGCCATGAAATTTAAGCAAATTTTTCTTTGAATTTTTTTAGTCTTCTTTTTTGTAAGAAAAGCTTCAAAAGTTCAAAACAATTGATCTCAATAATTAGAAAAAAAAATTTTTTGCGCTTTTGTTTTTTTTGTCCTTTATTGACAAAAACCGTTGCTCGATTTTCCTATCTTACGGTGACCTTCGAATATACCTAAATTTCAGGTTTTCTTCAGATCCTTTCATCACACCACAAAAAAATCAGCACTAGTTTGAAAAAAAAAGAATTTTTTTAAAAATGTATTGTGTTATATGAATATATTCGGAACATTCTATTCTTCTTGGACAGCAACCGACTATCTTTGTTGACCCTTGCGATAAGCAGGGGTATTAAAATCGGGTATTAGCCTTTTTTCCCGTAATCAACTTTGTTCACAGGACGCATCGAGACTCCTGGTGGTACCATGGTTTATAAGGAATTCAAATTTCTCTTGCACACCTAGCCTGGAGGCATCGAAGACGACTGGGACCATAAAGGTCATGGGTTCGAATCTGACTAGAAACTATTGTTTGTCAAACGGTAAATGCTCTGGTTCAAACAATTTCGCCCTATTATTTGTATGCTTGTTTTGTCCACATCTAAGAATCGATTTTTTAAATTTCAAATAAGTCTCACTGTAGTTACTTTAAGTGTTTTAGCATTTTAGAAACGGTCGAATTGAAATTTGTTTCTTACATTGGTTGTGATTTTTTGTTTGTCGATTTAAAATTTTGTTTTATCGGCTTAATAAGTTTCGGATTAATTTATATCGACTTAGTGACCTCTTCTTGCGTCGTTTGAGGATCAAAAAAAAATTTTGTCTCCATTCGTGTGTTTTAGGGGGAAAAGGGAATTATTTTTCATTAGCTTAGACTTTTTCGGAATTAGTACGAACTTTCAAAGTGTAGTACGAACTTTCTCTTTTTTTTCATTTTTAGTTGCAATTAAAAGTGCTACTTTTGGGGGCGCTTTTGAATGGGTAAGCTGCCTTAGCAGTATAACATCATATATGCTGTGACGTTTGAAAAGTAAAAAGTTAACAGAGCTGATGCATTTTTAATTCATCAAATGAACCGAAAAAGTTATTTGTTTCAAACTCGATTTCAGAAATTTTGCAACTCATTTTATCTCGCATTTTTTTGAAATGCATAATTTGAACATAATTCGGCTCTATGCTTTCCTATACGTTACATGCAAAACTGTGTCTTTTTGTATTCGGTGCTAGTTTTCCTGCATCGAATTGGAAATTTTTTTAGCAGATGTAGCTGAGTTTTTGATGGCTAGTTATTGGGATTTTATGCATCCGTGGCTCAGTGATTTGTGCGCGAGACTCAACTTTGCTAGGTCGCAGATTCGAATCCGACACTAGCGGAGTTTATGCTTATTCCGGCCTTATTTCTACTTCTGGTTATTTCACTTGATAGAACTGCTTTTTGGTCGTTCTAGCGAATGTCTGCGAATCACAGCTTCGCCTCTGTATTATAATTTCAAATTCTATCAACCATCTGGCTTGAGTTTTTAGTCAATGATGGTTTTAGACAAGAAATGCTACCCACTAAAACAGTTTTAGCTACGCTTGCATTATCTGAAGCTTTCGCAATGGTCTGTGATCGAAGTTTCTTGGATCTCATTCATGAGACCAGCGTACCGTGTCATGACACCAGCGTTCGCATAGATGTCCCACAAGGCTGTACTATCACCTACTTTGTTCAATTTTTAAGCTCATTATGCGCCATTATCATCACCCGAAAATAAATTAAAATCATACGCAGACAACTTTCTCCCCTTTTTTTCAGTCGAGCAATTTTCAATAAGCTTAACTGTTTTTATGAAACTACTCAGCAAGTTAAACCAATTTTTGAAGTCCAATTCGCTTATTTTTTCCTCATCAAAAGGCTCCGCCAGCCTTTTTTTTGTTCAATAAGGTGTTCAATACTACCCGTAGTGACAATGGTAAATACCCCCTCCATTAGGAATGCACCCCAAAATACACGATCCCTTAACTCGTCTTGTTTGGCCCATCCCTTAACTTCGCAGAAAACTGCAAGCGAATTTCGGCAAAATTTTCGCGCAGGATAACGATACTGTAGGCCTTATGAGGTACAAATTGTGGTCAATCTAAAGAGACGCAACAGGTTACCGACAAGGCTTAATTCAGACAATTTTCGGATTATGCATGCCCCCAACACCACTTTAGACCTCTTTAAATGTTCCAAGAACGCCACTACTATAACCCCAATTGACCTGTGGCCCCGGCTGACCGATGTGTTTAACGAACTAGAAACTGTTACCACTTTGTCCATTTAATTTTTATTTTAAATATTTTTAATTGCTTGAGCAACGAACTACTTGCATAAAAGAGCGTGTTTCCTGTCCTTCGTTTTTCTCTGTAGTTATTTGCGAAGATTATCCTTATTTTGTATCCAAACTTTTTCTTGTTCGTTTCCATAAATTTGATTTTCTCAGCTTAGCGGGTCAATGACTTCTAATTTTTTCTCTCGCGGCGCCTTTAAACAGGGCGATGACCTTATGGCGAACACTGCAATTGGAGCTATGATATCATTCGATAATTTCTGCATAGCTCATGTACTTGTTCCGTCACGAAAAGTTTTTTTTTGGTAATTATGTTTTTTATGATGTTATTATAATCTAGCTATACAATATTTAGCTAGCTTTTCACTTGATACTTTTTTCAAAGTCGATGTATAATAGTCGATGAACGTAGGTCGTGATGATTTTTTGTTTTCAGGTAAAGTAAACTTGTTCAGTCTCAACTTTACTTTTTGCGGCTTGATGTTGACCCTTTTTGGATTCGAACGTAGATTGTAAGTTTCACATTTCCCAGCGAAATAGAAAATTTATCTATTCATCCAGTTTTCTCAAACTGATTTAATTTTATCAAAAAAATGTCAATCATTAATTTTTTTTTGGAAATTCTAAGATTTTTAAGGCTTTAGATTTTAAATCTTAGAATTTCCAGATTTTAAATCTTAGAATTTAAATCTTAGAATTTTTAAGGCATTAACTCTTTTCCAACGTTCTCTTAGCTTTGTTTTAAAAAATTCTAAACGAGGTTTGAAGGTCATCATACTTTTTCACCAAGTTTCAAGATGATCATACCTTGAATATTCAAGGTCATCATACTTTTCCACCATAAATCTGTTGCATCACGAATTTGGAACAGCAATTTTTCCTTTATTCACAACGTTAATTTTCAAATTTCCTTTTAGAGTCCTTTCACAAATTAGCAACCCTACGGTGGGAGCTGTCAGTTTTCTCCCAGGAATTGAGATTTTGGCTTCGAAATATGATTAGTCAAAAACTTCTATTTGACGATTTTGTGTTTTTTTCAAATACATGAAAAGTTAGTTGTGAAAAGTGATGCTGTCAGCCATTTTAGGGTTTTATTTCAATGATCTAACTGATTAGTTCGGAGATATGTAAAAATATTTCAAGTAAATTGTGAAAGCAAACTAAGTCTTGGTTTCCTCTAGCGGTGTCTGTGCTTTTGTTAGCTTTCTTAAGCGAAGTGCGCTTCTGTGTCAAGTTACTCAATGGCTTCAAATATTCAGCGTATATTTTAGCAATGGACATATCTGTCTCTCGATACTGGCTGAAGACTGGTCTCCGGCCATGACTGTGGAAAGTGTCTGCGTGTCCATAGTCAGCATGCTTAACTCATGTCCTCGTAAAGAACTCCCCCCTGACAATGACAGATATGTGAAAACTTGCAGCAAGGATCCTAAAAAGACTCGCTGGTGGTTCCACGATGACACAGTATAGCAACACATCGAATCATTGGAAAAATATTGATAATTATTTTATTTGAAATCACATTTTTGGACACGAAACATTTTAGTGCTTATCATGTGTCTTTCTTTTCTATCGTAGGCTTGCTGAGGTTCCGGATCTTCATTTTATGAAGTTCACTTTTTGCCATGCATCACTTCAATTTAGAATTTATCAGAACTGGTCAACATTTGACAAAAACAAAATATCAAGCTTTATACGGCATAATATTGTTAGTTATAATAGTTCCGTAAATATAATTTTGTTTTCACGTTGTTCTGCGTTTCTAACTAGAAATTAAAATTAGATGTAGCTAATTGTAGTTAATTTGGGTGGATAAGGCTGAATGGTTATGATATCTCTATTATAACAACGTCTTGAGAAAAAACATGGCAACTCAGATAGTTGCATTTTTGTCCCAAAGTTTTGCATGACGATTTTTATAGAACTTCGCTATATTGTCACGTATATTGTTCGCTATTTTTTGCAACTCAGTGTTTTTTAAGAGTCGATGAACGTAGTGAGGACTCTTATATGGTTCGTAATGATTTTTTTTTGGTGATGGTATTGTTCGTTATGATTTTTGGTTCTCGCTAAAGTTTGATTAGTGAAATTTGATTAATTTTTTTAAAATTCAGTTTTCTTGCTTTGTCAAAAGGAAGGCAAGCTTGAATTTCGAACAGCAAAAGTGTAGGGTTCAGGAAAAACCTGATTAACTTCTAGTTTCGACAGTGAAATTTAATTTTCAGATTTCCCTGCCAAATAAAAAAATATTTCTTGATCCAGTTTTTCAAATTGGGTTAATTTTATCAAAAAAATTTTGTTCTAGAAATTGAAAGAGCTTCAAGGCTATTATTTTTTCTTTGAAATTCCAGTGGAGTTTTTTTTTTTAAAATAATAATCCAGTGTTTTTTTTCTTTTTCCTTGCGATCATGGACTCTTATCCAATTGTCGGGGTTGTCTGTTGGAACGGTTGGAATATGCAGTAAAAACGTCGATAATTATTAGGTCTCAAAGCAGTCCTGATTTCTGTAACTTTCAGATACGAAATGATTTTGCAGTTACACGGGGATAAGTCGTCACAGATGGGGCGACTGGTCTCTCTTGCAATTGCAGCCTTAATAATGTCCTTGTCGGTGCTCGCACAAGCGCCCGAAGATGAGCCGGCTATGCCTCAAGTAAGTCATGTACATTTTACGTTTGTCATTGTATGTACGTTTTTGGGAGAAATTGAACAATTGAATAGCCGTCCCATATGGAGGTAATAATTTTTAACCTCGATACGACTCACATGTTATGATTCGGAGTTTTACTGTGCTCTTCTTTTTTCCCACCTTTGAACTCCAAAAATTAGCATTTAGACAAATAAGGCCTTTACACACAAACTTGGTTGTCATACTGGACCGTGTAAAACCACTCGTTGCGCCATAAAATTGATGCCCATGCGAAGTGAGGGAAGGAAAAAAGACGTCTGCTATTGCAGGATTTCGTCCAATAAGTTTTTATTAAGAGTCGATGAACGTAGTTCGGACTCTTATGTAGGCCGTGATGATTTTTTCTTTTTGTTTCAGGAAATATGATTTTTCGTGATTTGAATTTTGATTTTTTCTAAGTTCAGTTCATTCCGTTTGTCGAAAGTGTACGTGGCAAATACTCTTATAAAGGTCTTGGTGATTTTTTGTGCTCTTTTTTCACTTTTTTTCAAGTCTTAAATTTTGTTCTGGCTCAAATTTATTTTTCGCGGTTTGACTTTTGAACTGAGCTCATTTCCTTTTTTTAAAAAGAAGGCAAGCATCATAAGTGAAAGTTCACGAAAAACGTGATCGACTTCTAGTTTGATCAAATTTTTACGTGTTGATCCAGTTTTCTGAAATATAGTTTAATTTTATCAAAAAAATGTGAATATGAATGTTTCTTGAAATCTAAAAAGTTTCAAGGGCAAATAATTTTTTCATTGAAATTTGAAATGTGGAAGTTTTTTTCTTTACTAATTCATCTTTTTCGGTTTACGTGCGTTCGGTTTACGTGCGTTCCAACTATCGGTTGGCTATGTTTTAATTATAAATAGTTTTAACATTTTTAATTTTTAACATGTTTTAATTTTTTTACAATCGACATCAAAAAATTCATTAACCAAAGAATCATATCTTCATAATTTACTGCCTGTCCAGTGGAGCTTCCATGAAAAAACATAAATTAATTCCAACTTGTTTCAAATTTTTTGTTCCTTTTTTCAATTTAAGAGACTATGACAAATCTGCGGTGTAATCGAAAGGGTTCAGTGGGGGAATATTTTCCGAATTTCTTTATTTTCATCAAAAACTACCATGACAAATCGAGATTTATTATATGGGTTTAATCGAAAGAACAGTTTTTGTGAATCTTCGTTGCATAGTTGGTGTCGTCCTAATTTTATGATGAAAAAGTTATCGCGTTAAAAGTTGTAGTTTTTGAAATTTTGCTTAATTCGGAAACTTTTCGCGAAACTACCGAGCTAAATCTGAGCTAAAATGTTTAATCGGAAAAAAGGAATAGGATTTTTTCACTACATAAACAGCTACGCCCTACATTTTTCTAGAAAATTAATTTAGGGCTTAGAAAAGTCTTTTTTTTTCTAAAAAAAACTTTAAAAAGTTTTTTTTTCGAATACTTGTTTAAATTTACCCTGTCACATTTGAGATGAAGAGTTCAAGCGAAAAAAGCGTCCGCTGGGAATTTTCATCTCCGAAGCGACTACACCTTGATTTTTGAAAAAAGCAATGTCGGTCTTCACAAAACCTGATTTGCTTAGAATTTTTTGGAGTTTCTCGTAAACTACGGTGCCAGTGGACTTAAGGAATATTTTAATTGTTGACCCATTTTTGGTCTTAAGTATTTTCTGTCCGATTGATATACCTGCAGCAATTGCTTTTGCTTGAAGCAGAATCGTCGCTAATATACGATTGATAAGCGCTTTCAAGTTCGCTTCCGTTCGAATTTTTTCTTCATGATCCTTGAAGTTTATTTGGTCATCAAATACAATTTCAAGATACGTTTGCAGATAATTTGTTGCCTTAATTCTAGAGATTATAGATTGACTCATCAAGTACAACCCCTTTTGCCTGCCTTTGCAATAATACAATATGTTAGCATATTAAAATTTATAATAACCCTGAATTTTAGTTCAAATAATGAAATTGCTTGCACGAAAAATAATTTGAACCCACACAGCTGAAACACTTAAATAAACCCTCAGGTTTTTTTAAAGCTTTTCTCGCTTAATAAATCTCGCTCAGTTTTTCATGGTTTGACTTTGATTTTTCTAAGTAAATTTCAAATTTAATTCCGCTCTTGAATAATAAAAGTTCAAATGGTGCAATAACGCGAATAGCTTCTAGTTTCTAGAAGGGTCTTTACCGTTTAAGTTTCCTACCACAATTAATATACATATATATATATATACCGCTCCAGTTTTCTCAAATTGGACTGTTATCAAAAATTTTTAATTATTAAATTTGAAATTCAAAGAGACGTAATGTTATATATTTTTATTTCATTGAAACTTGAAAAAGTTTTGGTCTCCTTGAGTTTTTTAAAAAGTTTTGGTCTTCTTAGGCTCATTGATTTTTTCCAGCTGTCTGTTTGCTATTTTTTGATTTGCTGTTTACAATTGCGAAGCTAGTGTATTAGTACGAACCTTATTTTTTTTCCCAACCTAAGTCGCAAACTTTGGTGCGGCACTTTTATCGTGCGGTACCTCAATAATGGTGGGGCACCTTTACAGCCATTTGATAGAATGTGCTTTTACATTCGACTAGTAATAAATTGACACATTTGAAGCATTTTTAATTCATCAAATGAACCGAAAAAAGCTATTTGTTTCCATCAACATCACAATAATGAAAACTCGATTTCAGAAATTTTCTAGCTCAATATATCTCTTGCTTAATTTATACTTAATGTGGCTTTATGCTTTGCGATTTGTTACATGCAAAGTTAGTGTGGATGCCTTCAGTTTGTTATATTACAATTTATTAGTTGCAGTTTTGTGTCTATTTGTTTTTGGTGCCACTTTTGCTGAATGGCATTGGCAATTGATAAGCATATCTAGCTGCATTATTCGTGACTAGTGTTTGTCGATGACGAAGTGTGGCTGAGTGGTTTGTGCGTGAGACTCAAAGTCTCTATATTGCAGTAGGTCGCAGATGGATTCGTAGACCTAGCTGAATTTTTACTAATTCGAGGCTTATTTCTATTTTTAATGCACTTTCTAGAGCTATTTTTTGTCGTGTTCTCGCTAGTGTTTGCGAAGCTTCAAGCTTCGCCTTTATTTTAAAAAAAATTTGCGATACATTTTGTAAAACAGTTATTATCATTTCTTCTAGTTATTCCCCGCTAAGTTTGCTTTGTAGCGTGTGCTAGTTTTTTATTTTGGTAGGTTTTTGGGAAAAGAAAACGTTAAAATGGCCAGAATCTAAATCTAAATACCGCTTCTCCTCTTTGATCTGTGAGTTTTTATAGCGTGGAAATCAAGTCCATTAGTTCAAAATTTTCATTGAATGGGTTTCTTGTTCTTTATAGGAAAATTTCCCAACATTTGATTTCGCTGAGAATTTTTGCAGTTTGCCTATCGATTTGTGCTCACGTTCAGCTCATATTCATTTGCCTTAAGGAAAGCAAATTAAGCCCTTCAAATATAAAAGTTGGAATAATGCCTAAAAAAATTTTTTGAATTGTTAAATTGAATTTTTTTACGCAGTTTTTTTAGTAGTTGCACTTATTGAAGTAGCATCTGCATATAAAACAGTTTTTGAATTTTCTAAATTGTCTGCTATATAGTTAATAATGTTTAAAAATAAAAGCTGTCCGAGAACCTAGTCTTGTGGGACAAGTAATGAAATACATCTCAAATCAGATTTTACTTGATTGCTTACCAGAAACTGCTTGCGGTTGCTGAGAATAAGACTCAATCAATTGCAGCATAGTACCTCTCACGCCACAGGCGTTACACTTTGAAAGCAAGATATCATGATCTACACGTTCAGTGAGAAATATCTGCAAGTTTTATACATAAACCGTTCTGAAAAATAATGTTTTTTATTGGTTTTATGGCTTTTTTGGATTATTTTTTTTGGGCTTAATGTAAAATCTTCCAAATATTCTATTTTAATAGTTGCTTTACGTGTTATTATGGCTAAACGCGGGGTTTTACAACCTCAAGTATGAATAACAAATGTGTTCACTGCAGTTAGTTTTTCTCCATTTCATTATATTTTGACAACTTTAAAAAATATTTTTTAAATCGATAAAAAACGTGGGGCTGAAAGTTGAAAAGAGCCTATATCTGTAATGAGGTTTGAATAGAAAAGAAAAGAGATCAGATTAGTTAATGTGTTTGTTCATCAGACAAAACTTCATTTCATTTTTTACTACTCTGGAACTGCTATTGAGTAGTCATCTATTTAATTTTAAAGGACACTGCAGTGGAACCAGACCCTGGAAATGTATACGTGTCCCCTCAAGTGAACAGTGATGTGTGCTATCTGGCTGAAAACTTCGACTCGGGTAGCATCAATGTGTTCAAGTCCAGATGGGTAAAAAGCGAAGCCAAAAAGGAAGAGGTCGACGAAGAAATCGCGAAGTACGACGGCGAGTGGAGTATTGAGGCTGCTACAGAGAACCCTTTGAATGGAGACTTAGCTCTGGCTTTGAAATCCAAAGCTAAGCACCATGCAGTGTCCGCATTTCTAGACAGACCATTTCGCTTCACTGGCAAGTCTCAATTGATTATCCAGTAAGTCAGTGGTTATGCCTGATAATGCAATTGTCATTGTCTTTTTTATATTAGCTTGAGAAAAAATATGTCAAAGCGTTGGTTGATTGATCTCGAGTTGACGGGCAATTATTCAAACGCAAAATTGTATTCCGGCCTCGTTCAAATCAATGGCTGCAGATAACATCGGCTGGCTGCCAGTTAACCCTTGTACAAAAGGGCAAACTCTCCGTCTGTGTTAAGCTTTTGACCATTTCTACGTCCTTAAATTGATTGACTTTTTCAAATCCAATGTAATAGTTGGTTTTTGCGAATAATCATACATTCAAAAATTATCTGTTTTGTTTTTCCATAATTGATGTGTAATAGGCCATACACTCGGTCTAGGTTTAACTTTTGACCATTTCTACGGCCTTAAATTGATTGACTTTTTTTCAGGTCCAATGTAATATTTGGTTCTTGCGAATGGTCACACATTCAAAAATTATTAGTTTTGTTTTTGCATAATTGATATGTAATCGGCCAAACACTCGGTCTGGGTTTATCTTTTGACCATTTCTACGGCCTTAAATTGATTGACTTTTTTTCAGGTCCAATGTAATATTTGGTTCTTGCGAATGGTCATACATTCAAAAATTATTTGTTTTGTTTTTACATAAATGATGTGTAATAGGCCAAACACTCGGTCTGGGTTAAAATTTTGACAATTTCTAGGCCTTAAATTGATTATCTTTTCAGATCCTATGTAATATTTGGTTTTTTCGAATGGTCATACTTTCAAAATTTTCTGTTTTGATTCTGCATAATTGTTTTGTTATAGGCCAAACACTCGGTCTGGGTTAAATTTTTGACCATTTCTACGGCCTTAAATTGATTGACTTTTTTTCAGATCCAATGTAATATTTGGTTCTTGCGAATGGTCCTACATTCAAAAATTATTTGTTTTGTTTTTGCATAATTGATGTGTAATAGGCCAAACACTCGGTCTGTTTTGAACTTTTGACCATTTCTATGGCCTTAAATTGATTGAGTTTTTTCAGACCCAATGTAAGATTTGGTTTTTGCGAAAAGTCATACTTTCAAAATTTTGTTTTTATTTTGCATAATTGTTGTGTAATAGGCCCCACACTCGGTCTGGGTTAAACTTTTGACCATTTCTACGGCCTTAAATTGAGTGACTTTTTTTCAGATCAAATGTAATATTTGGTTCTTGCGAATGGTCATACACTCAAAAGTTATTTGTTTTGTTTTTGCATAATTGATGTGTAATAGGCCAAACACTCGGTCTGTTTTGAACTTTTGACCATTTCTATGGCCTTAAATTGATTGAATTTTTTTCCGATCCAATGTAATAGTTGGTTCTTGCGAATGGTCATTTATTCAGAAATTATCTGTTTTGTTTTTGCATAATTGATGTGTAGAAGGCCAAACGCTCGTTCTAAGTAATTTTTTTGACCATTTCTACGGCTTTAAATTGAATGGTTTTTTTCAGATCCAATGTAATATTTGGTTCTTGCGAATGGTCATACATTCAAAAATTGTTTGTTCTGTTTTTGCATATTTGATGTGTAATAGGCCAAACACTCGGTCTGGGTCAAACTTTTGACCATTTCTACGGCCTTAAACTGATTGACTTTTTTTCAGATCCAATGTAATATTTGGTTCTTGCGAATGGTCATATATTCAAAAATTATTTGTTTTGTTTTTTGCATAATTGATGTGTAATAGGCCAAACACACGGTTTGGATTAAACTTTTGACCATTTCTACGGCCTTAAATTGATTGAGTTTTTTCAGACCCAATGTAAGATTTGGTTTTTGCGAAAAGTCATACTTTCAAAATTTTGTTTTGATTTTGCATAATTGTTGTGTAATAGGCCCCACACTCAGTCTGGGTTAAACTTTTGACCATTTCTACGGCCTTAAATTGAGTGACTTTTTTTCAGATCCAATGTAATAGTTGGTTTTTGCGAATAATCATACACTCAAAAGTTATTTGTTTTGATTTTGCATAATTGTTGTGTAATAGGCCCCACACTCGGTCTGGGTTAAACTTTTGACCATTTCTACGGCCTTAAATTGAGTGACTTTTTTTCAGATCAAATGTAATATTTGGTTCTTGCGAATGGTCATACAC
Organism: Symsagittifera roscoffensis; assembly: GCF_963678635.1. Taxonomy (NCBI): domain Eukaryota; kingdom Metazoa; phylum Xenacoelomorpha; order Acoela; family Convolutidae; genus Symsagittifera; species Symsagittifera roscoffensis. The sequence goes on along the minus strand of NC_087065.1, from coordinate 73,964,478 downwards.
TCAAAAGTTATTTGTTTTGTTTTTGCATAATTGATGTGTAATAGGCCAAACACTCGGTCTGTTTTGAACTTTTGACCATTTCTATGGCCTTAAATTGATTGAATTTTTTTCCGATCCAATGTAATAGTTGGTTCTTGCGAATGGTCATTTATTCAGAAATTATCTGTTTTGTTTTTGCATAATTGATGTGTAGAAGGCCAAACGCTCGTTCTAAGTAATTTTTTTGACCATTTCTACGGCTTTAAATTGAATGGTTTTTTTCAGATCCAATGTAATATTTGGTTCTTGCGAATGGTCATACATTCAAAAATTGTTTGTTCTGTTTTTGCATATTTGATGTGTAATAGGCCAAACACTCGGTCTGGGTCAAACTTTTGACCATTTCTACGGCCTTAAACTGATTGACTTTTTTTCAGATCCAATGTAATATTTGGTTCTTGCGAATGGTCATATATTCAAAAATTATTTGTTTTGTTTTTTGCATAATTGATGTGTAATAGGCCAAACACACGGTTTGGATTAAACTTTTGACCATTTCTACGGCCTTAAATTGATTGAGTTTTTTCAGACCCAATGTAAGATTTGGTTTTTGCGAAAAGTCATACTTTCAAAATTTTGTTTTGATTTTGCATAATTGTTGTGTAATAGGCCCCACACTCAGTCTGGGTTAAACTTTTGACCATTTCTACGGCCTTAAATTGAGTGACTTTTTTTCAGATCCAATGTAATAGTTGGTTTTTGCGAATAATCATACACTCAAAAGTTATTTGTTTTGTTTTTGCATAATTGATGTGTAATAGGCCAAACACTCGGTCTGTTTTGAACTTTTGACCATTTCTATGGCCTTAAATTGATTGAATTTTTTTCCGATCCAATGTAATAGTTGGTTCTTGCGAATGGTCATTTATTCAGAAATTATCTGTTTTGTTTTGCATAATTGATGTGTAAAAGGCCAAACGCTCGTTCTAAGTAATTTTTTTGACCATTTCTACGGCTTTAAATTGAATGGCTTTTTTCAGATCCAATGTAATATTTGGTTCTTGCGAATGGTCATACATTCAAAAATTGTTTGTTCTGTTTTTGCATATTTGATGTGTAATAGGCCAAACACTCGGTCTGGGTCAAACTTTTGACCATTTCTACGGCCTTAAACTGATCGACTTTTTTTCAGATCCAATGTAATATTTGGTTCTTGCGAATGGTCATATATTCAAAAATTATTTGTTTTGTTTTTTGCATAATTGATGTGTAATAGGCCAAACACACGGTCTGGATTAAACTTTTGACCATTTCTACGGCCTTAAATTGATTGAGTTTTTTCAGACCCAATGTATTATTTGGTTTTTGCGAAAAGTCATGTTTTCAAAATTTTGTTTTGTTTTTTGCATAATTGATATGTAATCGGCCAAACACTCGGTCTGGGTCAAACTTTTGACCATTTCTACGGCCTTAAACTGATTGACTTTTTTTCAGATCCAATGTAATATTTGGTTCTTGCGAATGGTCATATATTCAGAAATTATCTGTTTTGTTTTTGCATAATTGATGTGTAAAAGGCTAAACGCTCGTTCTAAGTAATTTTTTTGACCATTTCTACGGCCTTAAATTGAATGGCTTTTTTCAGATCCAATGTAATATTTGGTTCTTGCGAATAGTCATACCTTCAAAAATTGTTTGTTCTGTTTTGGCATATTTGATGTGTAATAGGCCAAACACTCGGTCTGGGTTAAACTTTTGACCATTTCTACGGCCTTAAATTGAGTGACTTTTTTCAGATCAAATGTAATATTTGGTTCTTGCGAATGGTCATACATTCAAAAGTTATTTGTTATGTTTTTGCATAATTGATGTGTAATAGGCCAAACACTCGGTCTGTTTTGAACTTTTGACCATTTCTATGGCCTTAAGATGATTGAAATTTTTTCAGATCCAATGTAATAGTTGGTTCTTGCGAATGGTCATACATTCAGAAATTATCTGTTTTGTTTTTGCATAATTGATGTGTAGAAGGCCAAACGCTCGTTCTAAGTTATTTTTTTGACCATTTCTACGGCCTTAAATTGAATGGCTTTTTTCAGATCCAATGTAATATTTGGTTCTTGCGAATGGTCATACATTCAAAAATTGTTTGTTCTGATTTTGCATAATTGATGTGTAATAGGCCAAACACTCGGTCTGGGTCAAACTTTTGACCATTTCTACGGCCTTAAATTGATTGACTTTTTTTCAGATCCAATGTAATTTTTGGTTCTTGCGAATGGTCATATATTCAAAAATTATTTGTTTTGTTTTTTGCATAATTGTTGTGTAATACGCCAAACACACGGTCTGGATTAAACTTTTGACCATTTCTACGGTCTTAAATTGATTGAGTTTTTTCAGACCCAATGTATTATTTGGTTTTTGCGAAAAGTCATACTTTCAAAATTTTGTTTTGATTTTGCATAATTGTTGTGTAATAGGCCCCACACTCGGTGTGGGTTAAACTTTTGAACATTTCTACGGCCTTAAATTGAGTGACTTTTTTTTCAGATCAAATATAATATTTGGTTCTTGCGAATGGTCATACATTCAAAAGTTATTTGTTTTGTTTTTGCATAATTGTTGTGTAATAGGCCCCACACTCGGTGTGGGTTAAACTTTTGAACATTTCTACGGCCTTAAATTGAGTGACTTTTTTTCAGATCCAATGTAATATTTGGTTCTTGCGAATGGTCATATATTCAGAAATTATCTGTTTTGTTTTTGCATAATTGATGTGTAAAAGGCTAAACGCTCGTTCTAAGTAATTTTTTTGACCATTTCTACGGCTTTAAATTGAATGGCTTTTTTCAGATCCAATGTAATATTTGGTTCTTGCGAATAGTCATACATTCAAAAATTGTTTGTTCTGTTTTTGCATATTTGATGTGTAATAGGCCAAACACTCGGTCTGGGTTAAACTTTTGACCATTTCTACGGCCTTAAATTGAGTGACTTTGTTCAGATCAAATGTAATATTTGGTTCTTGCGAATGGTCATACATTCAAAAGTTATTTGTTATGTTTTTGCATAATTGATGTGTAATAGGCCAAACACTCGGTCTGTTTTGAACTTTTGACCATTTCTATGGCCTTAAGTTGATTGAAATTTTTTCAGATCCAATGTAATAGTTGGTTCTTGCGAATGGTCATACATTCAGAAATTATCTGTTTTGTTTTTGCATAATTGATGTGTAAAAGGCCAAACGCTCGTTCTAAGTTATTTTTTTGACCATTTCTACGGCCTTAAATTGAATGGCTTTTTTCAGATCCAATGTAATATTTGGTTCTTGCGAATGGTCATACATTCAAAAATTGTTTGTTCTGATTTTGCATAATTGATGTGTAATAGGCCAAACACTCGGTCTGGGTCAAACTTTTGACCATTTCTACGGCCTTAAATTGATTGGCTTTTTTTTCAGATCCAATGTAATTTTTGGTTCTTGCGAATGGTCATATATTCAAAAATTATTTGTTTTGTTTTTTGCATAATTGTTGTGTAATACGCCAAACACACGGTCTGGATTAAACTTTTGACCATTTCTACGGTCTTAAATTGATTGAGTTTTTTCAGACCCAATGTATTATTTGGTTTTTGCGAAAAGTCATACTTTCAAAATTTTGTTTTGATTTTGCATAATTGTTGTGTAATAGGCCCCACACTCGGTGTGGGTTAAACTTTTGAACATTTCTACGGCCTTAAATTGAGTGACTTTTTTTTCAGATCAAATGTAATATTTGGTTCTTGCGAATGGTCATACATTCAAAAGTTATTTGTTTTTTTTTTGCATAATTGATGTGTAATAGGCCAAACACTCGGTCTGTTTTGAACTTTTGACCATTTCTATGGCCTTAAGTTGATTGAATTTTTTTCAGATCCAATGTAATAGTTGGTTCTTGCGAATGGTCATACATTCAGAAATTATCTGTTTTGTTTTTGCATAATTGATGTGTAAAAGGCCAAACGCTCGTTCTAAGTAATTTTTTGACCATTTCTACGGCTTTAAATTGAATGGCTTTTTTCAGATCCAATGTAATATTTGGTTCTTGCGAATGGTCATACATTCAAAAATTGTTTGTTCTGTTTTTGCATATTTGATGTGTAATAGGCCAAACACTCGGTCTGGGTCAAACTTTTGACCATTTCTATGGCCTTAAACTGATTGACTTTTTTTCAGATCCAATGTAATATTTGGTTCTTGCGAATGGTCATATATTCAAAAATTATTTGTTTTGTTTTTTGCATAATTGATGTGTAATAGGCCAAACACACGGTCTGGATTAAACTTTTGACCATTTCTACGGCCTTAAATTGATTGAGTTTTTTCAGACCCAATGTATTATTTGGTTTTTGCGAAAAGTCATGTTTTCAAAATTTTGTTTTGATTTTGCATAATTGTTGTGTAATAGGCCCCACACTCGGTCTGGGTTAAACTTTTGACCATTTCTACGGCCTTAAATTGAGTGACTTTTTTTCAGATCAAATGTAATATTTGGTTCTTGCGAATGGTCATACATTCAAAAGTTATTTGTTATGTTTTTGCATAATTGATGTGTAATAGGCCAAACACTCGGTCTGTTTTGAACTTTTGACCATTTCTATGGCCTTAAGTTGATTGAATTTTTTTCAGATCCAATGTAATAGTTGGTTCTTGCGAATGGTCATACATTCAGAAATTATCTGTTTTGTTTTTGCATAATTGATGTGTAAAAGGCCAAACGCTCGTTCTAAGTAATTTTTTGACCATTTCTACGGCTTTAAATTGAATGGCTTTTTTCAGATCCAATGTAATATTTGGTTCTTGCGAATGGTCATACATTCAAAAATTGTTTGTTCTGTTTTTGCATATTTGATGTGTAATAGGCCAAACACTCGGTCTGGGTCAAACTTTTGACCATTTCTATGGCCTTAAACTGATTGACTTTTTTTCAGATCCAATGTAATATTTGGTTCTTGCGAATGGTCATATATTCAAAAATTATTTGTTTTGTTTTTTGCATAATTGTTGTGTAATACGCCAAACACACGGTCTGGATTAAACTTTTGACCATTTCTACGGTCTTAAATTGATTGAGTTTTTTCAGACCCAATGTATTATTTGGTTTTTGCGAAAAGTCATACTTTCAAAATTTTGTTTTGATTTTGCATAATTGTTGTGTAATAGGCCCCACACTCGGTGTGGGTTAAACTTTTGAACATTTCTACGGCCTTAAATTGAGTGACTTTTTTTTCAGATCAAATGTAATATTTGGTTCTTGCGAATGGTCATACATTCAAAAGTTATTTGTTTTTTTTTTGCATAATTGATGTGTAATAGGCCAAACACTCGGTCTGTTTTGAACTTTTGACCATTTCTATGGCCTTAAGTTGATTGAATTTTTTTCAGATCCAATGTAATAGTTGGTTCTTGCGAATGGTCATACATTCAGAAATTATCTGTTTTATTTTTGCATAATTGATGTGTAAAAGGCCAAACGCTCGTTCTAAGTAATTTTTTGACCATTTCTACGGCTTTAAATTGAATGGCTTTTTTCAGATCCAATGTAATATTTGGTTCTTGCGAATGGTCATACATTCAAAAATTGTTTGTTCTGTTTTTGCATATTTGATGTGTAATAGGCCAAACACTCGGTCTGGGTCAAACTTTTGACCATTTCTATGGCCTTAAACTGATTGACTTTTTTTCAGATCCAATGTAATATTTGGTTCTTGCGAATGGTTATATATTCAAAAATTATTTGTTTTGTTTTTTGCATAATTGATGTGTAATAGGCCAAACACACGGTCTGGATTAAACTTTTGACCATTTCTACGGCCTTAAATTGATTGAGTTTTTTCAGACCCAATGTATTATTTGGTTTTTGCGAAAAGTCATGTTTTCAAAATTTTGTTTTGATTTTGCATAATTGTTGTGTAATAGGCCCCACACTCGGTCTGGGTTAAACTTTTGACCATTTCTACGGCCTTAAATTGAGTGACTTTTTTTCAGATCAAATGTAATATTTGGTTCTTGCGAATGGTCATACATTCAAAAGTTATTTGTTATGTTTTTGCATAATTGATGTGTAATAGGCCAAACACTCGGTCTGTTTTGAACTTTTGACCATTTCTATGGCCTTAAGTTGATTGAATTTTTTTCAGATCCAATGTAATAGTTGGTTCTTGCGAATGGTCATACATTCAGAAATTATCTGTTTTGTTTTTGCATAATTGATGTGTAAAAGGCCAAACGCTCGTTCTAAGTTATTTTTTTGACCATTTCTACGGCCTTAAATTGAATGGCTTTTTTCAGATCCAATGTAATATTTGGTTTTTGCGAATGGTCATACATTCAAAAGTTATTTGTTATGTTTTTGCATAATTGATGTGTAATAGGCCAAACACTCGGTCTGTTTTGAACTTTTGACCATTTCTATGGCCTTAAGTTGATTGAATTTTTTTCAGATCCAATGTAATAGTTGGTTCTTGCGAATGGTCATACATTCAGAAATTATCTGTTTTGTTTTTGCATAAACATGTGTAAAAGGCCAAACGCTCGTTCTAAGTTATTTTTTTGACCATTTCTACGGCCTTAAATTGAATGGCTTTTTTCACATCCAATGTAATATTTGGTTCTTGCGAATGGTCATACATTCAAAAATTGTTTGTTCTGTTTTTGCATAATTGATGTGTAATAGGCCAAACACTCGGTCTGGGTCAAACTTTTGACCATTTCTACGGCCTTAAATTGATTGACTTTTTTTCAGATCCAATGTAATTTTTGGTTCTTGCGAATGGTTATATATTCAAAAATTATTTGTTTTGTTTTTTGCATAATTGTTGTGTAATACGCCAAACACACGGTCTGGATTAATTTTTTGACCATTTCTACGGTCTTAAATTGATTGAGTTTTTTCAGACCCAATGTATTATTTGGTTTTTGCGAAAAGTCATACTTTCAAAATTTTGTTTTGATTTTGCATAATTGTTGTGTAATAGGCCCCACACTCGGTCTGGGTCAAACTTTTGACCATTTCTACGGCCTTAAATTGATTGACTTTTTTTCAGATCCAATGTAATTTTTGGTTCTTGCGAATGGTTATATATTCAAAAATTATTTGTTTTGTTTTTTGCATAATTGTTGTGTAATACGCCAAACACACGGTCTGGATTAATTTTTTGACCATTTCTACGGTCTGAAATTGATTGAGTTTTTTCAGACCCAATGTATTATTTGGTTTTTGCGAAAAGTCATACTTTCAAAATTTTGTTTTGATTTTGCATAATTGTTGTGTAATAGGCCCCACACTCGGTGTGGGTTAAACTTTTGAACATTTCTACGGCCTTAAATTGAGTGACTTTTTTTCAGATCAAATGTAATATTTGGTTCTTGCGAATGGTCATACATTCAAAAGTTATTTGTTTTGTTTTTTGCATAATTGTTGTGTAATACGCCAAACACACGGTCTGGATTAATTTTTTGACCATTTCTACGGTCTTAAATAGATTGAGTTTTTTCAGACCCAATGTATTATTTGGTTCTTGCGAATGGTCATTTATTCAAAAGTTATTTGTTTTGTTTTTTGCATAATTGTTGTGTAATACGCCAAACACACGGTCTGGATTAATTTTTTGACCATTTCTACGGTCTTAAATTGATTGAGTTTTTTCAGACCCAATGTATTATTTGGTTTTTGCGAAAAGTCATACTTTCAAAATTTTGTTTTGATTTTGCATAATTGTTGTGTAATAGGCCCCACACTCGGTGTGGGTTAAACTTTTGAACATTTCTACGGCCTTAAATTGAGTGACTTTTTTTCAGATCAAATGTAATATTTGGTTCTTGCGAATGGTCATACATTCAAAATTTATTTGTTTTGTTTTTGCATAATTGATGTGCAATAGGCCAAACACTCGGTCTGTTTTGAACTTTTGACCATTTCTTTGGCCTTAAGTTGATTGAATTTTTTTCAGATTCAATGTAATAGTTGGTTCTTGCGAATGGTCATACATTCAGAAATTATCTGTTTTGTTTTTGCATAATTGATGTTTAAAAGGCCAAACGCTCGTTCTAAGTTATTTTTTTGACCATTTCTACGGCCTTAAATTGAATGTCTTTTTCCAGATCCAATGTAATATTTGGTTCTTGCGAATGGTCATTCATTCAAAAATTATTTGTTCTGTTTTTGCATAGTTGATGTGTAATAGGCCAAACACTCGGTCTGGATTAATTTTTTGACCATTTCTACGCCCTTAAATTGAGTGACTTTTTTTTCAGATCCAATGTAATTATTGGTTTTTGCGAAAAGTCATACTTTCAAAATTTTGTTTTGATTTTGCATAATTGTCGTGTAATAGGCCACACACTCGGTCTGGGTTGAATTTTTGACCAATTCTACGGCCTTAAATTGAGTGACTTTTTTCAGATCAAATGTAGTATTTGGTTCTTGCGAATGGTCATACATTCAAAAATTATTTGTTTTGTTTTTGCATAATTGATGTGTAATAGGCCAAACACTCGGTCTGTTTTGAACTTTTGACCATTTCTACGGCCTTAAATTGATTGAATTTTTTTCAGATCCAATGTAATAGTTGGTTCTTGCGAATGGTCATACATTCAGAAATTATTTGTTTTGTTTTTGCATAATTGATGTGTAATAGGCCAAACACTCGGTCTGTTTTGAACTTTTGACCATTTCTTTGGCCTTAAGTTGATTGAATTTTTTTCAGATTCAATGTAATAGTTGGTTCTTGCGAATGGTCATACATTCAGAAATTATCTGTTTTGTTTTTGCATAATTGATGTTTAAAAGGCCAAACGCTCGTTCTAAGTTATTTTTTTGACCATTTCTACGGCCTTAAATTGAATGACTTTTTCCAGATCCAATGTAATATTTGGTTCTTGCGAATGGTCATTCATTCAAAAATTATTTGTTCTGTTTTTGCATAGTTGATGTGTAATAGGCCAAACACTGTCTGCGTTAATTTTTTGACTATTTCAACGGCCTTATTGATTGATTTTGTTCAGATCCAATGTAATAGTTGGTTCTTGCGAATGGTCATACATTCAAAAATTATTTGTTTTGTTTTTGCATAATTGATGTGTAATAGGCCAAACACTCGGTCTGTTTTGAACTTTTGACCATTTCTACGGCCTTAAATTGATTGACTTTTTTTCAGATCCAATGTAATAGTTGGTTCTTGCGAATGGTCATACATTCAGAAATTATCTGTTTTGTTCTTGCATAATTGATGTGTAAAAGGCCAAATCCTCAGTCTAAGTTCTTTTTGACCTTTTCTACGGCCTTAAATTGAGTGACTTTTTTTTCAGATCCAATGTAATAGCTGGTTCTTGCGAAAAGTCATACATTCAAAAATTATCCGTTTTGATTTTGCCTAATTGATATGTAGTAGGTCAAACACTCGGTCTGCGTTAATTTTTTGACCATTTCAACGGCCTTTTTGATTTACTTTTTTCAGATCCAATGTAATAGTTGGTTCTTGCGAATGGTCATACATTCAAAAGTTATTTGTTTTGTTTTTGCATAATTGATGTGTAATAGGCCAAACACTCGGTCTGTTTTGAACTTTTGACCATTTCTTTGGCCTTAAGTTGATTGAATTTTTTTCAGATTCAATGTAATAGTTGGTTCTTGCGAATGGTCATACATTCAGAAATTATCTGTTTTGTTTTTGCATAATTGATGTTTAAAAGGCCAAACGCTCGTTCTAAGTTATTTTTTTGACCATTTCTACGGCCTTAAATTGAATGACTTTTTCCAGATCCAATGTAATATTTGGTTCTTGCGAATGGTCATTCATTCAAAAATTATTTGTTCTGTTTTTGCATAGTTGATGTGTAATAGGCCAAACACTGTCTGCGTTAATTTTTTGACTATTTCAACGGCCTTATTGATTGATTTTGTTCAGATCCAATGTAATAGTTGGTTCTTGCGAATGGTCATACATTCAAAAATTATTTGTTTTGTTTTTGCATAATTGATGTGTAATAGGCCAAACACTCGGTCTGTTTTGAACTTTTGACCATTTCTACGGCCTTAAATTGATTGACTTTTTTTCAGATCCAATGTAATAGTTGGTTCTTGCGAATGGTCATACATTCAGAAATTATCTGTTTTGTTCTTGCATAATTGATGTGTAAAAGGCCAAATCCTCAGTCTAAGTTCTTTTTGACCTTTTCTACGGCCTTAAATTGAGTGAATTTTTTTTCAGATCCAATGTAATAGCTGGTTCTTGCGAAAAGTCATACATTCAAAAATTATCCGTTTTGATTTTGCCTAATTGATATGTAGTAGGTCAAACACTCGGTCTGCGTTAATTTTTTGACCATTTCAACGGCCTTTTTGATTTACTTTTTTCAGATCCAATGTAATAGTTGGTTCTTGCGAATGGTCATACATTCAACAGTTATTTGTTTTGTTTTTGCATAATTGATGTGTAATAGGCCAAACACTCGGTCTGTTTTGAACTTTTGACCATTTCTTTGGCCTTAAGTTGATTGAATTTTTTTCAGATTCAATGTAATAGTTGGTTCTTGCGAATGGTCATACATTCAGAAATTATCTGTTTTGTTTTTGCATAATTGATGTTTAAAAGGCCAAACGCTCGTTCTAAGTTATTTTTTTGACCATTTCTACGGCCTTAAATTGAATGACTTTTTCCAGATCCAATGTAATATTTGGTTCTTGCGAATGGTCATTCATTCAAAAATTATTTTTCTGTTTTTGCATAGTTGATGTGTAATAGGCCAAACACTCGGTCTGGATTAATTTTTTGACCATTTCTACGCCCTTAAATTGAGTGACTTTTTTTTCAGATCCAATGTAATAATTGGTTTTTGCGAAAAGTCATACTTTCAAAATTTTGTTTTGATTTTGCATAATTGTCGTGTAATAGGCCACACACTCGGTCTGGGTTGAATTTTTGACCAATTCTACGGCCTTAAATTGAGTGACTTTTTTCAGATCAAATGTAGTATTTGGTTCTTGCGAATGGTCATACATTCAAAAATTATTTGTTTTGTTTTTGCATAATTGATGTGTAATAGGCCAAACACTCGGTCTGTTTTGAACTTTTGACCATTTCTACGGCCTTAAATTGATTGAATTTTTTTCAGATCCAATGTAATAGTTGGTTCTTGCGAATGGTCATACATTCAGAAATTATCTGTTTTGTTCTTGCATAATTGATGTGTAAAAGGCCAAATCCTCAGTCCAAGTTATTTTTTGACCTTTTCTACGGCCTTAAATTGAGTGACTTTTTTTTCAGATCCAATGTAATAGCTGGTTCTTGCGAAAAGTCATACATTCAAAAATTATCCGTTTTGATTTTGCCTAATTGATATGTAGTAGGTCAAACACTCGGTCTGCGTTAATTTTTTGACCATTTCAACGGCCTTTTTGATTTACTTTTTTCAGATCCAATGTAATAGTTGTTTCTTGCGAATGGTCATACATTCAAAAATTATCTGTTTTGTTTTTGCATAATTGATGTGTAATATGCCAAACACTCGGTCTTAGTTAGATTTCTGACCTTTTCTATGGCCTAAAATTGAATAACTTTTTAATCAGATCCAATGTAATAGTTGGATTTTGCGAATGGTCATATATTCAAAAATTATCTGTTTGGTTTTGCATGATTGATGTGTAAAAGGCCAAACACTCTGACTAAGTTGTTTTTTTGACCATTTCTATGGCCTTAAATTGAATGATTTTTTTTCAGATCCAATGTAATAGTTGGTTCTTGCGAATGGTCATACATTCATTCAAAAAATTTCTGTTTTGATTTTGCATAATTGTTGTGTAATAGGCCAAACACTCGGTCTGGGTTAAGTTTTTGACCATTTCAACGGCCCTAAATTGATTTTTAATTTTCAGATCCAATGTAATAGTTGGTTCTTGCGAATGGTCATACATTCAAAAATTATCCGTTTTGTTTTTGCCTAATTGATATGTAATAGGTCAAACACTGTCTGCGTTAATTTTTTGACTATTTCAACGGCCTTATTGATTGATTTTGTTCAGATCCAATGTAATAGTTGGTTCTTGCGAATGGTCATACAATCAAAAGTTATCTGTTTTGTTTTTGCATAATTGACGTGTAATAGGCCAAAAACTCGGTCTGGGTTAACTTTTTGACCATTTCTACGACCTTGAATCGAATGACTTTTTTCAGATCCAAAATTTATAGTTGGTTCTTGCGATTGGTCATGCTTTTAAAAATTATGTTTTGTTTTCGCATAATTGATGTGTAATAGGGCAAACAATCGGTCTGGGTTTTACTTTTGACCGTTTCTAGGTCATTATTTTGATTGACTTTTTTACAGATCCATTGTAATGGTTGTTTCTTGCGAATGGTCATACGTTCAAAAAATATCTGTTTTGTTTGCATAATTGATGTGTAATAGGGCCAACACTCCGTCTGGATTAAACTTTTGGCCATTTCTACTGCCTTATTTTGATAGATTTTTTAAATTCAGATCCAATGTAATGTTTAGTTCTTACAAATGCTCATACATTCTAAACTTATCTGTTTTGTTGGCATAATTGATGTGTAATAGGGCAACCACTCTTCTGTGTTAAATTTTTGACCTTTTCTACGTCTCTAAATTGATATTTTTTTTCAGATCCAATGTAAAAGTTGTTTCTTGCGATTGGTCATGCATTTAAAAATTATGTTTTGTTTTTGCATAATTGATGTGTAATAGGCCAAACACTCGGTCTGGGTTTAATTTTTGACAATTTCTACGGCCTTAAATTGATTGATTTTTCAGATCCTATGTAATATTTGGTTTTTTCGAATGGTCATACTTTCAAAATTTTCTGTTTTGATTCTGCATAATTGTTGTGTTATAAGCCAAACACTCGGTCTGGGTTAATTTTTTGACCATTTCTACGACCTTGAATCGAATGGCTTTTTTCAGATCCAATTTAATAGTTGGTTTTTGCGATTGGTTATGCATTTAAAAATAATGTTTTGTTTTTGCATAATTGATGTGTAATAGGGCAAACACTCGGTCTTAGTTAGATTTCTGACCTTTTCTATGGCCTAAAATTGAATAACTTATTAATCAGATCCAATGTAATAGTTGGATTTTGCGAATGGTCATATATTCAAAAATTATCTGTTTGGTTTTGCATGATTGATGTGTAAAAGGCCAAACACTCTGACTAAGTTGTTTTTTGACCATTTCTATGGCCTTAAATTGAATGATTTTTTTTCAGATCCAATGTAATAGTTGGTTCTTGCGAATGGTCATACATTCAAAAATTATCTGTTTTGTTTTTGCATAATTGATGTGTAATATGCCAAACACTCGGTCTTAGTTAGATTTCTGACCTTTTCTATGGCCTAAAATTGAATAACTTTTTAATCAGATCCAATGTAATAGTTGGATTTTGCGAATGGTCATATATTCAAAAATTATCTGTTTGGTTTTGCATGATTGATGTGTAAAAGGCCAAACACTCTGACTAAGTTGTATTTGACCATTTCTATGGCCTTAAATTGAATGATTTTTAATTTTCAGATCCAATGTAATAGTTGGTTCTTGCGAATGGTCATACATTCAAAAATTATCCGTTTTGTTTTTGCCTAATTGATATGTAATAGGTCAAACACTGTCTGCGTTAATTTTTTGACTATTTCAACGGCCTTATTGATTGATTTTGTTCAGATCCAATGTAATAGTTGGTTCTTGCGAATGGTCATACACTCAAAAGTTATCTGTTTTGTTTTTGCATAATTGATGTGTAATAGGCCAAAAACTCGGTCTGGTTTAACTTTTTGACCATTTCTACGACCTTGAATCGAATGACTTTTTTCAGATCCAAGTTTTAAAGTTGGTTCTTGCGATTGGTCATGCTTTTAAAAATTATGTTTTGTTTTCGCATAATTGATGTGTAATAGGGCAAACAATCGGTCTGGGTTTTACTTTTGACCGTTTCTAGGTCATTATTTTGATTGACTTTTTTACAGATCCATTGTAATGGTTGTTTCTTGCGAATGGTCATACGTTCAAAAAATATCTGTTTTGTTTGCATAATTGATGTGTAATAGGGCCAACACTCCGTCTGGATTAAACTTTTGGCCATTTCTACTGCCTTATTTTGATAGATTTTTTAAATTCAGATCCAATGTAATGTTTAGTTCTTACAAATGCTCATACATTCTAAACTTATCTGTTTTGTTGGCATAATTGATGTGTAATAGGGCAACCACTCTTCTGTGTTAAATTTTTGACCTTTTCTACGTCTCTAAATTGATATTTTTTTTTCAGATCCAATGTAAAAGTTGTTTCTTGCGATTGGTCATGCATTTAAAAATTATGTTTTGTTTTTGCATAATTGATGTGTAATAGGCCGAACACTCGGTCTGGGTTTAATTTTTGACAATTTCTACGGCCTTAAATTGATTGATTTTTCAGATCCTATGTAATATTTGGTTTTTTCGAATGGTCATACTTTCAAAATTTTCTGTTTTGATTCTGCATAATTGTTGTGTTATAGGCCAAACACTCGGTCTGGGTTAATTTTTTGACCATTTCTACGACCTTGAATCGAATGGCTTTTTTCAGATCCAATTTAATAGTTGGTTTTTGCGATTGGTTATGCATTTAAAAATAATGTTTTGTTTTTGCATAATTGATGTGTAATAGGGCAAACACTCGGTCTTAGTTAGATTTCTGACCTTTTCTATGGCCTAAAATTGAATAACTTTTTAATCAGATCCAATGTAATAGTTGGATTTTGCGAATGGTCATATATTCAAAAATTATCTGTTTGGTTTTGCATGATTGATGTGTAAAAGGCCAAACACTCTGACTAAGTTGTTTTTTGACCATTTCTATGGCCTTAAATTGAATGATTTTTTTTCAGATCCAATGTAATAGTTGGTTCTTGCGAATGGTCATACATTCAAAAATTATCTGTTTTGTTTTTGCATAATTGATGTGTAATATGCCAAACACTCGGTCTTTGTTAGATTTCTGACCTTTTCTATGGCCTAAAATTGAATAACTTTTTAATCAGATCCAATGTAATAGTTGGATTTTGCGAATGGTCATATATTCAAAAATTATCTGTTTGGTTTTGCATGATTGATGTGTAAAAGGCCAAACACTCTGACTAAGTTGTATTTGACCATTTCTATGGCCTTAAATTGAATGATTTTTTTTCAGATCCAATGTAATAGTTGGTTCTTGCGAATGGTCATACATTCAAAAAATTTCTGTTTTGATTTTGCATAATTGTTGTGTAATAGGCCAAACACTCGGTCTGGGTTAAATTTTTGACCATTTCAACGGCCCTAAATTGATTTTTAATTTTCAGATCTAATGTAATAGTTGGTTCTTGCGAATGGTCATACATTCAAAAATTATCCGTTTTGTTTTTGCCTAATTGATATGTAATAGGTCAAACACTGTCTGCGTTAATTTTTTTACTATTTCAACGGCCTTATTGATTGATTTTGTTCAGATCCAATGTAATAGTTGGTTCTTGCGAATGGTCATACACTCAAAAGTTATCTGTTTTGTTTTTGCATAATTGATGTGTAATAGGCCAAAAACTCGGTCTGGGTTAACTTTTTGACCATTTCTACGACCTTGAATCGAATGACTTTTTTCAGATCCAAGTTTTATAGTTGGTTCTTGCGATTGGTCATGCTTTTAAAAATTATGTTTTGTTTTCGCATAATTGATGTGTAATAGGGCAAACAATCGGTCTGGGTTTTACTTTTGACCGTTTCTAGGTCATTATTTTGATTGACTTTTTTACAGATCCATTGTAGTGGTTGTTTCTTGCGAATGGTCATACGTTCAAAAAATATCTGTTTTGTTTGCATAATTGATGTGTAATAGGGCCAACACTCCGTCTGGATTAAACTTTTGGCCATTTCTACTGCCTTATTTTGATAGATTTTTTAAATTCAGTTCCAATGTAATGTTTAGTTCTTACAAATGCTCATACATTCTAAACTTATCTGTTTTGTTGGCATAATTGATGTGTAATAGGGCAACCACTCTTCTGTGTTAAATTTTTGACCTTTTCTACGTCTCTAAATTGATATTTTTTTTCAGATCCAATGTAAAAGTTGTTTCTTGCGATTGGTCATGCATTTAAAAATTATGTTTTGTTTTTGCATAATTGATGTGTAATAGGCCAAACACTCGGTCTGGGTTTAATTTTTGACAATTTCTACGGCCTTAAATTGATTGATTTTTCAGATCCTATGTAATATTTGGTTTTTTCGAATGGTCATACTTTCAAAATTTTCTGTTTTGATTCTGCATAATTGTTGTGTTATAGGCCAAACACTCGGTCTGGGTTAATTTTTTGACCATTTCTAAGACCTTGAATCGAATGGCTTTTTTCAGATCCAATTTAATAGTTGGTTTTTGCGATTGGTCATGCATTTAAAAATAATGTTTTGTTTTTGCATAATTGATGTGTAATAGGGCAAACAATCGGTCTGGGTTTTACTTTTGACCGTTTTTAGGTCATTATTTTGATTGACTTTTTTACAGATCCATTGTAATGGTTGTTTCTTACGAATGGTCATACGTTCAAAAAATATCTGTTTTGTTTGCATAATTGATGTGTAATAGGGCCAACACTCCGTCTGGATTAAACTTATGACCATTTCTACTGCCTTATTCTGATAGACTTTTTATTCAGATCCAATGTAATGGTTAGTTCTTGCAAATGCTCATACATTCTGAACTTATCTGTTTTGTTTGCATAATTGATGTGTAATGGGGCAACCACTCTTCTGTGTCAAGTTTTTGATCTTTTCTACGTCCTTAAATTGATTTTTTTTTTCAGATCCAATGTAAAAGTTGTTTCTTGCGAATGGTCTTACATTTAAAAATTATCTATTCTGTTTTTCCATAACTGATGTGTAATAGCCAAACACTCGGTCTGGGCTAAACTTTTGACCATTTCTACGGCCTTGAATTGATTGACTTTTTTCAGATCCAATGTTATAGTTGGTTGTTGCGAATAGTCATACATTCAAAAATTAATTGTTCTGTTTTTGCATAATTGATGTGTAATAGGCCAAACACTCGGTCTGTTTTGAACTTTTGACCATTTCTACGGCCTTAAATTGATTGACTTTTTTTCAGGTCCAATGTAATATTTGGTTCTTGCGAATGGTCATACATTCAAAAATTATTAGTTTTTGTTTTTGCATAATTAATAGGCCAAACACTCGGTCTGTTTTGAACTTTTGACCTTTTCTATGGCCTTAAGTTGATTGAATTTTTTTCAGATCCAATGTAATAGTTGGTTCTTGCGAATGGTCATACATTCAGAAATTATCTGTTTTGTTTTTGCATAATTGATGCTTAAAAGGCCAAACGCTCGTTCTAAGTTATTTTTTTGACCATTTCTAGGGCCTTAAATTTAACGACTTAATAGTACAAACTTTAGTTCTGGGTTAATTTTTTGACCATTTCTACGGCGTTAATTGATTGACTTCTTTTTCAGATCCAGTCTAATAGGTGGTTCTTGCGAATAGTCATACATTTAAAAATCATCTTTTTTTGCATAATTGATGTGCATTAGGGCAAACACTCAGCCAGGGTTACACTCTTGATCATTTCTACGGCTTTAAATTGATTGACCTGTTTTTTAGATCCAATTATCTAGTTAGTGCTTGCAAATAGTCATTTATTCAATAATTATCTGTTTTCTTTGCATAACTGTGTAATAGGGCAAAAACTCGGTCTGGGTTGAACTTTTGACCATTTCTATGGCCTTAAGTTGATTGAATATTTTTCAGATCCAATGTAATAGTTGGTTCTTGCGAATATTCATACTTTCAAAATTTATGTTTTGTTTTTGCTTAATTGATGTGTAATAGGCCAAACACTCGGTCTGGGTTAAACTTTTGACCATTTCTACGTCCTCAAAATGATCGACTTTCTTCAGAGATAACGTTAAAGTTGATTATTGCAAATGGCCATTCATATGAAAATTATGCAATTTGTTTTTAAATAGTTATTTTACAATAGGGTAAACGCTAGGTCTGGGTTAAACTTGACCATTTCTACGCCCTTAGATTGATTGACTGTTATTCAGATCCAATGTAATAGTTGGTTCTTGCGAATGGTCATACATTCAAAAATTATCTGTTTTGTTTTTGCATAATTGATGTGTAATATGCCAAACACTCGGTCTTAGTTAGATTTCTGACCTTTTCTATGGCCTAAAATTGAATAACTTTTTAATCAGATCCAATGTAATAGTTGGATTTTGCGAATGGTCGTATATTCAAAAATTATCTGTTTGGTTTTGCATGATTGATGTGTAAAAGGCCAAACACTCTGACTAAGTTGTTTTTTTGACCATTTCTATGGCCTTAAATTGAATGATTTTTTTTCAGATCCAATGTAATAGTTGGTTCTTGCGAATGGTCATACATTCAAAAAATTTCTGTTTTGATTTTGCATAATTGTTGTGTAATAGGCCAAACACTCGGTCTGGGTTAAATTTTTGACCATTTCAACGGCCCTAAATTGATTTTTAATTTTCAGATCCAATGTAATAGTTGGTTCTTGCGAATGGTCATACACTCAAAAGTTATCTGTTTTGTTTTTGCATAATTGATGTGTAATAGGCCAAAAACTCGGTCTGGGTTAACTTTTTGACCATTTCTACGACCTTGAATCGAATGACTTTTTTCAGATCCAAGTTTTATAGTTGGTTCTTGCGATTGGTCATGCTTTTAAAAATTATGTTTTGTTTTCGCATAATTGATGTGTAATAGGGCAAACAATCGGTCTGGGTTTTACTTTTGACCGTTTCTAGGTCATTATTTTGATTGACTTTTTTACAGATCCATTGTAATGGTTGTTTCTTGCGAATGGTCATACGTTCAAAAAATATCTGTTTTGTTTGCATAATTGATGTGTAATAGGGCCAACACTCCGTCTGGATTAAAATTTTTGGCCATTTCTACTGCCTTATTTTGATAGATTTTTTAAATTCAGATCCAATGTAATGTTTAGTTCTTACAAATGCTCATACATTCTAAACTTATCTGTTTTGTTGGCATAATTGATGTGTAATAGGGCAACCACTCTTCTGTGTTAAATTTTTGACCTTTTCTACGTCTCTAAATTGATATTTTTTTTCAGATCCAATGTAAAAGTTGTTTCTTGCGATTGGTCATGCATTTAAAAATTATGTTTTGTTTTTGCATAATTGATGTGTAATAGGCCAAACACTCGGTCTGGGTTTAATTTTTGACAATTTCTACGGCCTTAAATTGATTGATTTTTCAGATCCTATGTAATATTTGGTTTTTTTCGAATGGTCATACTTTCAAAATTTTCTGTTTTGATTCTGCATAATTGTTGTGTTATAGGCCAAACACTCGGTCTGGGTTAATTTTTTGACCATTTCTACGACCTTGAATCGAATGGCTTTTTTCAGATCCAATTTAATAGTTGGTTTTTGCGATTGGTCATGCATTTAAAAATAATGTTTTGTTTTTGCATAATTGATGTGTAATAGGGCAAACAATCGGTCTGGGTTTTACTTTTGACCGTTTTTAGGTCATTATTTTGATTGACTTTTTTACAGATCCATTTTAATGGTTGTTTCTTACGAATGGTCATACGTTCAAAAAATATCTGTTTTGTTTGCATAATTGATGTGTAATAGGGCCAACACTCCGTCTGGATTAAACTTATGACCATTTCTACTGCCTTATTCTGATAGATTTTTTATTCAGATCCAATGTAATGGTTAGTTCTTGCAAATGCTCATACATTCTGAACTTATCTGTTTTGTTTGCATAATTGATGTGTAATGGGGCAACCACTCTTCTGTGTCAAGTTTTTGACCTTTTCTACGTCCTTAAATTGATTTTTTTTCAGATCCAATGTAAAAGTTGTTTCTTGCGAATGGTCTTACATTTAAAAATTATCTGTTCTGTTTTTCCATAACTGATGTGTAATAGCCAAACACTCGGTCTGGGCTAAACTTTTGACCATTTCTACGGCCTTGAATTGATTGACTTTTTTCAGATCCAATGTAATAGTTGGTTGTTGCGAATAGTCATACATTCAAAAATTAATTGTTCTGTTTTTGCATAATTGATGTGTAATAGGCCAAACACTCGGTCTGTTTTGAACTTTTGACCATTTCTACGGCCTTAAATTGATTGACTTTTTTTCAGGTCCAATGTAATATTTGGTTCTTGCGAATGGTCATACATTCAAAAATTATTAGTTTTGTTTTTGCATAATTAATAGGCCAAACACTCGGTCTGTTTTGAACTTTTGACCTTTTCTATGGCCTTAAGTTGATTGAATTTTTTTCAGATCCAATGTAATAGTTGGTTCTTGCGAATGGTCATACATTCAAAAATTATCTGTTTTGTTTTTGCATAATTGATGCTTAAAAGGCCAAACGCTCTTTCTAAGTTATTTTTTTGACCATTTCTAGGGCCTTAAATTTAACGACTTAATAGTACAAACTTTAGTTCTGGGTTAATTTTTTGACCATTTCTACGGCGTTAATTGATTGACTTCTTTTTCAGATCCAGTCTAATAGATGGTTCTTGCGAATAGTCATACATTTAAAAATCATCTTTTTTGCATAATTGATGTGCATTAGGGCAAACACTCAGCCAGGGTTACACTCTTGATCATTTCTACGGCTTTAAATTGATTGACCTGTTTTTTAGATCCAATTATCTAGTTAGTGCTTGCAAATAGTCATTTATTCAATAATTATCTGTTTTCTTTGCATAACTGTGTAATAGGGCAAAAACTCGGTCTGGGTTGAACTTTTGACCATTTCTATGGCCTTAAGTTGATTGAATATTTTTCAGATCCAATGTAATAGTTGGTTCTTGCGAATATTCATACTTTCAAAATTTATGTTTTGTTTTTGCTTAATTGATGTGTAATAGGCCAAACACTCGGTCTGGGTTAAACTTTTGACCATTTCTACGTCCTCAAAATGATCGACTTTCTTCAGAGATAACGTTAAAGTTGATTATTGCAAATGGCCATTCATATGAAAATTATGCAATTTGTTTTTAAATAGTTATTTTACAATAGGGTAAACGCTAGGTCTGGGTTAAACTGTTGACCATTTCTACGCCCTTAGATTGATTGACTGTTATTCAGATCCAATGTTATAGTTGATTCTTGCGAATGGTCATACATTCAAAAATTATCTGTTTTATTTTTGCCTAATTGATATGTAGTAGGTCAAACACTCGGTCTGCGTTAATGTTTTGACCATTTCAACGGCCTTATTGATTGACTTTTTTCAGATCCAATGTAATAGTTGGTTCTTGCGCATGGTCATACATTCAAAAATTATCTGTTTTGTTTTTGCATAATTGATGTGTAGTAGGTCAAACACACGGTCTGGGTTTATCTTTTGACCATTTCTACGGCCTTAAATTGATTGACTTTTTTTCAGGTCCAATGTAATATTTGGTTCTTGCGAATGGTCTTACATTCAACAATTATTAGTTTTGTTTTAGCATAATTGATGTGTAATCGGCCAAACACTCGGTCTGGGTTAAATTTTTGACAATTTCTACGGCCTTAAATTGATTGACTTTTCAGATCCTATGTAATATTTGGTTTTTTCGAATGGTCATACTTTCAAAATTTTCTGTTTTGATTCTGCATAATTGTTGTGTTATAGGCCAAACACTCGGTCTGGGTTAAACTGTTGACCATTTCTACGCCCTAGATTGATTGACTTTTTTTTCAGATCCAATGTTATAGTTGATTCTTGCGAATGGTCATACACCTGAAAACTATCTTTTTAGCTTTTGCATAGTTGATATAGAAAAATGAAACACTCGATCTGGTTTAAAATTTTGACCATTTCTACGTCCTTAAATTGGTTGACCATTATTCAGATCGATGTCATAGTTGGGGTCATGCAAATTGCCATACCTTTAAATGTCCGTAATTTTAAAAATATTATGGTAAAATTGTATATCAGGGCACATATTGGGCTCTTATGATGTGCTGACCTTTTTTGCATACTCCTATTTGAAAAATTTGTAATTTTTTGTGTTGTTTTTCTCTAGATATGACGTTCGTTTTCAAGAGGGAATGGAATGTGGCGGTGCATACATTAAACTCCTCTCTGAAGCTGAGTCGCTCGATTTGAACAGTTTTCACGACAAAACACCCTACACAATAATGTTTGGTCCCGATAAATGTGGCAACGATATGAAAATGCATTTCATATTCCGATATGAGAGTCCTAAAACTAAGAAAACTGAGGAGAAACACATGACTCTGGACAGTTCAGAGGGGTTCAAAAGTATCTTCACGGACAAGTTTTCCCATTTGCTCACACTGTCTATTGAAGCAGAAAGTAAGTTTGAATTGTCAGTTGATCAGACTGTCATCAAAAGCGGAAGTCTTCTCAACGACTTCAAGTAAGTGCAGTGTTTTTTATATTTTTTAGCTGAAAATGGCTATCGAATAGTTGTAATTTTAATTGAACTATCATCATGGGAGCTCAAATAGCCTTCATAAGCACTGATGTAAACGCTCTTGATGATCTCAACTGAGTTCAAGTGTCCCAATTTTAGACCATCTGTCATCCCAGAGGCGGAGATAAACGACCCAGAGGATAAGAAACCTGAGGACTGGGATGATAGAGCCAAGATCCCCGACCCAGAAGCCACGAAGCCCGATGATTGGTAGGCATCCCTTTTGAGACTTGAAATCATCAAGTTTATAGGCCAACGCAAATATCTTAGTCCTAATCGTACAGCTTATTTTGATACTGGTTTTTCCACTGCTACGGCGTGAATTACTTATGTAAAATATAAAAATAAAGAACTTTTTATTTAAGCCTGAAATTCAATTCGAAGTTTTATTAAAGCAAAAAATAGATAACTATGACGAAGTTAATGTTTTATGATAAGGGATGAGAGTGAGCCTGAGAAGATTGCTGACCCGGCGGATGTGAAGCCAACTGAGTGGCTGGACGATGAGCCCACCTACGTTCCAGACCCGCAGGCGGAGAAGCCGGGAGACTGGGATACTGACTTGGATGGAGAGTGGGAGGCCCCGCTCATTGGTCAGAAATGTTTCATTTTTACACTTGTCCAAATTATATTTTAAGGCTCTAGAAAAAGATAGCTGCTGATTTTGAAACCATTTTTACTACTATTTATAATGAACAATTTTGAGGTAGTTCGAGTCCAATTGAGTCCGTTTATTTTTTCATTGTGGATTGAATTTAGAAAACCCCAAATGCAAGCCAGGTTGTGGTGAATGGAGGCCAGCGATGATTGCTAACCCGAAGTTCAAGGGTAAATGGCATGCACCGATGATTGACAACCCCAACTTCAAAGGCATCTGGAAACCCAAAAAGATCCCAAACCCAGATCACTTCGATGACCCGAACCCATTCCAAAACCTGGCCCCTATCAGCGCTATAGGCCTGGAACTGTGGTCAATGTCTAATAACATTCTCTTTGACAATTTTCTGATCACTTCTGACTCTGAAATGGCGAGCCATTACGCGTCCGAAACATGGGCAAAAAAGAAAACAAAGGAGCGAATGGCATTCTCTAATAGTGATTCTGTCATCGACTACTTGTACAAGTCGGCCAATCAGAACCCCTGGCTGTGGATTGTGTACGCTCTGGCCGTAGTGCTGCCTATCACGTGTTGCGTCAGTTACTTTTTGTCAAAGCCCAAAGTAAGGATAAATACAGCAAAAACTCATATATAAAAATAATTGCGGTTGTGAAAGTTTGAATACGAAATCAAGTTCACTATTTGTGAGTAAACTGTATGTATGCTCATAAGTTTGTTGAAATGGTTGCATGAGAATGGTATATTTAGTCGCGAAAGAAGAAAACTCCCGCTCCTAAACCCAGTTCTGCCGAACACAAGAAAGATGACGACGAGCCAGTTGCGGCTACTTCGTCCAGAGACCAACTGGAAGCCTCCGAAGACGACGCTGCCAAAGAAGAAGAAGAGCCAGAGAAAGAAGTAAGTAGCCAGGGTGACGGCAACTCAAAATCGGGCAGGGGTGACTTGGAAACAGCCGAAGAAGAGGAGGAGGAGGAGGCGGACGGAGATGACGAGGGGTCGGCCGAGGAGGGAAGCGAATTGGACGAGAACGATACAGAGCCACAAAATGTAAGTTTTAAATATCAGAAGTGGTGTAAGTTAATTGCATTTGCTAGTGTGTAGTATTGGGTACTACCTTTTTTCCTGTTAAAAGTTCTTGAGGTGCTTGCGTGATCACAGTTTAAAGTTTCTTTGTCCCGGTTCAAATTCAGCGTAAGGTTTTTGTTTGCTTGACGTTTATAATCAAGCTGTAATTTTTTGCGATGATTTGAAAAGGATTTACATTCAAGGTTCCTCAGTGGAAAACAAAAAAATATCTATTGATCACTTTTTTCTTATTGAGTTCTTCATATGTAAAATTTGTCAATGATGAAATGTTTTTGTAATTTAACGAGCCTTAATGTGATGTATTTTTCTTCGAAAGCTGAAAGTGTGTCCTTTTTGGTTATCTTGAGTTAATTTGTTTTTTTATGGCTATACTTTTAAGAGTCGATGAACGTAGTAAATATGTTTTTTTTTAAAGTTTTTTTTCAAGAAAATTTGTGCAGGCTGAGGTTTGATTTTTAGCGGTGGTTTGACATTTGGTTTCTTAGTAAGTGCAGTTCATTTCCTTTGTTAAAATGAAGGCAACCTAAAGAACAACAAAAGTGTAGATGTCATGAAAAACATGTTCAAATTCTAGTTTCGAAAACGCTTTTCAGTTTTCAGATTTCCTGTCGCGCAGAACTCGCGCTGAAAATTGTGAACTTGCTCATTTAGTGTCAATGAACATAGTGAATACTTTTACATAGGTCGTGATAACTTTTTTCAGGAAAGCCTTCACGCTTAAAATTGTTTTTTTTTGCGGTCTTAAATTCGATTTTTTTAATAGAAATATAAATTCCTTATTCGAAATTCCACGTGCTCTTAATGATAAAATCACGCATTTCATTTCCTTTGTTGAATTGAAGACATGCTCCGCTGTAGAACAGCAAAAGTGTAAAGTCACGAAAAACGTGATTGAATTCTAGTTTCGACAGTGGATTTCAATTTTCAGATTTCACTTCTGTTGACACGTCTTCATAGAACTGATTTTAACAGAAATATATTGCAAAATTCATTTTCAATGTTATCTGATTTCGGCAAAAGAATTCGAAATCTTGGAAAGTCTAGAACTTGTTAAAATATAGCGTTAACTCGAACATTGGCAAGTCAATAGTTTACTCTATTTTGTTTTTGTCGAGCATCAAAAAATCAGTTGGAATTAAGTAAATAATTTGTTTGTTGTCAGTTTTTGGGCTATTTTTTCATTTTGTTTGTTGGTCTCTCTAAATTTGCTTCATGATATTTTTCCTCAAAAACAGTTGTTTTTGTTCCTTTGTCAATTATAAATGTACGTTAACGAGATGCAAAATGACTAATAAAAAGCAAAATCTTATACAAAATTATATTAAGAAAATAATTTGTGTTTTGGTAATTCGTTTGATAAAAAAACTGTTTGAATTGAGAAACAATTAGTTTTTTGTCAGTTTTTTTTTCAAGAAAATTTTTTTAGTTTTTTTTTTAGTTTTTTTTTAGTTTTTTTTTCAGTTTTTAGTTTTTTTTTGCGGCTACTTTTTTAGTTTTTTTTTTCAAGAAAATTTGTGCAGGCTGAGGTTTGATTTTTAGCGGTGGTTTGACATTTGGTTTCTTAGTAAGTGCAGTTCATTTCCTTTGTTAAAATGAAGGCAACCTAAAGAACAACAAAAGTGTAGATGTCATGAAAAACATGTTCAAATTCTAGTTTCGAAAACGCTTTTCAGTTTTCAGATTTCCTGTCGCGCAGAACTCGCGCTGAAAATTGTGAATTTGCTCATTTAGTGTCAATGAACATAGTGAATACTTTTACATAGGTCGTGATAACTTTTTTCAGGAAAGCCTTCACGCTTAAAATTGTTTTTTTTTGCGGTCTTAAATTCGATTTTTTTAATAGAAATGTAAATTCCTTATTCGAAATTCCACGTGCTCTTAATGATAAAATCACGCATTTCATTTCCTTTGTTGAATTGAAGACATGCTCCGCTGTAGAACAGCAAAAGTGTAAAGTCACGAAAAACGTGATTGAATTCTAGTTTCGACAGTGGATTTCAATTTTCAGATTTCACTTCTGTTGACACGTCTTCATAGAACTGATTTTAACAGAAATATATTGCAAAATTCATTTTCAATGTTATCTGATTTCGGCAAAAGAATTCGAAATCTTGGAAAGTCTAGAACTTGTTAAAATATAGCGTTAACTCGAACATTGGCAAGTCAATAGTTTACTCTATTTTGTTTTTGTCGAGCATCAAAAAATCAGTTGGAATTAAGTAAATAATTTGTTTGTTGTCAGTTTTTGGGCTATTTTTTCATTTCGTTTGTTGGTCTCTCTAAATTTGCTTCATGATATTTTTTCTCAAAAACAGTTGTTTTTGTTCCTTTGTCAATTAAATGTACGTTAACGAGATGCAAAATGACTAATAAAAAACAAAATCTTATACAAAATTATATTAAGAAAATAATTTGTGTTTTGGTAATTCGTTTGATAAAAAAACTGTTTGAATTGAGAAACAATTAGTTTTTTGTCAGTTTTTTTAGCTATTTTTTTGAAATTATTTTATTCTTTGGTCGCGTTAAAAGCTACCTGCTCTAGTTTTTGCCAACGTTTGATTTTCCTGGTCTCATTTTTTAAAAATCATTTCGTGCTTCGATAAGTGACTTGGCTTCTTTGTCGACCATATGGTTATCCTATTTTAGGGCCAAGGTGGGACTTCAGTGGAAGAGGCTTCTCAGCCCCGAAAACGGAGAAGTCGGAAAGACTGACAGGACCCTTTCCTCCTCGCTGCCAATCACTGTTCGACTGATCCCCGCTCGCTATATTTGAAATTACGCTATTACAGTATTCCAACTATATATTTAAATTGCTAATTTTAAGCTCTGTATTGATTATATTTGTCTCAATCCAATCATCGACGGGGGTGATGCCCACTAGCTTGTACATGGGGACATTGCTATAATTTGGTAAAATTTGTGTGCACCAAAGTTGTGCAAGGTTGTTAAAATGATTCCGGTAATTACTTCCTGACTGGTTATTTGAAAAAAAAAATACGAATCAGATATCCGTAGTGAGATCTGCTGAAAATATAGATGGTTGGAATTTCTGCTAGATGAGTGAAATTTTGGGAGATTTTGAATTCAAGCAGATATAGTTTGAATGGTTTTCATTCCCATGGCAGCGTACGTCGGCTGTAACTGAACAATCTTAATCGATTGGTAAGTGATACGAAATTTTGGCAGCATCTTACCATCAATGTGCTCTTCAAGATAAAGTCACGTGATTCAATCTACTGCAATTATCTGAGCTTCTGTGTATATGTCAGATAGAATTAGACAATTTGACACTAGATTTTGGTTTGAAAATCGTGTTTGTCCTCGGATCTTATCTATTGGAAAATGTGTTTAAAGCTCGATATATTGTTGCATCATCTGCAAACATGAGACGAGAACCCTACTTGAGCTAATTTTGTTTAATTGTTGTAAGTTTTCCACGATTCATGTTTTTATTCTTTATATTTGAATTTGTTGTTCAAGTTATTCAAAACAAGTTCTTGCGCTTCGACGTAAATTTACCAAATAGTTTTCAAAATTCGTTCTGATAAATTTTGTAATTTTGAAGTAATTTAATAAGTTGGCGCAAACATTGAATTTAAATCTTCTAGATCTCATTATTTTTTAAACATTTGTTGTCAGTGACTAAGATTATTGACGAGAAAGTTCCGAAATTGCGTCTTGCGATAAGTTAGTCTCATATTAGTATTGTGATCTAGTTCTCCTAGTTGTACCGGTCTGAAGTTTTGTGACGGCATCGTGGAGTTGCTTGAATGGACGTGAAGATCGTTCTTGTCGATGTTCCAATGCGAGCGGACCTTGAGAAGCAAGAAGACTCTGTTGTCTGTCCTATTTGCAGAGACGGCGTGAACAATCCTTTAATCACGGACTGTGGACACATCTTCTGCAAGCGGTGTCTGCTGAAGGCGAAGAAAACCCATCTGGCATGTCCTGTTTGCAGAAGTCAATTGGTAAGCTGGAAGTTAAGGCTCGTTATTTTCACCGTGATATGATTGGATTTACTAAGTGCAGGTAGAAGCGCTCAGTTTAACAAGCGAAGCACGCTTTCTTTGAGAAGCAACCTTTTCCCAATAAACAAATGTGGTTTGACGGGAAAATTGTTGATGAATTGGAGCATAGAAACTTTTCGTTGACATACTGGTTTAAATCGCTTAAGCACAATTATTGTCACAATCATCTGAGCTTAAATAAGCCTAGAATCGGTTTAAAATGACTGAAGTTAGTGTTAGCGTGATTTTGAATCCTTTAAATGCTTCAGTTTTTCTGGAAAAATCTGATCAAGGCTAATATATTTTTTATGGTGATTCGGCTTTTTTGTTGGGTTGTGAAAATTAAGCGGAAGTTTTAAGTTTTACCTTTTTTAAATGGTAGCGAGCCGTTTCGTTTCCAGAAACCGGAGCTGACCTGTTTCACCAGTGGCTGGCTCGGCAGCTGTAACGCCTGGTTGACCGACAAGCAACCCGACCGACTGCTCACCCTTCTCTGCTCAACAATGATTGTTGCTGTCTTGGTATTTTTATGGTATTTAGCCAAGAAGATTCTTAACGAACGAGCCGAGGGGAACAAAGAGTAAATGAAATTGTAAATTAAGATGTGATTTTATTACTTAGCTCAAAATTAATTTTTTATACAGGTGTTTTGATTTTCAAATAAAGCGCGATGAATGTTTTTCATTATTATTAGTGGAAAAGCATAGTTTTGATGAGGTAATTTTTATTAAGATCATTTCATTGGAAGCGCTTTCGAATCTACTCTCCAAACTACATTTTCGGACCATTTGTACGATCCCCCTCCCCCAGATACAAGCTGTGTTTTGTTTGAAAAAATTCATCATTTTGGTTTACTTTAGCGAGTATTTTTCATTCATCAAATGAACAAAAAAAAAAGCTTTTTGTTTCAAACATCAGTTCAATAATAAAAACTCGATTTCAGAATTTTGTTCAGCAATTTATTAGCACGTGTAGCTGTTTTATTTGCGGCTATTATTAGCAAATTGTCAAGGGCTCGCGGTGCAGATGCGATGACAGGGGATTCTAAATCTCCTGGTCGTATCTGCACAATCGAGTCAGCAAAAGTTTTATTTTTCAAGGCTAATTTTTACCTTTTTTCTTATTTCAATTTGAGCTACTTTTTTTGTCGTTTTCCCGGTAGTGTTTGCGAAGTGCAGCTTTGAAGCTGTGTACGCATGTGGGAGCTAGAGAGAGTAGTGTCATATTACAAAGTTCACTTTTTTCCAGCCCATCTCGCTAAAAAGTGTTCGTTTGGTGGCAATTTCGCTGGTCAAGCATCGGCAGTTAAATAGCATTTGTTTTATGGGTGGATATTGTTTGACAATTGTAAAGTAAGCATGGCGCAGATGCGGCGCCGGGAGACTCTTAATCTCCAGGTTGTGGGTTCGATTCCTGAGCCCGAGTTGAAAGTTTTTCAAAAGTCAATGGACGCAGTGAAGATGTTTATATAGGTCATGTTGATTTTTCAGGAAAAAACATAATTTTGTTCACCGCTCAAGTTTGATTTTATGCAATTTGCTTTTTGATATCTGTTTAAGTTCAATTTTTTTACCTTTTGATAGATGGAAAACAAACTCATCTATCGAACAGTGAAGGTCACTAAAAACTTGCATGTATTCTTGTTTCAAAAACGGACTGTAATTTTCTGTATTCCCCAGCGGAGTATCAAAAAAACCTAATGATCCAGTTGTTTGGGTTAATTTTATCCAAAAAAACTCATCATAAAATATTAGTGAAACTCAAAGCCCCTATTTTTTTCTTTGAAATTCGAAAAAAATGATCATTTTTTTCTTTTGTTGGTTGACACTTCCAACTATGTTGGTTATGTTCTTTATTTTTAAGCTTTTTATTGATTTCGTTTTTTTAAGTCTTCTAGTGTTACTTTTCGCCAATATCTCTTGTGCTTTCGAAGTGCTGCTTCGCCACTGTGTTGAAAAATGCAATTTTTCTGAGAAAAGTAGTTTTCTATATTATGATTGGTTGAAAAAAAAGACAAGCTATACACCATTTAGTAACGGAATGGAGTCTGTGTAGTATGTATGCATTTTTTTACTGGAAGTCCATGCCAAAAGTTTATTCACTTTATAAGGTTAATGAACAAAATAAATTTTCACTTTTGGGTCTTAATTTTTCTCCTGAAAATATTCAAAATTTTGTTTATGCTCAGTTTTGTATTTTGGCCCTTGTTTTTTGATTTTTTAAACTCAATTTTTCCAAGTAAACGGAGAGTTACGGTCTCGTCAAAGAGATCAATAGTTGAAATCATTCAAGAATCCCAGTGGACTAAAAATGGAATTTTTTATCAGTTATATATTAATTTCTAGATGTTTCGAACGTTTTTCAAACTATTTAAGCTGTAAACCAGACGATGTTTGTACATAAACGAGCTTGCGGGCAGTGTTATAATACGAGTCCTGATTTTAATCAGTCCAACTCGCAACTAAAAGGGCTAGTTTTAGTGGCACTTTTGCTGCATAGTATTAGAAATAGAATTAGTATATACGCGTCATTGCTGGCTAATGTGTTTGGAAACCGATGGTTGGGGTATCGATTCTGGCTAATGACGAAAGTTTTATTTTCAATGCTCATTTTTTCCTGTCGCTTGTTTGCGAAGTGCAGCTTTTTTTTCTTCTTTTTTTGATAGACCTCGGCCTGCTAAGTGCTGGGCCAACCGTGGGGGACGGGGAGATATCATCCATTTTGCCGCATTTGGTCCCACCCCGAGGAGGCGGATGACACTGGGACCCCTCCAGCCGTGAACGAAGCGGGATTCGAACGCACGACCCTCGTGTTGAGTGCAGCTTCGCATGGGTGATATTTTAAAACCAGTCAAGTAGAGCATGGTTATTGATATACCCATCGCTATGAAAATGATGGTAGTTTTAGCGTAATTTTCGATTTTATCGTTTTCAGAGTTACAAAGTAAGTTTCAGCATTCATTTATAAAACGGTAGTAGATTAAAGCGTAACATGAAAAATTGCGCGATTAAGGAAACAGAAATGAGAATGGCGGAAAATAATATTTATTATGAAGGCGAAAATTTTTTTCGCAAGCGAGCGTAGTGTCAAGGTCAGTCTGTTTTTTTTTCGATCCCGAGCCTCACATTTGAGTGTACATTGTGCGTTTATTAAACATCATGATCTAGCTACATTGAAGTGCCTTTTTAGCTGCCTAGCATCAAAGATTAAAATGGCTAAGTGGTTCGTTCTGAGGTAAGTTCTGTTTCATATTCTGAATATGATTTTTTTGAATTCATTTCGGTACTTTCTTTTTTTTGCAGCACGCTTTTGCTTGTTTGGGATGTCCAAAAGTTAGTCGTAAGTTGGGTTAGTTTTCTGAACAGATTATCAATCTTTTCGACGATTAAATTAATCTATGAAATTCCCTGGTTCAAAATTTAAAAAAATTAATTGTTCTTTTTTCGCCTTCCTCGACTGTTGGCCATTTTTACTCACTCTTGTCCAAAATGATCCAATTTTGAGCGCATTAAAAAATTATTCTGTCCTGATAGTTATTATCCGCTTTTTGTTAAAAAATGTATTCTTAAAATTCATCTTTTGATGGTGATTTTGCACGATTTGGCTAGAAAACGTGTAGACAGCAGTTAGTTATCGTGCTATTTATATCCCGCACTATTTTTATTCTGTCTTAGGTCTGCTAGGTATTTGTTTTAGGTCAAGCGTTGTCAACGTCATAGGTACTCAACTAATTCAGTTGAGGTTTCTTGTTTTCGTTCGAAGATCTCATTAAGCGACCATAAACAGGATCACGTTCTCTCAAGGGTCGACACATTCAAATCGGTGGAGTTCTGGTGTCTGTATTTGTTGATACTCTTTAGTAATGGGTTCACACCAGCTGCATTCTAGTTGGCAGTGCTTTCACTTCATCTTCAGCTGTTAGACAACACTTGAACGCAAAGTATTGTCAAATAGATCATTTGGTGCCTTTGTCCTCTGCTTTGTTGTCTTGAATTAAGTACCCGATTTGCATTACGATCATTGGACTAATTTTTATGGCTCTCTAAAACGTATTCGTACGAAGTTTCTGTGCTTTCTTTGAGTTTTTCTTCACTGGCGAAGTGAAGCGGTGTACGTTCATAAGTGTGGTGTTGTCTTGAGGTCATCATCACATTTTGCTACAATGAAGTTCTTCTCTGCGAGGAAGAAAAGTGCCCAATCGTCGGTGTCGTCTTCGCCCTGTTCGGATCAGTCGGATAGCTGTCCGATTTGTTTCGGGAGACTGAAGAAGCCTGTGAGCACAGAGTGTAACCACGTGTTCTGCAGGAAGTGTCTCTTTCAGGCCAAGCAGAATCAGCTCACGTGTCCACTGTGCAGAGGGCCTTTGGTGAGTTGGGTTTTTAATTCTTTAATTTTTTCAAGCGACGAGTTATATACTTAGGGCGTGTTTTGGTCATGGATGGAGGAGTCCCCATGTCATCAGCCTCCTCAAGGTGAGACCGGTTACGGCGAAATGGATGACTTCCCCCTTCCCCACGGCTGGTCCTGCATTGAGTAGGACCGGGGATTAAAAAGCGAGCAAGGTTTCTTTTGTATTCGGGTGTATTTTCATTTTTTCTTTCTTTTTTTTTCCATGCAAAATCAGGTAACACAAAAAAATTATCGAAATGGTTCGAGTGGTATATCGTTTTAAAACCTTTTCAGTTGCGATATGAACAATATTAGAAAATTATTAAAAATTTACGAGCGAGCGAGTAGGTGATTTGACAGAAAATGTGTTCTGCAAGTATTGAAAAGCTAATTTCACTCCGGGAAAACTAGTTTTGAAGCTATTGAAGCGCTTTGTTGGGAATAATTTTTGTTATTTGTTTCTCGATGACTAGTCGATTATGTCTAACTCACTAATATCTACGCGTTCATTTTTTCTTCATCACAACACGCACGAAAAAAAAATTGTCAATTTGAAAAAAAACAGTTAATTTTTATTTTACGAATGGTCGGCGAACAGTCTGTGCTGCTTGCACAGAAGCTGGCTATCTTTATTAGTTTTTGTGGGCTGTTCTTAGTTAGTGTACACAACTGATAATTTTAAACAGGATACTTAGTTATGTATCTCTGCTATTAAGTTACCAGGAACTTAATAAGTTTGAACCACCTACCAATGAAAACGCCTTTTGACGGAGAATTAAAAAGTATCAGAGTAACATACGAAATTTACAATTACACGAGTGAAAGCGAAATAAGTTTGGATTTAGATATTAGGTTGTTATGACAATTGTTCTTTACAATCGGGCCGCAAGAACAAAAATTCTTAATTAATTAAAGCCACGCCCGTTCTTTTTCGGTCTTTTCTTATCAACTGATCTCTTTTCTCCTTAATGTCAAAAACTCTTGCTATTGCTGCAAGTTTCTTTTTTTGTTTTCCAGAGCGCCGAAGGGACTTCTTCGGTTCAAAGTGTCTTGTACAGGATCTCATCTGCCGAACAGCGGCCGAAAACTTCTTCATACTGCCTAATTGGAGTCGCCATTCTGACCCTAATCATGATTGTGATAATCGTGTTCGATCGACTCTATCGCAAGCCCCTCGATCGGACATCAGGAAACAGTACAGTTGTGGAAGGAAGGCTTCTTGGCAATTATAGATCGCCTATTTGAGTGTTGTCATAGAGTGTCTAGTTGGACTTGCATTTCAATCTTTCATCATAAGTCAAGTTGAAAAATCTTTATTTCAGTTTGTAGAAATTTTACATTTTGTGCATCAATTTTTATAGATTTTTTTTTGCAAAAGAGGACTTACTACAAAATTGTTGATCGGAACACGCAGTGCTCTTCCTGATCTCCCGGTCGCAGTTTTCCTTTTGAAAGAGGGAGGGGTTTTGTGCTTATATTAGAATTTCCGGCAACGCAGAGAAAAGTTTTAACCATCGAATCTCCGGGCTTTGTTATAAATTTAATATTCAAACATTTCTTTTCCGTTGCAATGCGCAACTGAACCCTAATTAGTTTCATTCATGTAACGGTCAAACAGGAGTTCGTAGAACGAATTGAAAGCATATTTGCTCGATCGTGTTTGGGTGCTTGGTAATATTGAGACAACCAATATCAATGTCTAGTGTATCGAAAGTACAATACTAACATCATAGCTCCAATTAGGTACCTATAGAACTTCAAACTCAAGCGTATTTTAAACGTATCTGACCTAAGCTCCAAATTATACTTGAATTGACTAAAAAATTTGATGAAAAGAAAGGTTAAATTTCGTTATGGAGAAATCATGCATGGATGGTAGCGAGAAAGAATTTGAAGACACGTGTCCGGTATGTTTTGATTCGTTCAAAAAGGAAGTCACGACTCAGTGTGGTCATAGATTCTGCAAACAATGTTTGGGGAGGGCCAAAAAACGACTACTCTCGTGTCCAGTGTGTAGAAGCCAATTGGTAAGCTACTCTCCAAATATGTATTTGTTCGACAAACTACAGTGATGTCCAATCAAAATGATTTTTCAGAACTTGTGCAATCCTTGAGAGTTAAATACTATATGCTATCTTTTTTTTTCAAAAAGTGAAATTCATTTCAGGAATTCCTGTTGACCGATAAAAAATTGAACCAGTTTTATACCCAATGATCAATCAAAATATTTTTGACCAAATTCGTTTGAGCTGTTTTATTTTTAACAATGACAAAGACAAACTATAAAACCTTTCACGCCTAGCTTAAACTGTTTATTATAACTAAAAACTAGAAAAAGCGCTAGTCAACGACCGAGTGAATTTCTGGTAAAAACCAATTTTGAAACATTGGTTATAATGGGCTTCATTGACGAACAACTTAAATCACATCTGGATGCTTTCGAGTAGTCGAGCAGATGAGATTACACGTAATTTATTTGACCTGCTTTTTTTTTCTAATAAGCGTCTCGTAAAAATTCAGTCAATAAACGCAACTATTCAAGCGAGAACGAAGTAGTTGCGTCTCAAAAGTCGAGGCCCAAAATTATCCGTGATTGATGCTTGAGGGTGAGGCTACATTACCCAGGCCGGAAAAATAGTATGCAAAATGCATGTGATTCTTAGCTGCAGCGGTTCTCCGTGAAGAGGAGAACATCTTGGGTGTTGAGGCGATCCTTTCCCTTGTGGAAAAATTACCTTAAGCGACCTGAAATCACTTGTTTTTGTCAACTGATCACAATTTGAAGCCGTCATTCCAAGCAGTGTTCTGAAATTTTATTTTAGAGATGGTTTGCATAAAGATGAGCGCCCTTATGCGCATGGTGTTGATAGGGTCATGCTGATGCATCTAGGGTTTTCTCGAGGGGAGGCCCTATAAGAACCCTATTTTGTCAAATATTTCTTTTTAGCAAGCGAATGTTAAAAAAACAGGCCAAAAATGGCGAGTTAGGGCTCTTTTTAGAATTGATGTTTCTATTTTTTTTATGAGAACCATGCTTACTTTTTTTGGAAAGCTGCCATCGTTTTGCCTGTTGCTCTTAGGTCATTTTCGGATTTGATTATTCAATCACACCATGAAAACAATAAAGTTGCGCCATTGTCATATTGAAATGAACGAAAAACGTTTAGAATGCCGATGCTAGTTTTCGGGACCGTGACTTGTGGAAGTGTCTCTGCTGGTTCTGCTACCTTCTCTCCTCTGATAACCCGAATAGGTTTTGGTACTCTTTCATCGTCGCCGCATGTCTGGCATTGGTGCTGCTTCTGATTGTTGGATTGACCGGTAGTCTAGATAAACAATGTGTGTCTTCGAGTAACTCAAGTTCAAATTGTACTCAAGTTCAGATTCAGAAGACTTAAAAAGCAAAACGTCGGAAATTACCATATGAACGGCTATCCTTCGTCATAAGAAACGAAATAGAATAGTTAAATCAAAATTAATTAAATTGATGTTTTCTTTAAGAAAACCTTATTATGCTCGTGGTGAAACTTCTAGCTTAAAAATGTCTATTTGCACCAAATACTCGCGAGATTGCTGGTCGAAGTTAGTTCGATATAAAGAACTACAAAAAAGGTTGTCTGTTTTCAGAATGGGCATGTTAGCTGCCTTTGTGCGGTTATGCGTACTATTTATTCTTCTGGTTATGTACGTGCACACGTGGTCGGATTTGATTATTCAATCACACCATGAAAACAATAAAGTTGCGCCATTGTCATATTGAAATGAACGAAAAACGTTTAGAATCCCGATGCTAGTTGCTCTTAGGTCATGGTGTTGATATTTTTTTATGATGTTTAAGGTTTTACTTTAAGATTGCTGGTCGAAGTTAGTTCGATATAAAGAACTACAAAAAAGGTTGTCTGTTTTCAGAATGGCCATGTTAGCTGCCTTTGTGCGGTTATGCGTACTATTTATTCTTCTGGTTATGTACGTGCACACGTGGTCTTTCTTCGTGCTAAAACTGAGCAAAGAGCAGAGAGGGGGATTTGAGTGGTACCATTTTGCCACCATGTGGAACTTCTACTTGCAAACAGTGTACACAGTCATTGCCTTCTTCACAGGGGTCATTGACCTGGTGGCGAGGAAAGAGGTCATTCTGACTAAGAGGTCACTGCAGAAACTAACTACAAATCTAATATCGCCTCTGACGTCATTCATCGTGATCGCATTTTGGGTTCTATTCCTCTCAAATGTAAGTAGTTTTGAGGAATTATTCCATGGAAGAGAACTACCAGCGTTAAGTTAGCTTTGAAACAGAATTAACGAAGCGGTATTTAAGCCGATAATACTTGCCGAGAATCGTAATTGACCTGGCAAGGTTTTTGTGCATGAACATCTGCGTGTGTGCATGTATTTGCACATCGGAGCTTAATGAGTCGATGGTTAAGCGAACTTCATATCATCGTAGCCACTAAATGACTTCTGTAGAATTGCTGAAATGACATTACAAAAGGAAATCGGGAAATGTTGATCGTATGTAAAATAAATTAGTTCGTTCAACAGCGAGGTTTTTTGTGTACGCATAAACAATTACATTAAAGCTGCAATTATCAAACATCTTTCACTAAAATTTAGTTGAAATCAACTTTTTTCAGCCCGATCTTTTACGACACAAAAAGCAGGACCTCCCAGTCTGGTTCAATTTCAACGTCCATCTATACATTATTTTCCTGCCCATCACTGAATTTGCATTCCTTCCAAGAAGTCACTCTCCTCTGTCTAAATCAGCAAAGTATTGTCTTCTCTTTGCAATTGCATATGCAGGTTTCATCGAGTACACGATTGTGAATTACAATATAGCCCCGTACCCCATGTATTTGGGGCTGTCGTTTTGGGAACGTCTTGGACTGAATTGTACCTTCATGCTGACAGGGATTCCAGTGGCGTGCATATCAAGCTATCTGCTCAAAAATATAATTTATAAACTGCAGGGTAATAAGCACGTGAAATCACACTAACACTATTTTCAGTGCATTTGATGATAATTCTCGTGAGTAGTTTTACTTTAAAAATTTCAATTGTTAGAGTCAAACTGTAAGAAAGTCCCACTTTAATTAGTAACTTGTGAAGTAAAAAATACCGATGATATCAAACTCTCAATTTTTATACTGCTTTCTATAAATACTTAAATAATTCAAATAGCTTATTATTTCAAAAATTCAAGTTTAAAAATACAAGCTACTTTCAAATCCTCATTAATCAAGATATGTTTTCGACTTTCGAAGAAAGTTACGTAATATTTGTGCTCGATGTTTGTTTCTCCAGACAAATTTCGACTTTTTAACTAGCATCTTTTGACGAGATTTTTATGTATCATTTGATTAGTAGTGTTGTCCTGTGCTCAAAAGCAAATGATATTTCAACTGTGATCCTTAAATTATGGGGGTTGAAATATTGTCAATTTTGGACAACTGACGCGCGATATATTTCGTGCTCTTAACGTGTAAGCAGTGATTTAATCCCTCTTAGACATCGTTGCAAATTGAATTGAGGCATGCTATTTGTGTATTCAATACTTTGCTGTATGCAAAATTTATCACTTTGTAATTTGGATAGCGTGTGGACAGATGATTTTCAAAAAATCTTTAAAAAAATTTCTTAAATTTTAATCCATTTTTAAAAGTGAAGTTTACTCCATCGCATTTAAAGTGCATTCGGAACAATCAGAAATGTTCCCTGATACGAGAAGTCTTGTTAGATTTAATATATCGCTGAAAATTTTTTAATTGTGTTTTGTACTCCGATGTCATGAAGATTCTAAAAATGTTAGCCAATATCCGCTCTTCTCTGTTTACACTTGCGAAGCAATGTGTTGTGGTACGAACTTTCTTTTTTCCGACCTAAGTCGCAAATATTGTTGCGACTAAGTCGCAATTATTATTGCGACTTGAAGCAACAATATTTGCTGCGTCGAATGTGCTGCATCGACTTGGCAATAAGACATTTTGTTGCACCTTTGATATTTAGTTGCACCTTTACAGCTTATTGACAACATGTGCCTTGACATTCGAATGATTATAAGTTTACTCAGTTGATGCATTTTTAATTTATCAAGTGAACCGAACAACATAACAATAATAAAATCTCGATTTCAGATTTCAGAAATTTTCTAACTCAAATTATCTCCCAATTTTTTGAAATGCATAATTTATACATAATGTGGCTTTATAATTTGCGTTTTTTACTTGCAAAATTGGATCTTTTGTATTTAATGCTACTTTTGCCGCATCGAATTGCAATTTATTAGCATATGTAGGTGCAATATTGGTGGCTAGTTTTTGGGATTTTTAAGCATCCGTGGTTGAATGGTTAGTGCGTGAGACTCAATTGAGTTTTTGCAGGTTCGAAGTACTTATGTCACTTGATAGAGCTGCTTTGTGGTCGTGCTCTCGCAAGTGTTTGCAAAGCGAAACTTCGCCTCTGTGTTAGATATCTTGTTATGCACGATATGGTAGATATCAGCGTCAAAAGCACCGCGTAGTCAAAATCACCGCGTACTCTGAACCGTTTTTTTTAAATTTCGGTTCCCATTCGAGCTTGATTACCCTTGCGATAAGCAAACTTTTTTCCCGTAAATCTCCTGGACTCATTCATCTAATGTTGCAACAGGCATATTTTCAGCATGTTAGCATTTAAATAGCCGGTTTTATCGAAATTTGTTTTTATATTGGTTGCAGTTTTATTAACTCAATTTCTTGCAAACTTTTTCTAATTTTTTGTCTGTTTTTGGCTTAATAGGTTTCGTCTTATCTTATATCGCCTTCTTTTTCTCTTATTGTGTCGTTTGATGACCGAAAAAATTTGTTGCGTTTTTGTGTGTTTGTGCTCTGAGGGAAAGGTAGACTTCAAAAAAAATTTATTAGCTTGGAATTTTTTCGAATTGCTTTTCGTCATGAGGGTTTCTGCTCAGGAATTTTGGGCTTTCGTATGGCTTGATAATTAAATTAACCATTCGGAGCACCTGGCGTAGAGGCAACACAACTCATTGAGACGGCAAAGGTTTGTGGCTCGAACTCGGCCTGGATCACATTTTTTTTTTGCAAACTATAGACTTTTTGTGCTTTTTCCAACTGTCGTTCGTCTATTCATTTTTATCGTCTTAGTTCACATAGCTTGACTTTTTATGGTGGTTCAGCTTTTTTGAAAGTTTCTGTAACACCAACTTTTGAAACGATCAAGCTCGGTTCCAGTCAAGACTTGTTTTTTTTTTTGCAAACTGAAAAATTTTGGCTAGTTTAGATTATTGTGTCTTAGTTCCACAGAAAGACTTTTTTTGAAAAATCAGTTTCTCTCTAGTCTTCTCAATTCTCCTAGTTAAGCTAATGGTGCGGGTAATTTTGTTCCGGGCTATTATTGTACTTTTTATAAGCGAGGTAATGAAGGTTTTTTTCAATTGCTTCTTTTGATTTGATTTTAATCAGAGTCATTGTATCGCAAGTGGTAAAAAGCTTAGCTTCGCCTCTGTTTGTTCAATTTGGTACATGGATTTGCCGAAAAAAGCACACGTATTCATTCAGTTCTTTATTTTTTGTGGGTCAGAACAAAAGTCAATTTGTTTCGTTCGCTGAATGTAAAAGTTTTTAAATTAGGTTTCTGAGTTCAAATCAAGTTTTTTTGAAACGCTGACAACACTGTTGATTCATTCACCCGAAGATCATAGCTGGGGTTGAAATCTGCTTTTTAAAGATGTTTATGAACGAAATGAGTTTTCACTTACATAGTTTATGATATTTTTAGTGAATTTCGAAAGATTTGGATTGACTTAATTGCCTTACATTGCGTTTTTTGAGTAGTTGAAATAAGTTATTCATGCATTTGTGCTTCGGTTTGGGGAATTAAAATTGTTTTTAAGAATCGAATTTTTCCTAGCATCAATTTTTTGTCGCTTTGTAAATTTAGTTCAAACCTAATTCAACGCTTCTTATTGTCTTCCCGGAATTTTATCTCTAAAATGATTTTTATCTGAGACTAACATCTTTAAAAATTTATCTGAGACAAACATCTTTAAAATCTTTCGACATTTTTTTATTTGGAGTATTATTTCCTTGTTTTGTCGGCTAGCTTCCCATGCTAGATTTTTGACGTATAACTAGTGGTGCGAGGCTTTGCTTTGCCTCTGGGGTGAAAAGTGCAATTTAATTGTTGTTTCAGCTCTCCTTTTTTTGTGGAAAATGGTTTCCGAATGATTCTCATCCAATAGGGGCTGTATTTTAGCCACTGTACAATTTTTGTGCTACCCCGCCGCCTCTATTATCTAAAAGAATGTCGGGAAATATTTTGAATTCGAAAGTTTATCTTTGCAAAATTGGCGCCAGAATTAAACGCCAGATGGATTGGTATGTTGTTGTTGTTGTTAGCCCACGCGGGTCGGGTTGGGCTCTTCTGTCTCCAGGTCAAGGAACTTAGCAACCTCTACCGGCCGAAGCCACAGGTCTGCTGGGGTGAGTGGGGAGGGGTTTTGGGAGCAGTTGAAAAGGTGACATGTTGTGTGGGGGGCAAAGGAACAGGTTGGGCAAAGGTGGGAGATGGAGCTGTCGAGGCGGGATAGGTAAGTGTTAAGGAGCCGGCTGTAGCCAGACCGGAGTTGGGAGAGCTTACAGCGCGTGGGATGTGGGAGAGATTTTTCAGAGGGGTCAATCTTTGGGGGAGGGATACAAATAACTTTACACGGAGGGGTTTCGGCTAGGAACTTGGTTACAAGGGAGGTATGGTTGTCTTTTAAAATTGGTTTGTAGTAGTTAAAAATAAAAGTGGAGACTTCGTCTCGGTCGTCCAGAACTAGAGGGTGGTTTGCGTAGACTGAAAAGTCGGTTAAAATTTTCTGGGTGTCTTCTTTGAAGCAGCTTATAAATGAGGGGCGAAGTAGACGGGGAGGAGGGGGATGTGAATGTATAAAATTAATGGGATGGTGGGAACGATAGGTAGAGATAAAAAATTGAGATGACTGAAGGGTATGGTGGTCTTTGACCGTTAGGATTTCAGATTCACTGTGCAAGGTGGGCAGTGGAACTCATTAGATTTGATCCAGTAACAACGCGAAGGGATTGGTTTTGGGCAACCTGCAGGCAATTTATGGAGGTGTTACTTGATGCGTGGGACCATGCGGGGGCTGCATAGTCAAGTATGGGGCGAATTAAAGCTTTAAAAGTTAGGAGGAGGGTTTCTTTGGAGTGACCCCAGGTTGATCCTGCTAATGCCTTCAGGATTCCGATCCTGCGTCTGGCCTTTTCAGCGGATTGTTTGCAGTGAGTGGCAAAACAAAGTGTTGGATCAAATGTCACCCCTAAGATTGTTAGATTTTTGTTTAGGGGTAGCGCCTCGTTATTTAAAAGAACACTTGGTGTTTTATTAAATTCTTTGTTAAGAGGAGAAAAGTGTAACTGATCCTTTAGAGGACGCGAAACTTAGTTTGCGTGAGGTGAAAAAATCGTAGAGCCTTTTTAGGTAGCTATTGATGGAGTTTGAGGCGATATCAATATTGGAACTGCTTGCGAAGGAGTGGAAATCGTCTGCATACGAAACAAGGTTTACATTATCGGGAGGTGGCGGTGCATCATGGACATAAAAATTGAAGAGTGTGGGTGATAAAACAGAACCTTGGGGTACGCCACAGTGGATTATTCGATGGGGGGATGTGTGTTCACGGAATGAGGTGGCAGCCTGTCGACCATTAAGGTAATTACTTAGCCAGCGGACTATACTTCTTGGGAGGGGAGTGTCATGAACGAGTTCCACAAGTGAGCGATGACACACCATGTCGAAAGCCTTAGATAAGTCAAGTGTGGCCAGTACCGTACGTTTAGGGGGGCGATTTTGGTTAAAACCGTCTGAAATGTAAAGTTCGAGAGTGGAGAGAGCTGTGGTGGTGGAGTGAAAAGGGCGGAAGCCGTGTTGGTGTTTGGCGTTGGGGAGATGTTTGGTAAAGATGGGGTGAACGAGCCTCTCCAGAATTTTAACTGCTGGGCAGAGTAAGGATATAGGTCTGTAAGATGTTGATTGTTTAAGATCCTTATTGGGCTTTGGAAGCGGTGCAATTTTTGAATTTTTCCAAATTTGGGGGATAATGTTTTCGGACAAAGAGATATTAAAAAGGTATGTTATGTATTGAGTAGCAAGTGGGCCGAGATGTTTAAAATGTATATTACAAAGGCCATCGGGACCTAGCGCTCGCGATGGTTTGCTGTCTGCAATGGCTTGTTTAGTATTTTCAGGGGTAAAAATTGGGCTGTCTGACAGCGGTAGTTTGGCAATTTTTCTTCTCGTTATACGAAGGAGTTTGTCAGAGGCGTGGGGTCTGGCATTGGTGAGTTGTTTGTTAAAAGAGCTGGTAATATCACGAGGTGAGTGTATGGGTTTAGAACCAAAAGTAATGGGGTGTCTTCCTGCCACGGGCTTAGATCCATTTAAGGAGCGTACCACTTTCCAGAACTTTCTGGCACCAGTGCGGTAGTCGCAAGTCCGGAGGAATTCTCGCCATTTATTTTCTTTGTCCTTTGCTGTCTGTTTCATGAGTCTACAGTTCAGTTGGGATATGACTTCTGGGGGGAGATTTTGTTGTCGGCTTAAATCTCTTTCGGCGGCAAGGGCAGTGGACTCGGGGGAAAGAGAGGGAGTGAAGTGGCGAATACGGCCAGCGGGGATGTGGTGGCGTGCTGCCCTGAGCACCAGGTCCCTCAAGAATTTCTCTCCGGCGGCAACTCCGGAAGGTGGAACCGCTGAAAAGAAACCCTCCTCAATTTCCTCTGTGAATTTGATCCAATCTGCTTTTAAAAAATTTATAAAAGTCCTTTTAGGTGAAAAATTTATAAAATCATCCAAGGGTAGTTCTAGGAGAATGGGTAGGTGATCTGATCCTAGAGATTTAATTGGGGTCCATGATGTGGAGAGTAAGAGCGATTGGGATGCGAGGGAAATATCTGGTGACGAGAGTTGGTTTTCTGAGTTAAAAGGGACTCTGGTTTGTGTGTCATCATTTAATGGTGCAAAGGTGGATTCGGTTATTTCATTGCTAAGTACAGAGCCGCGTTGATCTTCCTCGATGTTGGAGTTCCATAGTTGTGAATGTGCGTTGGCATCCCCGAGTACTAAGGCGTCCCCAGGTTCAAGTAGTTTGGCAAGGGACGCAGAGTAACCAGGGGGACAGCTCGA
This sequence comes from Symsagittifera roscoffensis, assembly GCF_963678635.1. Classification (NCBI taxonomy): domain Eukaryota; kingdom Metazoa; phylum Xenacoelomorpha; order Acoela; family Convolutidae; genus Symsagittifera; species Symsagittifera roscoffensis. The sequence goes on along the minus strand of NC_087065.1, from coordinate 73,920,684 downwards.
GCGAGGGGGGATGTAGAAATTATAAATACGAAGCTTGGATGAACTGGCTACCACTGATATGCCCATAGCCTCTAGTGTTCCATCGTTGTTAATATTTATTTCTTCGTATTGTATCGACTCATGTATGGCTATGAGAAGACCGCCCCCTTCTTTTTCTCGATCTTTTCTAATTAAAGTGTAGTGTGAGCCAAGTGAGGGGTTTCGAGATTTCTTTCTTAATTTAGTTTCTTGGAAGACAGCAATATGAATTTGATTTTGAGATAAGAAAGCAGCAATTTCGGGTGCTTTTCCGGAGATACCGTTGCAATTAAATTGAAGGATTTTTAAAAGGCCTTTGGCGGGGTGTGGTGAACTATTTACATTATTAACAGCAGTATGATTAAAATGGTTGTTTGAACTTGAGTTATTTACACTATTTACACGATTACGATTTGCGCGATTTTGGCAGGAGGAATTATTATTCGAGGAGGTGGGAAGGGTGGGAGGGGGAGGGGGGTTAGGGAGGTGGGGTTGGGGGGCGGTTAGGGAAGTTGAACAAGTTTGGGAGTTGGGGGTGGTCAAGTTAGAGGACCTGGTGCCTGGGGGAGGTAAAATGTAGGTAGAGGTACAGCTAGGGCAATAGTAGTCAGGGTGGTGTTGGTTAAGGTGGGTAAGACCACTACATTTAAGGTGAATGTAACCACAGATGTGGCACCAGACACTGGGCTGGGTGCGTTTGATGCGGAAAGAGCAAGGGGAGCAAAAGTAAGGCCCTGGACCAGGGTTTGGATTAATGCCGGAGCGGAGTAGTAGTATAAGGATGAGCAGACGGAGCAGCCTGGCCGGCTTCAGACGCTCCGTAACCGAAAACCCGGAGACTTCTGAGCTTCTCCCGACCCAATGGGAGGGGGGGCTTGACGCCATTTGCATCTTGGTGGGGCCCAAGATGTCGGATCCACCACTGGAAGGCGGCGTCGTCTAGATCCCCCATACGATGGATTGGTATGAGCAACAGTCGGAATTGAACTACGGCCACACTTTCTCTTGCAGTTCCATCATGCAATAGCAATCAATTTGCCGTTCATTATGTTACTGACAAGTGCGGTATGATTTGACATTTGTGGAAACTCTGGTATGAGCTTTCTTGGGATTCATAATGGTCAAATCTTTTTAATGTTTTTAAGGGGATCTCATAGCAGAGGTTACTTTGATATATGGTATCGCTTGGCATTGGCATGGTGTCTTTTGTTATGGGTTTTTGTTCCGGCTTTCGAAGAAAGTGACGGAATATTTGTGCTCGGATGGTTTTTTCTTCAGACAATTTTCGATTTTTCAACTAGCCATTTTTGACGAATGTATGTTAAATCAACTGAAAGGTATTGTTGTCTTGAGCTCAACTTTAAAAGTTATTTCACCTGGATCATTTTTTGGTGAGTTACGGGATTTTGATGATTGCCAAATTGGAACAATTAACGCGTGATCTATTTCGCGCTATTAACGCGTAAGCGGCGTTTTAATCTGTCTCGGAAGTCGTTCCAAATTGGTTGAAGCAGGCGATTTTTCTTAATCGCTAAGTTACAAGCAGTGGTGTAAATTAATATATTATAATACTATTGTGCCGAAAAATAAATATTTTGTTTTGTATTTTCTACAATAAATAATTGCATTTATTGCCAGTTGTGGGAAATCGATAATTGCATATCCGATATTTCGCGATAGAATATATCGAATTATCTATCGTTAAGCTTTTAAGTATCGCTAATCGCGATAAATTATCGACTGGAAGCTCGATATTTTACTCTGTATCCAATTATACGTTTCTTGGTGCTAGGGATTTTAGCAGACTCAGAACAATTATAAAGTGTGATAGCTAACTTTAAGCGCGGCATTGGCGATTAGCGATCGCTTGCTCCGCTGCACTTCAATTCACAACCAGTGTTATTGTGCGCGTAAATCTTTGTTTTGCTGCTAATTTAGACTGTTGAGTTTCTAAAGTTGATAGTTTTGTTGACAATTTGTGAGATAATTATCTTGATTGGGGAAGCTTGGCCCCAGACTGAGCGTATTTTTGAGTCTGTCAATCAATCATCCATCACTTTATTACGTTGGTCTGCTAAAAGACTCATTTTTCATTTATTATGCTAAAAGATTGGTCTGCTAAACGATCGGTCCCCACGTTTCTTATCTCTGTTTAGCGATATATGGCTGCTGATTGTCCCAACTTCGATTAAGATCCGCGACTTTGTACAATGCTACAATCTCTAGTTTGCATTAGGGTACCATATAATTGTATATAGTTTTTGATTATTTATGATTTTCGGATAATCAATCGAGAGGGTTCAATGTATCGCGATAATCTATCGACACTAAAATATCTATCGTCGATACGATTCTTCACACCCCTGAATATTGCCTTAAAATTCACACCCCTGAAAAATGCATTGCAAAAATTGAGTTAACGAAAATTTAGCAACTATTGACATCTCAAAATGTTTTGTTATAAAACAAAAATAGCTGACTCTCGAAATTTACAGGCAAATTTTTCTTTCGCTTGTCACCAAGCACATTTTTTGCTCTGCTGAACAGTCTTTCAGCTAGATTGGACGTTCCGGGTACTCATTCCAATTTCAAAGTTGTTATTTTTTTAAGCAAGAATAAGTCCGCTTTTATCAGGTAATTTGTACTTCAACGTTTTTTTTAAGAAGTTGCATATACTTCAAGAAAGTTGGTGTACAAAGTTTTTGTAAGTTGGTATTTTTCAAGTTCAGAGTGTCTTTCGGGAAAGAAATTGGAAAATCATTGATTATAATCCATTCCATCCAAACAAATGTTTTTTCTTGAAAAATCAGAAATACGAAATCTCAGATCAAGCATATTTGAAGAATTTTTCAACTTTTCTTTTCATATTCAGGGTGTTTATCGGTAACATGACCAGCTACACTTGCGGAGCCGCTGCAAGGTGCCTGCTTTCGTTTAACACTAGGGCATTTTCGACATATAAAGTAACCTTTCAGTTTTTGAAGCTGCAAAATAAAACAACGCGACTTTCTGCGAGCGGCCCATGGCTACATGGCGTGTGGGGGATGATACAAAAATCTGAACATTTTCCAAATAATTTTTCTAATTTTTTTGAGCGAACACTTCACTGCTCCATAGGCCTAAAAAGGCAGTCGGAACATTCAGGGCTTCGCCCTGATACGAGCAGTCTTGCTGGCTTGGTAACTTTCATCCGATCAGTCTGGGTTGCTTATTTTGTTATTGAAGATAATTATCTTGGAGTGTTGTAAGTGCGCCGCTAAAAGCAGTTCTGGTGTGAAGTCCTTAAAATCAATCATTTATTCAATTTTGCTTCTGCGAGATAAAATATCGCTTGTCTTGTCCGAAATCTAAGGCTGTCAGAATGGTTGCTAATCATTGCCAATCACTCTCGATGACCTCACCTTTAAAACCAGATTTCCTCTTACAATAGTTGTGCTCAGGGGAGGAAATACTGGAATGTAATCCTTCTAATCAGACATAAAAGCCGCCGTACACTTGTTTAACCTAAATAAGAGTGGAAATGTTTCTATTTTAAAAAATCGTTCCCTCTTAAATTTCCCTTGCTTTCCTGCTGTAGTTCTTTTGTACTGTGCTGTGCGTCTATATCAACAGGCATTTAAGCTCGACTGCTTTGGATTATTTTAGTGAGTGCGACAATAGCATTGCAAAGTCGCGATTCCATGGTTCCTGTTTAGTTGATAATGTCTTTTTGCAGCAGAAATTCGTTTCATTGGGAACATAACACGAATGGTTAGTAATATTGAAACTATTGTATTGTGGTCTTCGTGCTTTATAGAGGGAAGCGAATATTAGAACGCATTCTTCATACGGCCGAGAAGAAGTCGCTAAGTAGAAGGAAAAGACAATTCAGTTCAGTAATGAGTGCAGTTGGTATAAAATCAAATGGTATGAGAGGCCAGCACGCCGACCGAACTGTATGCCGAAAAAATTCTACTTATTCGTTGATGATTTTTTTGAAACAAAGGCTCCGTGCTTCACGAAGTTCTATTTTTAAATTCAATTATTGTCATATTCGAATCTTTTACACCTCTTAATCAGACACCTCGCTTTTGAAAATCCATCATCTCCGCATTTGAAAATCCAAAATGGTAATAAAAAAACTACTATCGTTGAATCTATCTGCAAAACGAACTGCAACCAAAAAGCTAAACCAAAATAAATAAATTCGTTCGTTTAAATTTTAATAGTCAATGAGCGTTCGTTGTTTGTCTTTTTTTCCTGTAATATAAAAAATGCACCGTTTTTACACCGTTTTAAATATTTTATTACGTCTGCAACGTGTAACGTCGACTCGTTTTTTAAATGTAATGAATCGTGGTGCAAAAAAGAACAAGTGAATGTATTATACTACAGCATAACAGTCATAAAAGTTGCATAATCGTAGTGGGGAATTGCATAACTTACTATGGTATTATATAATATTTCTATCGCCAGGACTCTCGGGTATCCTTGGGACGTTTCCATTCTCTTATTTGTCTTCGTCTTATGTAACTTCTGACGAATAGTATTTTGAAGCGACCATTTTGTGTTGCCGAATGAATTATATAATATTTAGCTGCTGGTGGTGTTACTGATTTTTGTTTGAAGAATCAGATCAAAATTTTTGCTCGCGGACGATCCTTTTATAGCTTCTGTTTTCTGAATTACTTTACTGACTCTCATATAACTAGAAAGATTTGCATTTTATCTTTTGTTCGTCGACAATAATCGTTGATTTTGAAGCAAAAAGTTCCAAATTGACCTGCAAAATTTGAGGCTAATTTTTTGAAAACTTAAGCCAGAATCGGTTATTTTACATCATTAATCTTCAAAAAGAGCAAATTTATATATAAAATATAGTCTGTTTATTGTCAGCTTTAAGTCGGTATTCATCGGCTGTTCAGCTGATATCGGTCGCGTAGCCGACTTACAACAGTTGCTTAGAAATCAGACGTTTATGTGGAGTTAAATTGGTATACTTATTTTTGGACATCTTTATCCTCGGATTATTTAGTCGCCTCCTCTATCGCTGGTATTTGTCAAAATTGGAACTTAATTTCTCGACTTTTGATTTAAATTGTAATGGACAAAAATGAAGATTATTCTGTTTTCTCTTCAGATTTCGTTTTTGATCTGCCGAGCGTCCTGGAACAGGAGGAGTCAAGGCCTGAACTAATTTCACGTGAGACTAAATACCAAAAGATTGACTGTCGAGGCGCTTCACAGGGCAGTCATCAACAAGAAGACACCAAGGAAGAATCCTTAATAGGTAGTAGTACGGTTGGAAGCAGTAGAGGTTTGTGTGCCAGTGTTGTAATGGTAAATGATGAAACGAACCAATCGCAAGATTCTATTTCTCAAAGCTCTTTTGCTTACAGTTGGCTCAACACCCTGAGTTCTATTCCAATTTGGGGTCTTCTCTTCGCCGACTCCACGTACGATGTCACCCAATCGGAATCCCAACCGGAAGAAGTTGTCGCGACTCCGACTCAATACGACGAAGCAGTTGACGCCGATGACTCTTTCACAACTTGTGTGACACCTGAAGAATGTTCAGGATTCTTGACGTCATGTCTGACGTCACAAGAATGTTCTGGAATGAGTGTGCCGGATGGCGAGAAAGAACTTTGCACAATCTGTCTGCGAGTTCCAAGGAAACCGCAGAGGCTGAAGTGCAACCACGTGTTCTGCGAGAGACCTTGCCTCAAAAACTGGACGCGACGGTCTACCGTCTGTCCGAACTGCCGGAATCCTATTGGAAATGTAAGATTAATCTTACAATTATTGTTTTATTTTTCAATCATACAAAAGCTAGCCGTTAAACATGTTTTTTTTTCTTGTAAAAAAAAAACTTTTTAAGGACTGAAATATTGTACTAATATTAGTAAATGTAGAAATTCAATAATAACATGTATATTTTTTTTTGCCCGGGGAGCAATCTAAACTTCAAAGACCCTAAATTTTAAATAACTTATCCTTATTTTAACCCTAATATGAGAGCATTAGAGCTTTAACCCTAATATCAGATGTGTAGCTAATTGTTGTAATGTTTCAGTCCAGTGTAACTCGTGACATGACCTTATCAATGGTGCTAAATGACAACGAGATAGCTGACATGGCCTATGAACTTGACTCATTTGCGAACTCAGATGAGACCAGAGGTCACTACAGTTCGAACAACTCCGCGTCGTCCTTCCTTTCTTTTAACCTAACTCTCTTTGGGTACCCTCTGTTCGGCACAAGACGCGTCAACGCTCGTGTCCGACCCGGGCTAGACTTGTTCGGCACCCCATTTCCAGACACAGTTGCCGCAAGGATGTCTCGCGATCAGCGACGGTTCCGAGGTGCAAACAGACCTCGACTCAGAGAGCAGGAGGAGGGACTAAGCAACATCACTAAGATTTTGATTTTTCTCTGCTTGATAATAGTTTTGATTACAGTTTTCCTAGTTATAGTGAGAGTGCAATCGCCTGCTTACTTTAGGTCCAGATTATCCCAAGCTTATGGCGAGAAATCGCTCTCGGCGTTTTCGTCCAGTAGCGGCGGCCCATACTATTACTACTATGATGAAAATTACACGGCCAATGAGATACGTTCACACGAGGAACAAAAAGTGGACGACATTTTGGACCCTTTATCTTCGCTGCCTTCAATTTTCTGATGCCATTTCAGAAAAGAAGGAGAACGAAGCAGCTGCAATAGAACCGAACGAATGAAAAGAAACTGAATGCAAATAATTGCTTGGGTCACTATTTGTGTACTTAATTCATTGTACAAAGCTAACTGCAACAATTCCAAGTGCAACGAAGTTTTTTACCTCAAGTTTATTTTTGTATATAAAAAGATTATTTTCTTTCAATCGAGTTTTTCTTTTTAAAAAAGCTACATCAGTATATTGAAGTGATACGTGAGAAGAATCGAATTAGATTTTAGAAAAATCTTACTTGCAAAAACAATTGCATTCGCAGTAAAGAAACTGATTTGAAAATGTCCACAAATTTATAAGCCATCTGTTGCAATATTGAAAACTCGATTCGCTTGAACTAACATGGCATTCAAGCTATGCTTTCCTGGTATATCTCAAACACGTGACACCATAATGCAAAACACGATCAAATATTTGGTCCAGATTGAACGTCATTTTGAAGCTCAAAAAATTCTCCAGATCGCACGCGTTTTTTTTTCATTTATATTTAAAATCGATTATAGCGAGTTCACTGTTAAATTAAGTTTTGAAAATGTGCTTTGTTAACCGAAACAGCGGATAAGGGATCGGTTTTGAAACTTTGTTTTGTAAACAAAAACAGCGGATGAGGAATCGGTTTTGAAATGTGAAAAATATAGTTGGAGATACGGCTAGTTATAATCAGATAAGACTTCAATTTTCAGAAAAATGTTAAGACGTCAAATAAGAGAAAGAAAAGAGTACTTATACCGCAAGGCGCAAGAGGAAAAACAAAGAGCCACTGAAGATAGAAAAAAGAAAGTCAGAACTGCCCTTGAAACCAATGCCCCGTTACCCACTGATGTGAAAAAGGATGCATTAGACATCCAGAAATTGCTGGATGCAGATACGCCTGGAATTGATCCCCTCGAAAGTCACGAAGATGACGAATACAAATGGTCGGGAGTTGAAGACCCGAACATTTTTGTAACAACAGGCCACGAGCCGAGTTCGAAATTAAAAGAGTTCGTCAAAGAGCTTAGACTCGTGTTTCCGAACTCGCAACGTGTGAATAGAGGAAAAACTGGAATCAAACAGCTGGTTGAATTATGTAGGAATAATAAGACTGATTTAATAGTTGTTCACGAGCATAGGGGAGTTCCGAACGGAATCGACATTTGTCATTTACCTTATGGGCCTACAGCATTTTTCTCCCTGTCTAATGTTGTGATGCGTCACGACATACCAGATGTCGGACCCATGTCGGAAATATTTCCACACCTCGTGTTTCATAATTTCACGTCAAAATTAGGAAGCCGAGTTAGAAATATTTTAAAGTTTTTGTACCCTGTTCCAAAAGAATCGTCTCAAAGAGTGACGACTTTTTTCAACGACAATGATTTCATCTCGTTTCGACAGCACACGTGGGATAAGGGAGAGAGTAAGGGAGACGACCCGGTGTTGACAGAAATTGGACCTCGTTTCGAAATGCAGGTTTACAAAATCATTTTAGGAACAATTGACCAAGAAAACATTGCGGAAACTGAATGGAGGCTGCATAACTTCTTGCGGACTGCAAACAAGCGAAAACTTTTGACAAATCCTGACGATGATGAAAATGATAAAACAGGAAACTAAAATTCTAAATTTGGTTGTTTTGTTTTTCGTTTTGAAGTTGATTTTGGAAACTTAAAAAATCAAGTGTTCTCTTGTTAATTATTTTAAAATTGTTTCATGTATAGGCTATGCGGTTGCTCGAATCTTTTTAATTAGCGTTTTATGGGCTATTGTTTTTGCGACTGCTTTTTCATACAAATTCAGCTAACACAAAAAAGCCTTCAGTCGTGTTTTTAGTCGAGCTGCAAGGAAAATTTTTGTGTCTGATTTTTTCCTGCTGATTTTTCTGAAAAGTTCTGAATTTTCTGCTTTTAAGACTTTCAGTGGTTTTTTTTGTCGTTAAGTGATCATTTTCAGCGAATAAGAAATGTAAAGAAGATAACTTTCATTATTTAAGCTATAGAAAACAGTTCCTAAAACAGTTAGCATTATTACCTTGCATCCCTCTGTGCTACTTCAACAGCAGCTAGCTACTCTTTATATATCACTTTTCCTTCGGTATCAAAATTTTAGCTTATTTTACAAAACCGAGCAATGTTTTCTAGTTGCAATATCTACCAGTCCAAAGGCGGCCTTGGGTTGAAAATAAAAGAAGACAAAACAGTGCTGCCGGTCTAATGAGAAAAAAAGAGCCACCGATTGCTGGAATGCAAGTGGCTGATTCGACACGCGTGAAAAGAATCCAAACTAATCCAAAAGTAGACGGGGTTGCTTGAAGAAGTCCCAGAGGGATGCATTCATCTTAGGTTTTTCATTCTAATTTCATACCCAGGTGGGCTTATATTTTTTCAATCTCTTCTGCAGTTGATGCTACAGCCATCCTGAGGCCCAGAAGAGTACATGTAAGAAAAGTCTGGGTCTGAAAAAAGACAGCAAACAAATGAGGTAGGAAAATAATCAAATACATACCGTAAATTAGATTTCTGTCTTTGAAACGAGCTCAGATGCTGCAATCAGAAAAGAAAGAAGCTCGAAAGTCAATTGCGGGAAATCAATTATACAGATGAGATAGCTTTTTTGGAGGATTTCGCAAAAATTATCAATAAATGTAACCAGGGCGGATCCAGGATTTTCTCGAGAGGGGATTTTCAAGAAAATTGAAAATATAGTCGATTTTTTTTCTGGGTGGAGTAAATTTTCCGCGTTCTTCCATGAGAGTAAGAACACTGTGAAAAGACTGTTTCGAGGTGTTAATTTAATCCTTTTAATAAGTAACCGTAGTTCAGAAAGTTAGTCGGAGACAATAAAATAGCTGTCATCCGAAGGTGACAGACAAACTCCGAAGGTTAAATACCAGTTAGTGCCAGACAGATAAATGAATTAAATAGCACAACTAGAAATGGAACATGAACTAAATTTAGATACTATGACATTTCCCTCCTTGTAAGAATTAATGACTCTAATCAACGTATCCAATGCATCGATGTTAACAGTAATCAATAGGGTTAATAACAAGTTTTGTCAATCAACTACAACACCTTTAAAACACAAACTTTTGAGTTTTTGCCGTTTCACAGCATGCCCTCTCCCTGGACCTCCATATGATAACAGTTTTGTAAGTTGTTTATATAAGTTTGTTACTCATACTTCTTTTTCTCCTCCTTTTCATTTTGCTCCCGACTTATTCGTCTTTTGGATGTTATCGATCATGACTGCCCCTATCTTAGTCACTGCGGTTCGTTTTCTTCCAGACCGTCTAGAGCTAGTTTCATCCAGTGAACTAGCTGAATCTTGACTTGAGTAGGAAACAAGTCGTTGTTTCCGACCCCGCTTTTTCTCTTTGATTTCTGGAATTTGTTCCGCCTCGCGTTCCGTCTCCTGTGGTGTGATTCCTCCGGTATCTCCCTCCCTTTGGTTCTCTGCGATTTCCTGCTCGCGTGCAATTGTGTAGTCCGTCGCTGTCTCGTAATTACTAGGTCGAGTCGTTATGATTTCAGGTTGTATTTGGTCCTGTCCCCCACTAGACGTTCCTTGTCCCTCTTCCCTAACGTTTGTTCCACCACTTGTCGGTTTGGCTTGCTTCGATGTAATTAGCGGCAAATGGTCTTCCGCGTCCGAGTCTGAGTCCTCCGCGATTTCCAAATTTTGGAATCGTGACTTCTTTCCCACGGTGCTATGGAAAGTTCCCCTGGTGCCTTTTGAGCTGCTTGGCTGGTTACCACACGTTAGTAACTTTCTTTTTAGGTCCCATGGCGTTGGTGGTGCCGCGATTTGTCCCGGCGCCCGTTTCTTCTGAACTTTTGCCTTCTTTAGTGCTACTCCCAATTTTCTAAGCACAGCACCATTACTCATTTCAATAGTGTGCTTACTTTGATTAACTATGTCAAAATTTAATGGTCTATACCTATTTATATTCCGCTCCCCGGTCCTCTGCATCACCACTGCCGGTGGTATTTCTACTGGGTCACTTGGTGCCCGCACAATTCCAGGCTCGTCATCCTGGTTAGCGGCTTGGTCATCGGCCAATTTCAGTGGTCTTCGCCTATTTTTCAGGTCGTACTCAGTGTCCGATCGGATTCCCCAGTTGGTATCCATAGGCTCCGGCATTGCTTGGGCGATTGGGTCTCGTTCATCTAAACATGCAGATTTTGATCGTATTACCTTATCCCAATTTAAGTTCCGTAAAGTAGGCTTTTTAGTCAAATTTCTGAGTACCGTGTTAGCTTCCCGGCCGTGGTGCGCTTCGAACGGTGTTATGTTGAGGGTGGCGTTTTTAACAAATCTTAAAGCTCCGAGGGCTCTTTCGACCATTCGATCCAAGGGTTCCGGTTTATCCTCCCGCGCATACGTCAGTACTGAATTCTTGATGCTGCCAATCGTGCGTTCGACACATCCTGTTGCCCTATGATCGTTCACTGGCGAGATGAGGATTTCAATTCCTTGTTCATGACAAAATGCCCTAACCTCCTTAGACATAAAGTTTGTTCCTTGATCAACTCGAATTTGGCGCGGAACTCCATGGGCAATTATGTATGCTTTCAACAATTTAGTAATTTTATCCGATCGGTTCGAATTACAGACCATAGCCGATGGCCAACGTGAGAACCGATCCACCGCCACCAAAACATACTTTTTAGACTCCTTCAAGTAGTTAATGGGCCCCCAAAAATCCAGTTGTACCGATTCATTCGGTTCTTTTGGCTCAGGTATTTTCCCTATATCATTCTTCGAACACATGTTTTTCAAGTTCTTACCCGCTAATGTGCATTCCTGACAATTCCCGGCGATAGTTGCTAAGTTACGGAACATGTACGGGTACCAGATGTCTTTAGCCGCGTCGTACATACTTGATTTCCCGTGGTGATAATAATGTAGCCTATTGGCCACCGCCGCTTGCAAGGTGTTAGGGATCAATAGCCTCTCGTCCATCCACAGCCATCCGTCTCTTACGTGAAAGTCCTGAGTATACTGCGCAAAGTACTTACTCATCGCTTCAATTTTTGAGTGTAACTGAGGGTCTTTACATTTAATTAATTCGATAATGGCTTGTAATTGTGGATCTGAATTATATTCTGATTCTATGAATCGAAGATTAAACAATTCGGGAAGAGCGGTTTGTTTACTGACGATTTTGCAATTTCTCGGAATGTTAGACATAACCCTATTTTCCGGATTAACCGGTGGATAACTTTCGCCAGGGTAAACCGACGGAATGGAAATAATAGTATTTGTTTTACTTCAGTTGTAACCGCCTGCATATCCACATCAATCTCCTCTATTTCATCGCTACTACTAATGCTAGGGTGTCGTTCCAACAATTTTCTGATTTTTTTTTCCATGATTAAATTGTGTTTTAAATTTTGAGTGTTTGTTGAAGAATTTGGAGAAATTTTGAGTGTTTTTGAAGAATTTAAGTAACTAAAGTCAGCTTCAATAATAGTCCCAACTAAAGTATTACTAGACTTAATTGACCTGCCGGAAATGCAATTCGTCGCTCTGTGATTGGTCCAATATCCATCGCATGATCGTTCGCCCTCTACCGGTCGTTTTCTATTCGATATATTACAAACGCGTCTATTATTAGTAACCGGTGGATACTCGAGTCTATTTTTGGAGAAAGGTTCCTTTTCAAATCCGAGGGCGGATCTAATTCTACTAATTTTCGCCACCGTAAACATACTGTCGTAGGTGCTAACCGGTTGAGGCTCCAAACTGGGATGCCTTGATAGATAGTCAGCGAGTCCAATTTTTGCTCCGGGTTTATGCTCTACTTGAAAATCGAACGGTATAAGACGATCTAACCATCTTGTTAATCTGCTAAACATTGTTTTGTTCTTTTTGTTGTTCCCATTTAGCAATGATACTAGTGCCTTATGATCCGTAACTATTAAAAATTTTCTTTCAAGCACATAGTTGCGGAAATTTTCCGCCCCCCACACAACTGCCAGCATTTCTAATTCATTCGTTGAATAATTTTTCTCTGCCTCGTTTAAATACCGGGATGCGAACGATATCGGCCGCCAGCCGTCGGAATTTAGTTGCTCAAGGACCGCTCCGAGCCGGTTATGACTAGCGTCACACACAATTCTTGTGTCTCGGTGTATATCAAAATGCCGAAGTTCTATGTTAGCCACCTGCTTTTTCAGGTTTTCGAATGATATTTGACATTCGTCGCTCCAAATATAATCGTTTTTCCGGCTTAATAGTGGGCGCAATGACGCTGATGATTCCGCAAGCGCCGGAAGATATTTGTGCAGGCTGTGAATGGAGCCCATAAAGGATTTAAGTTGTGACACCGTTTTTGGTGCTTTAAGCGATTCGATCGGTTCCGTTTTTCGGACGAGCGGTGTTATTCCGGTACGAGTTATTTTGTGCCCCAACCATTCACACTCTCTCCGCGCAAATTGGCATTTGGTGAGCTTAAGTGACATATTCTCCCGATCCAACTTCCGCAAAATTCTCTCAACTGTCGAGATATGCTCAATCTCCGTGCCTTTGGTGACCACCAAAATGTCATCAATAAAAGCATGCGCCTGTGGAAATTCCGAAAGGATCGTATCCATCACTCTTTGAACACCCGGGATCCTAACGCTAATTTTACTGATCCATCCTTTTTCACTGTTATTACAATCGGAGAAACAAAATACTTATCCGAACATTCATTCAGCTTTTCAATGTGTCCTTGTCGTAAAAGTTTATCAATTTCCTTATCGACCTTATCCTGCAATGTGATTGGCACTCTACGTCCTTTTTGTTGAATTGGCGTTAACGTTTCGAAAAAATCCGCGTGTACCCTATAATTCTTAATTTTTCCGACTCTGTTAAAAAGGTTTTCAAATTGCTTACTGAAATAGGTCTGCCAGTGGTCTAGTGAATCCACCACCTCTGTTGCCTCGGCCGCAGATTGATCGCTCTGTACCGACATCACATTCTCCTCCGGTGCCTTCTGCACTATCTGTAATCCAAGATTTGGCATTAGGTCTCTCCCAATAATTGATGGTCTGCTTCCTGCAATCACTCTGATATTCGCGTTGGTCACCCATCCGTTCGTTTCCAACAATACGTCCATCGTTCCTAGTAGTCGTAAGGGGTTGTTTCCGTAGTCCCTGAACTCATCGTCCGCCGGTGCCGGTGCCTTCACCTTGACGCCTGCGGTGCCCAACGTCCGTTTCAATTCCCCAATGGTGAATATTGAAATCGGTGATCCACTATCTATCCAAACGTTTGTTTGCTTTCCATTTACCTTAATTGGTAGTCGGGCGCCGGCCACTTTTATTTTTGTTTCTCTCCGGGATTTGATAGCCATGACAACATAATCTCCTGAGCTATCCGAATCCCACGATCGGCGTATTAACCCAGCCAACGGAATTCTCATGCTGCGTGTAAGTATCCTCCGCGTCGCCTATTTCACTAGCTTCCATATCCTCCTGATTTTAGATTAGTCCCACTGCCGGTCTTCCCCGATTGTTTCGCTTTCCCCTACAAGTCCTCTCGTAATGCCCCGTTTTCCGGCAGAAGTTACACGTTGCATTTTTGGCTGGACAAGTTGTGAGGTGTTCCGGGGTAAAATTGGGTTGATCACAATTATAGCATCTTCTAGAACCACCCCCTCTCATTTCTGCTCGCCCTCTAAACGATCCACGGCCCCGCTGTCTATTGTTTCTGTATCCTCCTCGGATGGCTCCCACCGGTTCCGTCTTGATTTGGAACGCTCCAGCTCTGCCGGCAGTGCCACTAGTTCCTCCCCCGGTTACTGATCCGTATGACTTAGCATATTTGTATCCACGTTCATATGAAAGTGCAATACGGTACACCTCCTCTGGTGTCTTCGTCGAGCGACATAACTCATTTTGGGCCTCCCTATTGTTCATGTCCACAATGAACACATCCCGCAAAATCCTGGTCTCCAATGCTCCAAAATTACATCGGGCGGCCAGCCCACTTAACACTGAGTGGAACTGTTCCAGCGATTCTCCTATTTGTTGCTTCCGTGCCAATAGTTGGAATGTCTCGTAAGTTTCGTTCCGTTCCTTCCTGAATTCTGTTTCAATAGTATCAAAAACTCTAGAGTACCTTGTAGATAAATCCAGGTGTGGTTTCCTCTTATGTAGCTCATCCTGTCCTTTCTCCCCCAGACACACATACAAGTTTGAGATAAGCGTTTGCTCCGACGCCAGGCGATTTTTCCCGTCTACCTCCTCTGGTAAATCTGTAACCTGCGCTGCGGTTAACGTACTGGCATAATAGAAATTCTTTGGGTTCATACTATGTTTGGCCACCATCCCCCATTGAAAACGATTGAACCAAAACTCCCATAGCATTGGTGGCTCTGCAAACGTCGAGGGCCAAAACGATGTAATCCCCAGCGGGTTTTTCCCCCCACTTTGGCCTGTTGGCTGCGCCATGTGAAAAGACGGTTTCGAGGTGTTAATTTAATCCTTTTAATAAGTAACCCTAGTTCAGAAAGTTAGTCGGAGACAATAAAATAGCTGTCATCCGAAGGTGACAGACAAACTCCGAAGGTTAAATACCAGTTAGCGCCAGACAGATAAATGAATTAAATAGCACAACTAGAAATGGAACATGAACTAAATTTAGATACTATGACAACACTCTATTTTACCATAATTTGCTGCGCCGTCTTGGGCACTTTCAAAGTTTTGAAAACACCAACACCCTCAAATTAAAGTATATTGGCGCCAAAGTAGTGCAGAAAAAATTAAAGGCCGTTCTGTAAAAATTGGCTGTCTTAAAATTGTACCAAATGTCACTCGGTGTCACTCTTTTGAAGTTGTCGAAACAACGACACAAACTGAAAAAGAAAAAATGCCAATCAGTGAATAAAAGTGAACTAAAAGGTAAACGTATTTTTAGGCAAAATGTTATGCAGAAGGCACTAAATCAATTTTACATATTTCAAAATAAGTTCAATTTGCTATCAACACTATCATGTGTAGAATTAGCTACATTCAAAACAAACCGAGTACAACATTTTGGAATATACACGGTATAACTGGATGCATTCGTTAAACAGAAGTTTCTGCAATTTACCTGAATTCTGCGAAACCTGCGATGCTGCAGGGGAAATTCGAGTGCACAATTTCATGGAAACGCAGATGGAGCAAGAATGGGAACAACATTATACCTATCGGAACTCCCACATGAACATTTTTTAATTACAAAACAAAAGCTGAAAATTTTCCAAACTTAAATTTGTTGATTAAAAGTTCTTGAGCAGGAGTGGATTTAGGATTTTCTCGAGGCTCGGGAGGTTGTCGAAAATTTTTTGTCGATCTTTTTTTTAGGTCGACTAAATTGATTTTCCGAGTTCTCCCAAGGCACTAAACTCTGTTTTGGTCAAATTTTCAGCGCCGAAAATCCGCCCCTGTTCTTGAGGGCATAACATTCATGAAAAAACCTCTTTCTGGAAAAAGAAGAATTTCCATAGAAAATGCATATCATCGGCAGCCTTGTGGGTTAACAGTTCATTAGGTTTAAGACAATATGCCGACTGGACTTCAATCCAAAGGGACTTCAGGCCAAAACTTAAATTTAACCAGCACAGCAAACGACTACTTTTTTGTCTGAAAATATTTCGAAAACTTAGATTTAGTCTAAAAATTGTTTTGCTCATGCCAATGAAACACTCATAAATGGAAAGATTTCACGTACAAACCATGGGTGAATTTGCACCCATTTTTGAGAGTTTGTTTAATACTTCAGCTGCAGGTTCCCCGACGTTTTCTATGATTTGGTAGTTCATTTTCTAGCTCATTTTGTCATCGCAAAAAAAGTTCACGTTCATTTTTCAATTTCAACGCCACAAAATTTTGAACAATTTTAATTTTAAGATCGTGTAAAGGTGACATAAATTTTTGGTAGTCTCTGAAATTAATTTGACAAATCTGGACTGCGAGAGTACTCACAGGGAAATTCAAAGTGCTATATTCCGAGAATTAAAATGATTTTGTCAAATTGCAAGAATGTACTCTGGGTTGTATTGGAACAGATCAGAGTTTGAATCGGAAAACAGCTTAGATTTTTTTATTTGTGCTTTTCAGACTAATTTAAAATCATTTATCCACGGGGGAAAGGACCAACATACGAGCTGTACAGCTCATCACGGCAACCGCTGTTGTGCCCCTGTTTAGGAACTGCATGCATTTTTTTTGGTTATTTTTCTGGGCTGGGTAGTATTGCTTCACCCTCAAGCAACGAGCACGGCTCATGGTGGGCCTCGAACATCCGACCTTTCGATTGAGAGGCGGAGACGTAACCAATTCACCACCGCTCCCCTAAATGGGCAATTAAAACATGTTCTGATCGAGAAAAATTGGGTTCAGACTCCAATTTTTTTAAAAAAATCCATCATTAAGTTATCATTGACCTTAAAGTATCGATTCCAATTCGATTCAATCACTTATCTTAAATTACAACACAATTATAAAATATTTTGCCAATTTTGGAGACTTAGATACCCAATATTACCTATTTGATTTATCATCTATTAGAAATAGATTCCTAAACTGATACTGTCGAACTTCTAGAATATACTCTGAGTTCTTCAGGAAATAGGAAAATATCAGAAGCTGAATCGGAAAAACAACTCATATGGGAAAAAAACTTGTGTCGTGTAAATTTCGATTCAGCCTCTGATTTAAGATCAGAGGCTGAATCGAATTGTTCAAAAAAAAATTGTTTTAATTGCTCAACAGTTGCTTTTCCGATTCTGAGTTGCTTTTCCGATTCAGCCTTTAATTTTTTCCGAAAGAATTCGGAATATATGCTCTAATTGTGACAAAATTAAATAAAGAATACTTTTTCCAATCGCAAAAATAAATCAGATGGGCAAATAAAACATGTTGTGATTGTGCAAATTTTGATTCAGCCTCTGATTTTAATTCATTAACCTCATTGGAAAATTCAAGTCAGTCTCTGATCGAAACGGCGGATAACTCTAAGCTAAAAATTGAAGCTGACAAATTCAGATAATTCAAACGAAAAATGAAACCAAAATTGATTTGAAGGAGAATGGTTTTCTAGCTGCGTCGTTTCATAAGGGTGTAGAATTTTGTGTCAGGAAAAAAACTAAATTACGAGGCGAAACAACCCGAGCTTTTGCAGTCACAACAATCAAGTAACCAAAAAAGTCTCACGGATAATGTTGTCATGAAAACTGAAAAAGACGTCCAGAAAAAACTGCTCGCCATAAATAAAGGAGCGGATCAGTGATGCCTTCTACACTAAATTGAAGTCAACCGGGAGTAGCCTACGAATTTGTAAGGTTTATGGAAGGTCAACAAAAAGGGGACATCTCTTCGACGGGTTGTTTCCCTGCTGGCAGCTCATTGAACCATCTCTCAATAATTTAATGGCGAGAAGTTTTAAAAAATAGAAGAAGAAAACGTTGACACAAACACGCAGATGACTAGGGAAGTCACGAGAAAAACTGTTTCGAACTCGCATGAGAATTTTTTCCCCTCAATCTGAAAATTTTGTCCTTGAAAGTCGAGGATAAGAAAGATAATGAAATAGTTCCAAAAAAGTGAACAAACGCGCCTTTCTTCCAGAATTGACACGCAAGACATTGAAAAATTGTTAAATGTGGCAGTAAAATAAATACACTTTAAATGACAGAAATTGTGGTATATTAAAGAAAAGTTCTTGCTGTGGTAGCTTCCCATGCTGTAATTTCAGCCAATTTGTTACTAAACGAATAAAAGCCAGAGTTAAAAAGGGTAGTATCACATTTAGGCAATCCAGTGAAAAAATAAAATGGCGTCTGCCCTCAACTTCTAAAAAGAGTGACCTATAGAACAAAAGGAGTTGAATGCGAAGCTTGCATGATTTGGTATCACTTGAACTGTGCAACTATATCAATAGCCGATTACGCAAACATTCTGACACAGTCTGGCATGTATAGAACAACAAAACACGAACCAGTTTAAAATGAGACTGAATGTTTTTCCAAGGTATTTTGATGATACTATGAGAACTCTGCGTCGTGACCCAGGGGATGTTTTACAGGCAACAATTTCATTGCATCCAAATTTACATTTCAGTCTTGAAAAAGGAGATAATCGCGGAACTTGGCCTTCTTGGATTTGAATTCAAAAGTGGACTTATTAAAAAGGCCACATGCGGCTGGAATCAGAAACCCAATGAGACTGGTACAAAACTGAATTTCAAAAAATATGCTCCTAGCATTACAAAATGAACGTAATTGACGGAGCAGTTCCTCGAATGTGTTGGAGTAACTCGAAATGGGAGAAGTTCAAAGAAGCATTGGGTGCCAGAAAAATCAATAGTTGGAAAATCTAAATCCTGAAATTGGTCAGATGGAATATTGATAAGTTAATTAGCTAAGATTTTTTAAAGTAGAAGAGTGAGCAGAAGTGGGGGGTCGGTGACCCGCATGTATTAAGATAGGAATAGATTTCCTATGTATTAAGATAAGGAATAGGTTTCCTAATTAAGATGGTAAGGTTTCAGATGGTAAGTTTCAGAAAACATTTTTGGCGCCCGAATTTTTTGGAGCTCGATTTTGCCGACGCTTGCGTTTTTTAGCTAACTGCTACGATTTAAAAATTTTGATTAATGTTGTTATATGTTTGAAACTATGAGAAAGTTATCTAAAGCTGTACTGAAACCTAACGAAACTTCGAGAAAAAAATTATGTTTTTTTGAAAAAAAAAAGTTAAAATCAAAAGAAGAAGTAAATAAATCACTGCTTCGTATAATCATTTTACGACAAATTACAGTTAGTTAACCAAACTGAATTAAATGCTATTACACTATCAGTTATATACAAACTGAAAGGTTTTGCGTGTATTCCGTCGTCCTGAACTTGTCTTTTTTTTTGTAAAAGTAACTGAATCCCTTCTTTGTTTGCTCGTATGTAGCAACCATATGATTAATGGTTCTAAATCCTCAGATTGTTGAAATCAAGTTGATTGCTTCGTCGAGTACTTTCCTGTATTTTTCCACAGGGCCATCGCCGGATTCCTCTAGAATTCTTTTATTCAATCCTTTGCTGCTAAATTGCATCTGGTCTGATTTGTTGTCATAGCAACAATAAGTCTTGCTACATAAACATAGTTTCTCTGTGCACCTAAACTCTTCTCTAAGCATCCAGACTCTCGTTTATCGTGTTTCTTGTGAACGCTACAACATGTTTGTGGGAAAAAATGTTTTAAAGTTTGCTCTAAAGGAATCTCTGCAATCATTTTCTCAATTTTTGCCAGTCATGTTTTTCCTCCGGACAAATACAATCATACGGATTTTCCTCAGCAAGAGCTGAATACAGCGAATTCGTGTCCATTTCTGATTCCTCGAATTTATATACATCACAAAACTTCTAGTAAAGCTCAAGCATTCTCCGCTTTGCATACTGCAGAATGAGAAACCCGAAAATTATGGGTTCTTTGTGCTCAATTGTTGACTTTAATAACTCAATCTCGTACAAGTCTTTCTGAACAGTGTTTAATCGTTTGAAGAGTGGAGCATTAATTGCCCTGTGAGTTTTCTCATCTTTAGAATGCTTTGTTATAGTATGTCTCGATCTATCCATTATCTGGTAACCGTAGGATGAATTACCTAAAAGCTTCATAGTCTCTGCAACAACACCGGAGAAAGGCTTCTCATCTCTTTCCCTTCTAGCATCAACAACTGACTGAACAAACTTGTTGAAGCATTTTCGAGTGAGATTTTTAACAAAGCGGTAAACATTTGTACACTGTAAACCAAGGTCCATATAGAAATTGAAGAGAGGAGTAGGTGGAGCCATTTTCTGGGGATGCTTAAGAAGATCACTTTCAATGGCATAGTTTTGCATATATTCCCCAATATCATTTCATCCAACTTCAGTGTTTTTGAAAATTGGAGAAAAAATTAGCAAATTTAGCTTTCAATTCATCTGCAACAATTAGGTCACACTGAATATAGCCATAAAGGGATCCATCTGTTTATTTTTTCCAATAAAGAATCAGTAGAGAGAGGTTTTTTGTGGGGAAAATGGGATCGGAAATGATTCTTAATTTTTTCGTTTGTTTTGAAGTTTTGCCACCACTCACGTTCACACATCTCTTCGATTTTGTACACTTTTTTGCGAATATACTCACGTCTCAAGTCCATCTCCCTCCTTTTGTTTCCTCTCTCAATATCTTCATCGCTCAGTGAGGGAGGAGTCTCCTGACAGGGACAGAAGTGGTAATTACATCCCATATCTCCAAACACTGTTTTGCAGTGATCGCAATATCCATCTACATTGAAACAGTGATTTTTCTTTTGATTTTCAGATGTGTGGAAGCTCTCAATTCTGCATTTTGGTCTTGTTTCTTGGTAGTAAGACATCACCATGTTCTTAAAATTGCGAAGTTGGTTATGTCTAGCCTTAAATTTTTGCATATCAGAACCAAATTTCCATCTTGTGTACAACCCTGTTGGTATGTCTTGACAAATTGAATAGGGATAGAGCTGGCTCGCATCATTTCTAACGATTGATATGCAGAGATTTGATGAATCCCTGATAAAGGTTTTGTCCACAACAGTTTTTCGCGTAATCACAATTGATGGACCACCCGTCATATCCTCTCTAATTTTCTCGAACAAATCTCTATCTTTTTCGCAAAATGGGTAGAACTTTTCATCGGTTGTTTTGTGCAAACAAATATTTGCCAGATTTGGAAGACTACATCAAAGTTTTAACATATCAATTTTTTTCTGATGATAAAATTGAACCTTTTTTTGCATTGCATCAAGGGTTGGAACAACATTTTTGTTGCTGTACCACTGTAAAAAACTTTTAAATGTAGTCATTCCATGTTTCTGCCAAATCTTTTGTAATTATTTTTAATTATCCCATCCAGATGCTGGTTCTGACTTGATTTGAAGTTTCTTTAGTGCTTGCTGGTCATCAAGTCCACTTCATCTCAAGTTCGGATAATCCTTAATATCTTTATCCATTGGGTTGTTGTTTCTCAGTTTACTAAAAAAAAGCTTCGTATGGAGCTAATTCTTCATTCTCGAGCTTGTCCGCACTGTCAAACAACTCATAAGGGAAAAACTTTTTTGCAGCCTTTTTGATAACCATTAGTTCAACTTCTTTATCATTGATTAAGTAGGGAATCAGATAGCTATTGATCAAGTTCAGATCATATCTTCCACTGTTAAACCCAAGTACAGGTAACCTGTTAACATACCTCCCAGATTTTGTTTCAAATCAATCAGCTGATTTTTCTGCATTCTCAAAAACTGAGTTGACATCTCAGTTTCCTCTGTGTCCTCTATACATTTGTCTTCATATTCAAATTTTTTCAGCTGGATGATTTCGACATCTTTCATTCAACTTTTGGAAAATTTTCGACATCCGCTAATTTACTACACTTTAAAAATCTTGAAATTTAGTTCTCATTTTGAGCTCACTTTTTCAGCCAAAAGTTCGAGTTTGATTACAAAATCGATAAAAAGTTTTTGCGGATTCTTGTTATAAAGAAAAATTGGTTCATCTATCAGGTTCGAGGGTATTGATACAGAAATTAGAACGTGTTTTCCAATCCAGGTTGTTGTTTGGCTAGCTTTCAGTTCATCTGATGGAACACAATACAAAAATCAAAAATGGCTAAAGGTTGTTGAATAGTGTTTTGTTTTTCGAAACTGGGATATTGAAACCTTCCAACTTTTCAAACAGCGTTTCTCGAAGTGTAAATACATGCTTTAGATAAATTTGTCGCACTCGACCTTTACAAGACATAAGATGTCTGATGAAATTGCTAGACTTGTTGAAGAAACAATCACAGCTAGGGCATTGGAAACACTTGAAGAAAGAATCAAAATCATTCGTGTGAATCATATAATTGTTGAACCCTAACACTTCCACGTATTTATCAAATTTTCCAATACTTCGACTGGCCAATTTTCCAACATATTTCCCTTCCTGAATGTCAAAATCATAGTTGAATATGTTTCGATCAACTACTTCTTCGACAACAGATAAATCATCAATGCCAACTCCGCGAAAGTTCTTCGGATCCTATCCAGATTTTGATATAAACTCTGGAAACAGCTGAAATGTATGAGCATCGAGGTTAATATGACCATGCAAATAAATTGTTAACGCACGGAAAAGGCAAAGATGATCTTTGTATGGTTGTTTATATTATACGATAAAAAGACAGTTTACTTGCGTATGTCGTAGTAAAGGCTCAGGCAAGACAGAGTCCGGACAACCCATCGGGCTGTTTTTTAGTAATCCAGCGACAATAGTGCCATTTGTGAACAGATTTGAACCTCCATTTGGTTTTCTGACGTTCTTGAGTGCATTGCTCCGCAATATCAAATTTTTTAACTTTTTTTGGATTGTAATCAAATCCGCTTTCGTACCCAGTAAATGCAATTTTTTGAACAAAGTGTTGTTTTTGTGTGCATAGTAATACCGATTTTCTCCCGTTTTGACATTACGAAGAACAAATCCAAGAGCGATATTGATTTTTGCAGCGGAATCCAACTTATTGAATACTTCTTCAAGCTTCTCGTTGATGATCTTGGTATCTAACTTTGACATTTGAAAGTTAAACACCTGCAGTCTCCCATTCTCCATCTCAGCATCGACGAGGAAGTGCTGACAAGCACTCAACTCCTCCTTGAGTTTCTCTCCATCTTCCCCTTCCTCCTCCACAATCTTGTTCAAGTCTGCCACCCTATCACTTGGTTTCCATTGTTTCGCTCCATGTTCTTTTCTCCGATGTTGTTGGAGAGAGTAGTAATTCGGAAACTCCTTCTCTGAAAACAGGCAAACCGTTGATTGCTTGGAAGTTGATCGAGCATGTTTCTTGGACACGTGATAATTCTTTTCTTGCTTAATGAAGGTGAAATATTTACAATCAGGACAAGAAGTAATCCCTGCTTGACAATTTTTGCGGTGTCGAGTTGCAGGTGCTCCAATATGCATTTTTCCTTAGTCCCCACATTGCACTTTCTCGTTTTTAATCAGCGAAGGCATCCTAAAATGAGAAAATTATTAAGTATCAATATAAAGCAGTTAGTACTTGGTACATATCAAATTGGGAGATTCAAAATGTCCCAAAAAATTGATTGTTTAGTTATACTTACTTTGAATTTTTGAAAAAATATGAAAATATTTTCAAGCAGTGATACAAAATCTAGAGCATTGCTTTTAACTTATAAAAAAATAGGAATGATTTAAGTTTTTTATTTACTGTTGATTAGGCAAAATCAACCAATTAGAATTGAGTTATGATTGAGTATCACTGTTTGTTCGATATCAACCAATCAGATCCCAGTATTTTTTAAAAGTGTACTGTTAATTATTTTTTAAACAGATTTTATCAGTATTTGAATAAGGTTCATCAAAAAACATTTGAATTTTTTTGAGTTACTCTCCAAGAAAAAAGAAAAAATCCCAGTTGATTTTCTTATTGATTAATTACATGTTGACTCTTACTTTTTCATAGTTTTTTGGACGTTTTTATTGTACAAAATAGAGTTCTCCGACTAGGTAAAAGTCTGTTCAAGAAACCTTACACAATTAAATAGTTTAGTTTTGATTCACATATTGCGTATCAAAGCTTTAAGCTTACGGCTGAATTACACCTCACAAAGAAGGAAATTTTTCTCGAGAATTTGAAATTCATCAAAAAGTTGTATGATAAAATATCAAAAACTCTTTTTATCCCCTACCCGATACCCAAATTTGTAAAAACTCCGCAGCAAAATTTTTTATTCCTTCATTTCTCTAAAGATTTTCAAAGCTCAAAACCCTGAATCAGATTTTCTGAGATTTGCTTCGAAAAATTCATCAACTTTGAGATATCCTCCCAAATTTACTTTAAAATTAAAGAACTTAACTAACTACTCAAAAATCAGCAACTTTTCAATGATTACATACAAAAAATTCAAGTAACTTGATGAAAAGAATGCGGAAATGCTACTTGTTCTAATTTTTTTTCTTTGTTACTTATATCGGCGACATTTCTTATTTTTACAGCAAACAACTTTTGGTCATTTAATTTTGCAATTTTCTTTGTGTATATTTTCACTCTTTTGGAAGATTTAAGCCCTTAAAAGGGTCCTCTGATTGGATACGACAACTAGAACAAAAATTAACATTTTTTGATTGGAAACGACAATGTGTGAAAAGTACCTAAAACGGAACTTTGTTTCCGATTGATAACGACATTTATTCAAGAATTCCATAAAAGCATAAAGCTGATATCTGATTGGACACGACTACATTCCAAACAAGGAATATCATTTCTGATTGGTTAAACCTACACATTCGAGTTGAAGGTGACCCTCACGTCTAACTAAAAATCATTTTATTTTCAACTAAACTACCGTCAACTACCTTATCTCTCAGCTCTAAACACCCTAATATCAACTTATTTTCCGTCCGCTTTACCCTCTCAGCTGTAAATCATTCATGTTTTTACTCATTCACTCAACCTATTGCTCAAAATGATCTTCTCAGTGCAAAACAGCAACCTCATGTAACCTGTAGAATTTTTGCCTGATCTAGTAGAAACTCAAGTGCGAGAAACATTCTCTGGACTTTTTCTGGCAGGAATGGACATACCAATCCAAGTCTGGCACAAGGTGGAAGTGATGCGAAGGGATTTCAACGAACATCATATGATGCAAGTGCCCATGACAGATAACCAACTTGGAGAAATGCAAATGATGGAGCAAGTGGCTGGGCACGTGGGAATGAACTACCACGACACTCCTGACTCTAGATATGTGGCTCAACCATTCGACGACTTCTTCTTTCCTTGGGAGGAAGCAGGAAGAGCCGAAAACCCCATCACAATATTTGAATATGAGGGTTTCTCAGAAACAGTGACGCCTCAAAACACCCCTTCACAACAACCACCAGCGATGGAACCTCGTCCAGTTCTGCGTTCTTTAGAGAACCTCCAAAACTCTTCTGCTGCTCGACAGCTCTTTGACTAAATCTTTTTGTAATTAAATGTTGTTTGGTATTAACTTTGTTCTTTGTAATTAATTAATCTCTTCAATTTCATTTTAATTATGAATACAGATGAGGTGTTCAGGTTACATCATTGAAAAATAATTAGAACTTAATTTAGTGTTCCGAACTTGCACAGATGTTAAAAAACTTGATTAATTTTCGAACACAAATTAGGAAAAACACTAGAAAAATTTTACACAAGTAAAAAACACCTGATGATACCTGCATCGTGTCAAAAAATTTGAAACGTTTTTTCGCGTTTTGTCAAAAAAATGAAATATTTTTCGCATATTGTCGAAGAAGTGAAACTTTTTTCGCATCTTGTTAAAAAAACTGAGAATTTTTTTTTGCAATTAGCTGAAAAATTGGAAATGTTTTTTTTTGCAGATTCTTGAAAATCAGAAGAAACATTACGTTTTGCTTACAAGTTTGATGATATTTTGCAAATTCCTTAGCAACAGTGAATTTTTTTGTAAGCGTATGAGAGAAATTAGATGGAAAATCAAAGTTTTTTATTGAAAAGTTGTCATGATCACTATTTAAAAATCCATAACCAACAATGAAAGTGTCAATTTTTTTAACAAATCATGTTGCTAATTTGATTTTTGTACTTTACGAACTTTTTCCAGAAAAGCTGAACCGATCGTTTGTGTGGAAGATAGTTTATGGTTAGTACATAAATAATGATGTTTGATTTTTTTTGCGTTACAGTCTTTTCTTTGCAACCCTTGGCATTTTTTCTGCTCCTTTCCTTTTCAAACAGCGCGGTTCATTGTATGCTGAGAATTATGGATTTATATAGGAACACTAGCACCTACACAATTCCATATTTGGAAACTTCACTCAAAAATTCCAATTATAGTTCCATTCCTTTTATGGTTATTTGAATGACTTATATTGTTTGCCTCCATTTTCATTTAATCTCAAAATCATTTCTCTCATTTCTCTTCATCTGATCAGTCTGTTCTCATGTTGAAAAATGTTCTCAAGAAAAGACACTATTCCCAATTAAATTGATTTCTCAAAAAATCGAACAAGAATTGGGAGATTTGCTTGATCCCAAAAATCCTACAGGGTGAAAAAAAGTTTTGAACCCTGCTTTCAACTACTCAAGAAAAATCAGTTGGGACAACTCGAAAAAAAGATAGCAAGTCTATCTTGGTGAAAAAGAAGGAGAATCAATCTCGGCAGCAACTTGAAATACTGTTATTCACGATGCTAAAAACCTTGGACTCTTTCCTATATTGGAACTCACTTCTGACAATGAGTCAACTATGGATCAGGAGCTTGCGAACTGCAACAAAGTGTATGACATAGCTTTTTACAATAGAAGACAAGTTTGTGTGACGATCAAAAAGTACAATGTTAACAAACCTCCCTGAATTCAGATTCGTCGCTTCGCTGCCAAAAAGAACACAGCAAGGAAACAAGTTGCCTATGTCAACTATACTTTGAACGAATTCAAAGAACTGTCCCAAATTTTTTAGAGACTTTATCTTTGTTGAGAACTGTAATGTACAATAAATTGGGTTTTATGTTTTCTGTCTTATAATTTGAATATTTATCCTCAAAATCATATTTCGTTTAGTATTCGCGTTGAGAAGTATGAGTTGTAGCATTAGTTTTTCAAGAAATTTAACCTAAAAACTTCACAGTAATTTGGGATTTTTTCATATTGTTTTACAAGAAAACTCCCAAAAAATTTCACTAATGATTATAGAATCTTCAAATTTACCAAACTCGCCGAGTTTGCACGTAGACTTATAAATATCTCATTTTGAGTGGACTCTGCATAATGGCAGTAGAAACATTTACATAGAATACAGATCCGATTAAAAAAATTGAACTTATAGAATGTCGTAGAAAAGGAAATAAATGGAAAAAACAATCAATCTTTACAACTACAAAGAGAAGAATATGATAAGTTACTCGATATATTTCTTGCATTACAAGGGTATGTAGAGACATTCAAAAAATTATTGCATCATTATTGGCAAATGCACTGTAGAAAATGAACGTACAGAAATTGAATAAAATTTGAAGAATTTTTGAGATTAAAAAGCAAGATTTTTCGTCAAATAAGAAAAAAAAAATTTGTTTGTACCTCCATTGTTTTTTGGACCCAGACATAAATTTGAAAGCAATGGACCGGAAATTTCCTTTTGGATACGGAAATTGCTGTATAAATTATTTTTTTGCGAACTCCAAAATCTTTAGTTTACATGCAATTCTACATGACTCTGCTGAATCTGTGAAATCTACTACAAAAAAAGACCTGGGTATTGTTATGTTGCATCTAGTCTCCCCAGTTCATGCTTTCTTGGTCACGTGACTGGAATAATTTTCTGTTTATCTGTTAAATTATTTGCTTCATCAGTATATGCATTGTTCGAATGTTAATCATTTAAAAAAAATAGCTCCAGAGAAAACAGTTAACAGAATTAATCTGGTTGTTTTGGATATTGAATATACTGAAAACAAAATAGTGAAAGAGTTAGGAGTTTATAAAGATGGACAAACTGTAAGATATTCCTTTCTTCCTCCCGAAAAATTCAAATCAACATCCCAATCATGTTGGTGTACAAAACATCTTCACGGAATCAGTTGGAGCAGCGGTTACGAGAAACATACTGAATTTGAAAAAAAAATATATTACAAATCTAGAAGCAACACAAATCGATTTTAGTTGCGATAAGTTATGAAAAATGTAAGATTCTGTCAGAGTTTTTGGAAACAAAGATTATTAATCTGGATGAATACGCTTGCCAAAAACTCAGTTTTTGATATTTAAAGATGAAGAATATTATTGGAGGTGTGGCAACTACCCATTTCGACATGCAAAAACACTTCACTGTGCAGAAAGAAAAGCAATTGCATACAGAAAATGGATTCAATTTTTTTTAACAAACTGTGAATTATAATAATTTTATTGTACTACCTTTTTTAAACGTTGATTAAATGTCATTGTCAGTTTTTTCTTTCTAGAGTTAGGATAATCAATCAATGTGACAAGCCCGTAAACTTAGGAAGTTTTGTTTTTGATGAAGAAAATCATGAATGAAAGTCATGGAAATTGTTTGAACGTACTTGTAATAGATCTCTTTAAGTTTTTCTGTGCCAATTTTTTGTTATAGTTTTGATGCTACTATGTGCAATTGTTCGAACTAGGTTATCAACAACATGTGCAGAAACGACCGTTTGTGTAGCTATCCTATCAAATACAGTCGGTTATATTCTACCTTCCCCAAAGCTATGAATAAGTTAAAATCTACCAGAGAACGAACTTTTATTTTCTTAGTTGGACCAAGTGGATCTGGAAAATCTTATTTTTGTTTTGATTGGTTGAAAAGTGGTACTTTTCAACCAGCATTCGACAAAATTTTTACCTTAATCAACATTATCAACCTCTTTGTAGTCAAATGCAAAGAAGAAACCTTAGATTTGTCCAAGAAGTAGATTTTGATTTAATTGAATGTCTTTCCAAAAACGGAACTAAGTATTTCCTTATATTTGATGACTTTTGTGAAGAAATTTCAACCTCCAAACTAATTGTAAAAACTGCCACGGCTGGAAGTCACAGGTGTCTGAACACAATAAAAATCAAACACAATTTGTTTCATCAAAGAACATTGGGAAGAGATGTAGAATTGCAAAATACACACATAGTCTTGTCCAAGTCACCGAGAGATGTTTTACAAATCATTAGATTAGCTCAATAATAAGGTCCAGGATCTCAATTGAAAGAGTGGTATCAAGACGCAACATCAGTTCCTTGTGGTCATTTACTTATGGATTTAACCCCAAAAATAGTTGATTCATTTAGGTATTGCTCCAATAGTGGCTCAGTTTCAACAAAATTTTACTTACCAGCTGGAAAAGAGACAAAATTTTTGGACAATGAGTACACAATACGTCTCTATTCTCCCACTATTTCAAAACTTTTACCTAAGACTTCAAAAACAATTCATTCTCAATTGTCCAAAGGATTTCATTCAGTTTCTGAGCGAGTGTTTAGTAAACCTATCAAGAGGAGAGCTTCGAGAACTTCGGAAAGAAGACGTAGTAAAATATCGAAAAGAAATTTCAGAACTAACACAAAAACGAACTCCTCTACACAAAAGAAGAATTATTTTAAGTTCAACTAAAGGGTTACAGTTGATATCAATCATCACCTGTTTTGTCATTAAAAGATTGACATAGTATGGAACAGTTTGTTTTAATTCCGTACTCAGTTTATCAATCAAAAAGTACACTTCCAAGAAAACAAAAATTGTTACATAAACAAGAAAAAAAGAAGATTGTACCAAAAGTTTTGATATTATTTACTGTGCTGTAAATGCGAGGTTGAAAAAGAGTAACAGTAAGCACGTTATCGACTCAATTTTGAATTCTCCTAGAATTAAACTCAGTCAGTCAGACAATATCATATTAGATAATCGAGATACAAAAGAATCTATTGTAGACTTTGTTTGTGCACTAAAGCGAACAAACACCGATTTTCCAGATATTTACTTTACTATTTTCGAATCAACTCAACATCCTCCTAACCTTGTTTTTAACAAGAATTTCAAAGCAAAAGACAGAGGAACTTGGATCACTTTCAAAATCTGAAAAGGTAAGACAAAACAAATTGTATTCTAGGGGTAGAGCTGCGTACGGTTCTCTTCAAAACTTGAGTAAAGCGAGTGATTTTCAAAGAAGAAAGTAGAACAATTTCTACAAACCAAGACATCGTAAACAAAATTTGGTTCACCAATCAGGCGTTTCCGAAGACTTCAGGCTTTTTCTAAATATTGAAATTTGGTGTATGGACTTGGCTTTTGTAGACAAGTTAGCTTGTCTAAACAATAGTGTCAAGTATTTATTAAATGCTGTAGCTATTTCTTCGACATTTGTCAGAATTCAAATAATGAAAACAAAGTGTGCCAAATACTCTTTACTAGCTTTGAAAAAAATGATTTCTCGAAAAAACACTCCTGAAAAACCTGAAAAATTTTGGAATGATAAAGGAACAGAACACGGGGGAATTTTAAAAAATTTTGCAAGGAGAAAAATGTTGAAGTTTACTCAACAATGAGTGAAACAAAAGCTGCATTTGCAGAGAGAGAGAGCAATTCAGTCTTTAAAACATATATTATATCCTTACATTAAAGATCATGGTGAAAAATTTGTTCCCAAATTGCAGAAATTTGTTTCTAAATTGAACTGTCGCAAAAATTGATCAATTGGAAAATCTCCGAGCGACGTGAAAAATAGTGATTTTTTATCAATCTTGTATAGCAAATCGGTCATGAAATATACTGAACCAAAATTCAAAATTGTTGGTAGAGTTAGAATTTCGAAAAACGATATTCCGTTCCGGAAAGGATACAAGCCACAGTTTACAGATAAAATGTTTGAAATATATATATCTACAAAAAATCCTCCTACGTACATCATCAAAGATCTCAAAAAAGAAGAAATTCTGGGAAAATTTCATGAAAAAGAGCTGAGAAAAAGTTCAAATTAAAGGTAAATCATTTTTTAAATCGAATCTATCGATCAGTTGTCACAGATTCTTTTACTATTGAGCGAGTTTCTTATGCTTTTTTTAATTGTTATCCGAAAAATAGTCTTATTTCTTTTACAAATTTACTACCGGAACAATTACATCTTATAGGAGAATGGGAGGTTGCTATTTCAGAAATATCGTATCCATCATTGTACCAAAACGTTACTGAGGGAAAATTTACATTCATAGATGGGCAAAAAAGTCCTGAGCAAAAAAGAAAGATTCGACCGATGCATAATGAACCTGGATTGTATCCAAGTATTCGTGATATAGTTTTAGCCATGAATGACAACGCTCGAAAACGTATAGGCGCACAAAAATATGAATATAACGGAATTTATGTATCAGTAGATAAAATTACACAAAAAACTGCCATTCATGTACCTGAGGATCAATCAGTGTTTATAATTCAAAGTGCTGATTTGAGTCACATTATTGGCTGTGATTCAGAAAAAAATCAGACATGGGTTAAAATGAAAGGAAAGGGTCCACATTATCTTCAGTCTTCCTACGGCATTATAAGGATACATTCCCTAATAGTTTATAGTGGTATTAAAGAATAAAATATAGTAGGTGTTACAAAAGTTCCTTTATTTCGTGTATTCCTTTCATTTCGAAAGTAAAAAATGGAGACATTATATTTTCAGGACAGTAATGAATTATCAATCCTTTACTAATCTACAATTTAAAAATTTATTGAAAAACTCTTTCCACAGCATAAAAATAGAACTAAGGGATACTACAGGTGAAAAATTCCTTTTGTGTCCGTGGGAAGTACACTAGCTGTTCTCTTGTTTGGCAAAATTTCGGATAATCATTTTTGATTTAAGCTTCATACGAAATGGTTGCTCAAAGTTCAGCTAATTTTCCTATTTTTTGTGGACACGCAAGACAGCGTTGAAGAAGTTTTGGTGCTCTTGCACAAACTCTTGGGAGAACTGCAATTCCCTTTATTAACATATATATAGTCCCAGCTGCAAAAAAAACTGGAGCAGATTCATTTGAAATTGCTGCTCTACAGATTGGAGAAGTTTTCAGTGGACGAAAAAAAGTCAAAACAGTTGCAAAAGGTGTTGGAACAAAAACAGTTGGCAGGTGGAAAAAAGAAACCCAAGCGTAGGACAAGAAAAACCATTTCTCGAAAAAGTATGAATATTTTTGCAGTAAATTTACTATACGATGTAGTGAAATGTTTTACTTATTTATGTAATTTAACTCTTTAAATTCCTTAGTTTGTTTTTACAAAAAGCTTTTCAGCAACTAACCTTTTGGTGAAAAACAAAGATAAAGATATTGGAATATGGGTGTTGTAGTCCTCCAATTGAAAAAATTAACGATAGAGTAGATAAATTTACGAAAATTGTAACCAACTTCTAGTAATTTGGTAAATCTTCCTGAAAGTTTACTCTGAGAAAGATAGAAAATTTTCCTACAAAAAAATCAGACACAAAAAGAATAATATACTAGATCTTTTTCAGTGCAATATTTTACCGGTGTACAGCAATTAACAAATTTGGAGGATAATTTTCGGAAAATTTCAAAAACTTTTAAAAAAAATTTGAAAGCTTCAAGACAAAGTGATAAAAGGTTTTTTCAGGCTGAAAAAATATTTGCAAATAAAATTTAAAATTTAAAAACTTCACAATTTTTCAAAAAATTTTCCAAAACTTACCATCTAAAACTTACCATACCGAAGTTTTGTAAGACAAGCTAGCCCTTACATATCACAAATTGTATAAAATAGCTAAGAAACGCAAACATCTTAATTAGCAAACGTATTCCCTATCTTAATATATAGGAAAACCGTTCCTTATCTTAATACATAGGTTGGTGACCGGATGCTCTTAATACATAAGGGTCACCACCCATTCCTCACCACCGCTTCTGCTCACTCTTCTACTACTTTTATTGAAAGATTATTTTTGCACAGAATCAGAAAGAAGAGACATCGCGGAAAGAGGCACCTCACATTCTAAAGTTACAGTATCCAGAAAACCCATGGCAATTACAGGCATCCAAATTACGGCAAAAGACTGGAGCTCAAACTATTTTCAAAAATAAATAAAGTTGAACTTACGTTTGCCTTTCCTGAAAAACCCCAAAGCCCTTTGAACGTAAGCTGAGGTCTTGAGTGGTTTATGAGCTTAACCGTTATGGATATAACTCCACCTATAGTAGCTTAACGGGAAGACAATTTACAAAGAGGACCGTGGAACACTGTACGGAGCATAAACCGGTGAGACAGCAACTGCAAGGTGTGATACAGATGGTGGTAGGCCTGGGTTAAAATCAGAAACTATAGGTCAAACAGGCAATACCCAAAATTTATTTACGCTAGAAACTTTTCACGTATGACAGGAAAGACCTAAATTAAACACCTGCGAGAAATTTTGGAGCAGAGAGTTGACCCTAAAACTGTGGTCTTTGAATTAACATAGCTAAGAAAAAACTTTAAAATAAAAGAAAACGGCTTTTTGTCAATTTTAAGTGGAGACCGCAAGATGGACGATTCTTTTGTTCGTTTTTCGAATTTTCATTTCCTTTGATTGTTCCGACAACAGTTTTTGCATGTTTGAAGTCTTGTCTATGAAATTGAGGAACATACAGACACACAACTGTGCGCCTATCCAGTTCGAAGTGTTTTGCCTCGTAATGTAAACTGACTTTTTCGCTAAAAAAAATTCGCAAAATGGAAAGTTAAAATAAAAAATTAAAAAGTAATGAGAAAGAAATGTTAAACATAATGATGACATTTATCACGAATTAATAGTTGTTTGACTTTGTTCGGTGAAATTTGTTGATGTGATAATTCAAATATTTTGATTTTCTGCATTAATCATTTTCTAATACTTTCATATAAGTTAATGAGGATGCATGAAATGGGCAAAAACGTCTGAATTGACATTCTTAAATTATCTTTGCAGAGATTAGAAAGGTACGAGACCTTCCTTTAATGCGATTAAAAATCCTTAGGAAATGGACTTTGCTTTGATATATATCTGCGATTTACGGAAAATTTAGAACGTTTTTAACGGTAAGTAAATCAGCTCGCATTTGCTCGCGTGGACTTCCGTGTTTTATCCAGTGTACTTTCAGATCAAAAGCAACGCGGTGTACGAATACGTAGTATACCGGAACAAATTCTAAGTAAAATCCAACACCTAGGTATTCAGACAGTTTCCTTCGCTAAGTGTTCCTATAGTTTTCCTGAAAGCAAAGGCCTAATCATTGTCGTAACAATCCAAAAATTAATTCGACGTGTAATTTTTTTTCTAAAACCATTTTCTTTGTAAAATTATTTGTGTGATGCGTTGAAATAAAAAAGGAGTCAATTAAAATGACTCTTTCCGTCATACGACATTCCGTGCACAGGTTGGATAGGTCAATATCAACGCTATTTAATCACATTGGCAAAATTTTGTGAATAAATCAAATTATTTTTAAAGCATCCAGAGAATCGTCAAATAAAATCTGTCCTCTTTGATTATAGCACTGATGGAGTTGTCTATGTTGTATGTGTTGTTATGTTTTTTGCACCCCCTGAGGCAGAAGGTTTCACTCCTCAGAAGTGCCAAACATATTTTGTTTCCTACAAACTTTGTTGTGTCAGTGTATGATTCGTTCCCCTTTTTGCTGAATATCTATCTCTGATATTTTCTGAACGGCTCCAGTAAACCCAAAAATTAGTGGAACAAAACTGCTGTGTTCCACATCCAGAAATCTTTGTTGGTATTTTTATGTCTCGACACTCACAATATTTATTGGCGTCAGATATAGTTTCAGGGCATGATTTAGCATGGATGTTGAAAGTTTTTGCATCGACAATTGTTTGACTGAACCGACCTCTCCATAGTCCATTCACCTTGATGTCAAGTAGAGCGTCATCTTCATTAGTGATTGTTTTGTTGTGAAAGCTTTCGCCTTCCATCGATTGACGATTGAGTTTCGGCTCTATCTCAACATCATGGCATGCTTCATCCAGGAGTGCCGCAAAGATATCATAAGTTCCATCATGTCTTAAGTGAGTGTATCTTTGGGGCCAGGATAGAGATTAAGCCAGTGTAAACGGTTATCCATATGGGTATGTATGCGGATTGTTTGGTAGTTCCATCCATATCTCTGATGTAAACCTTCTTTGAACTCTGATTTGTTGAGAGAAAATTGTACTTTAAGTGTAGCACGCGTACCCAGTTCAGTTTGATGCTTCTTTCTGTGTTGCTAGAACTATCGTTAGCTTTTTTCTGATGAATAATTTATCATAACTTTGGCTTTTTTGGCTATATGGTTTTCACCAGTAATACTCGGAAGTAGCTGCTGTCTTGCGTTTTTCTCAATTTCGTTCATTTTTTAAAATGCTTCCGGAGTTGTTCCGATTCCGGTTCGGAGGCCTAATTTACTTTGAAATCCCTTTGTGTAGCAGGAAAACACAACTTGTGGTATTTTTTAAGCAATTTTGAAATAATTTTTTGCTAGACTAGTTGTCTTTTCAACTTCGCTTTCCATTTATTTATCGCATGCTCATGGTGTTCTCATAACCGATTCAAGGACTCTAAAACCAGCTGTCATTTTAGTATTTGTTCCTCGAATGTCTTTAAGGCGCATTCCCGACGGTTTTCCTTTGTTTTGGGTTGACACCTAGAAGGCTTCACATTGTAGTCGAATGCCTTTCCGTGCACATCCAGGTTGTCGAGTATTGCACGGAGACACTTAAGATCACTTGCAGCGCTTCCGTCGTCTGCGTGCCGATTTTGGGTGAATTTGATTTTTGCAAAAACTCGATCAGTAGAATTATTCCTATTCCGAACATAGCCATTGCGAGGGGATCGCCTTGCGTTGTGACTTCGATAGATGTCAAAACCGTGTTGTCGGCATATATTTTGAGGGATGTTTATATGAACTGACCAGCTCATGTTGTAGTGCCAGACAAAAGACTTCTTCATTTTTTTAAAGCAAGTTCTCTATTGAGCGAGTTGAAGGCATTTTCTGCAACAATAAATAGAATGGCTTCCGTTTCCAGTTTCTCAAACTCGATCCTCAAGCTGTGGATACAGTATTTGATTCCACATTTCTGGCATACAGAATTGGAATTTGTTTTCCGACCTTTTTAAAGACTGTTTTTTTATACATCTGCTGATTGTTCTGCTAATTTTTTGCCTAAGGACCTCGCCTATACTAATAAGCTATACTCTTTTTGTTTTCCTGTCTGAAAGGCAGCGAATGGCGGCAGATATTTTTCCTGAACTCATTAGTTTATCAAACTGTTTAACTTCCTCGTTTTCTTCAAATTTCTTCCGCTTTGGATGTCTAATTTGTTTGAGGAGCTTTCGTTTCAATGAAATATTTGTCTAAAAAGCCTGGTTTCCAAAAAAATTATGCGGCGGCTCACAATTTTGGAAGTGGGTCATTTGTTTCTGATTTAGTTCTGGGAACAGCAGATGAGGGAGAATCATTGCTGTTT
Organism: Symsagittifera roscoffensis; assembly: GCF_963678635.1. NCBI lineage: Eukaryota > Metazoa > Xenacoelomorpha > Acoela > Convolutidae > Symsagittifera > Symsagittifera roscoffensis. The sequence goes on along the minus strand of NC_087065.1, from coordinate 73,883,948 downwards.
TCCTTGTGACGTTAGACACTGTTTTTTTTCTACTAATGACCACAGCTGCTGTTGCAGTAATACTGAGAATTCGTAACTGGACTTGTTCTTGCTTAGAACTTTGAAGTGCGGTTTCCGATTTTTTTATATGTCGTTTAATCGAATTTCAAGATCTTGGTCGATAAGTTTTTAGGGGTCAGAGGGGACTGTATTTATTACTGGGGGCGATAAGTTAGATTGTGTTGCGTTGGGCATTACTTTTTTCGGATGTTGCCGGTGATGTTTTGTCTTGAGTTTTGATGGGGGCTGTGGTTGGTGGTCTGTTGGTAGAGTTAGTCCCGTCTGCAAAGTACTTGGGGTTATATTGTATGCAGGTAACCCAATGTAATTAAACTTGCTGTTCTGCAGCTCGATACATGATACGTGGATGTATGCGTTGCAATTGAAACACCAAATACCTCCTTTTTGGAGGTGCCAATTGCAAATCAGGCAACGCAATCGATCGGCCATAATTTGGCATTGAGGAGGGTAAATTTTTGGTGAGTATATACAAGTTAGCTGAGCGAGCAATAGCTGATAATCTTATTACCACAGATAGAAAAAAGAATATCATCTTTGCAAAACATATTTGCACTGAACTTACCAATTAGATTGGGGGAAAAGGCTCAGGCTTTTGAGTAATGAAATGTATCGATAAGGGTAATCAAAAAATTATTAAGAGCACCAGATTTTCTATTTATGAAGTGATTATTTGCAGAAAGGATGGTTTTGGGGATAATAAGTTTATTTTATTCAAACTTAGGAATAAGTAAATTCATTAAAAATCTCCAATTTAGCCTAATTGTTGTGATAAGCTTTTTAAATAGTTTCATGTGATATGATACGCTCATAATGGTACGCTTGTGAGAAGAAGGCCCGGTACGGGATTTTAGAAACAGGCTCATCAAGCCGCGATACTCTCTTCTATCCGGCCATCCCCACCGGAACCTCCACCCGTGAAAAACCGGGTTGTTATCGGTTTTCATTTCTTTTTTGTTTTGTTTTTAAAACCATTTCTCTACAATCCATTTTACAATCTTTTTTTTTCTCTTGTTTTGCTTCTTCTGTACCCTGTTTAGTGAATGTCCGTGCCAAAGTACAGGCCGAAGTGGCTACCCAAGTGGAGCAGGAAATTGGTAATAGGAACCTCAAGGATCAAGTAGTGCAGCTCCAAAGATGTCGGAGCCACGGTTCACTCGTACAGAGGTGCAAAGCTAGCCGACCTTGCCGCTACTGCCTCGCGCTACCCCTCGCAGAAACTGAACTGTGTTACTAAATTAACCGGATTTGATGATAATTCATCTACGGTTTCCGACTTTGCTAATGATTGGAGATTTTTAAGGAATTTGATAATTCATAAGTTCAACCCAAATGTGCTAATTAACCCCAAAACCATCCTCTCTGCAAATAAGCACTTCATAAACAGAAAACTTGGTGCTCTAAATAACTCTTTGTTTCACCTTTTTAATACACTTTAGCGTTGAAGAATCCAAATTATTTCCCCCAATCTAAACGTTATTTTTGGTCCTAATAATTTTTGTAAAGATGTTATTAATTTTTCTTTTTATGGTAAGAAAATTTTCAATTTATTGCTTGTTCAACTAACTTATATATATTCATTATAATTTTACCTCCTCGCTGCCAAATTAGGGCCCATCAAACGCACTGCCATATGTGCAAACGCCACCTCCGTAAAAGAGGCATATGATGTGTCATTTGCAAAGCTTACATCCATGTCTCATGTAGCGGGCTACAGAGCAGCAAATTTTATAATTTTATTACGATGGGTTCTCCTGCATACAATGCACCCTCGAGAACTTTGCAAAAGAGCCCAACTCCCCCAACAAACCAACAAGCACAGTCCCAATCACAACAACTCAAAAAGAAACATCACCGGCAACACCTGAAACAAACGTACTGCCCAATGCAACACAATCTTATCCATCGACCCCAGCAATGACTACAGCCCCCTTCGACCCCTGGAAACTAATCGACCAAGAACTTGAAATTAAAATAAACGACATACATAAAAATGTCGTTAACTGGAAACCGCGCTTCATAATTCTAAGCAAAAACAAGCCCGACTTCCAATTCATAGAATTACTGAACCAGCAGCTGTTGTCATTAGTAGAAGAAACACCAAATTCTAAAGTGGCAATGAAAGCGGCAATGATTCTCCCACATCTGCTGCTCCCCAAAACTAAATCCGAAACAAACGGACCAAATTCTAAAACACTAAGCCGCCTCATAATTTTATGGAAGCAAGGCCTATTAGAAGATCTTTTTACTGAAGCGAAAGCTCTCCAAAATAGACATCCCAAACAAAAGAACTCCAAGGTAAACTAGGAAGTTAAACTAATGAGTACAGGCAAATTATCTACTGCCATTGGCTACATTTCAGACGAGAAAATAAAAGGATTACTTCCCCTAAACCGAGTCATTGAAGGAAAAACAGTCCTTAGTATCCTGAAAAAAAAAAACGCCCCAAGCCAAAACAGCAAACACTAACTATACAAATGAAATAAGTGAAGACACAATGCCATCCCACCCCTCTACATTCGAACAAATAAACGCTAAGACACTTCGAAAATCAACCCTGAAAACGCAGGGAAACCACGATCCTTCAGGTCTTGATGCGTGCGAATGGAGAAAGATAATAACTCACTTCAACCAGGCATCCATTGAGCTTTGCAAAACCATTGCTAAGCTATCCTATACAATAGCAAGTGGAGTTCTCCCCCATGAAAACCTAACGGCGTACAACCTAACGCCTGCAAAAATCCAGGGGTATGGGCCATTGGTATAGGCGAGGCTCTGAGAAGATTAATTGGCAAAAAAATCAACCAATGTATAAAATCAGACCTTAAAATTTTCGGAAAAAAATTCCAAATCTGCCTAGGCCAGAAAAGTGGAATCGAATAAGCTATCCATAGCTTGAGGAACGAGTTTGAGAAACCGGAAACGGACGCCATACTACTTATTGATGCAGAAAATGCCTTCAACTCGCTCAAAGAGAATTTGCTTTAAAAAAAGTAGTTATCCTTTGTCTGGCACTACATCATGCGCTGGGCAACTCAAATAGATATCCCTCGAATCTGTATGTCAATAACACTGTTGATAAATGCATGATAAATCGAAGCAGGCGATAAATACATGGAAAGCGAAAATGAAAAGACAGCTACCCTAACTGAAAAGTTTTCCAAAATAGCCAAAACATCACCACAAAATGCGTAATCACACGAAGGAAGTTCAAAGTGAATTAAGCTTTCTAACCAGAACAACTCCGGAAGCATTCAAGAAAATGGATGAAATTGAGAAAAACGTAAGACAGCAGCTACTTCCTAGTATTACTGGTAAAGACCATATAACCGATGAAAATTGAAACCTTTTTGCACTAATACTTAGAATGGGAGAATTAGACCTCCTCATCAACACGGTTTTTCAAGAAATTATGAGTGGTCACAAACCATTTGTGATCCGTTAGAAAACAATGATCCAGAATTAGCTGAAACGGAACAAACTCTGATAAATAGAAATATAAGAACTGAGAGACAGAACGTCACACTCTCAAATCGGAAATTGCTCATCAGAAAAAAAAAGTCTAGCGTCACAGAAAGGAGCAACGAATTGGCTAAGCGTGCTACCCTGAAAAAATACAATGTTTCTCTCAACAAATCAGAGTTTAAAGATTGATTACAGAGATATGGATGGGAACCACCAAACAATCCACTTACATGCCCATGTGGACAAGCGTTCACACTGACCTACTCTCTACACTGTCCCAAAGATGGATACACTCACCTAAGACATAATGAAATTCCCGATACCTTTGCGACACTCCTGGACGAAGTATGCCATGATGTTGAAATAGAGCCGTAAGCTTTCACAACAAAACAACCACTACTGAAGATGACCCTCGACTTGACATCAAAGCAAATGGACTCTGGGGAGGCCGATTCAGCCGAACCGTTTTCGATGTAAAAGTTTCCAATCCCCATGCTAAATCCTGCCCTAAAATTATATCTGACGCCTACAACTATTATGAGAGTGTCAAAACATTAAAATACCAACAAAGAATTCTGGATGTGGAACACAGCAGCTTTGTTCCACTATTTTTTGCGTGTACTGGGGGAGCAGCACCAGGCTCTACAAAAACCATTCAGAAACTAGCAGAGAAACTAAGCGAGAAACGGAACGAATCATACTCGGACACAATAAACATTATAAGAACAAAAATAAGTTTTGCACTTCTGAGGACTGCAATCCTCTGCCTTAGGGGGTGCAAAAGTATTAAAAATACATCCAACATAGACAATTCTATCTGCGCTATAATCGAAGAGGGTAAATTTTAATTGACAATATCTTGATGCTGTAACAGTCGCCTACTTCGGTCACATATGAGGCTTAAGAAAAATAGGCCCTATAACCATTGGCTCAAGAGTCAGGGACACTATCTCTTGTGTTTTTCTACCTCAAAACGGTCGGAGCCAATTCGGTTCGCTTAAGACCCGTTACAGCTTAAAGGCCACTACCAAAATATCCCCCCACTCTAGAAAATAAGAACGTCCCCATACTAACGTCCCCAAAAACAGGGTCGGAACAATCCGTTAAGTTACTCTTTATTAGACAGTAGAACTTTGATCCATTTCAGATGGATCAACCTAAAACTCGCCTTACCTCAACATAACAATCATAAAACACACTCGGGAAAACTAAATTAGGTACTTACATAGCAGCACACTCGAGAACTAGAGGTAACTAAATTAGTAAGCAACTTGAGAATGATCGGGGAATTAAGTTTGATTCAATAAGTTCTAATCGAACATGTTTTATCTCAAGAATGGAGTTTTGGTTCTGGACCATTGGGACACTTCGGTTATCCACCTTTCCACCGAAGGCTCACTCTGGTTCAGCTAGATTCCGATCTTCTTTTTTAATCACTGTCTCCTATATCAAGATAGGACAGCTCTACTCTCGTGGTTTTTATTATTATCTCGGAAATTGCGAATAGCAGTTTCCCGCTGTTTTTCTGTCACTTTCCCGCCATTGTCAATTTGGTCGTTCTCCTTTTATATTTTATGTTTTCAGTTGTCGCGAGAAAACTGAGCATGACAGGCTCCATTCGAATTTTTGAAAAAGAAAACTCCATTCCAAAACCACGTATTTTTGTGTTCCTCAAGGTCAAACTTCCAGATATGACCGACTGGCACATACTTCCCGGACTCAAGATCGATGTCCTCATTGCGTGCTGCCGTCTGTCAGTGAATCCCCAGGAACCCGAGTGTTACTCAAGATACAGTGCCAGTGGTCATTTACAGAAGTTTGCAGCAGACTTAAGTTAATCTACACCCCAAAATTCACAACCATGTAAAATTTTCACACTATCGCTAAAAAATTTTGCCGATGTGTTTATATAGCGTTGGTACGGCCCTATCCAACCTGTGCACGTACCGTCGCATGACGGAAGGGCCCATTTTAATTGACCTTTTTTAAAAATCAAGAGCAAAGTCTGAATCTGTACATTAGTTATCATTAAGGCCGGCTACTATGGTAATTCAGTTCAGTTTAATTCGGCGGGGTTGTCCTGGTAGAGGGGGAGAATAAAAAAAATAGGCAATACATAGAACAATGCGACAGATACAATGGGCAATACATAGAAAATTCCTTCTTTAAAAGTCCGTCATAATCTTGAACAAACTAACAGATGATAAAGTCAACTTTAAAAACATACTATCATACAAAAAAGCAAATATAAAATTCAAGAATTATTATTTAAAGAAGACCCCTCTGTGGCAACTCATGGTAAAGTTTTAGGAAAAGCTTCAAGTTTATATAATAACATTTATATATAAACCACCTTGAAGCTCTCAGGTGAAAAGTAATCATCGATAATTGTAATAAATTTTGTTTTGTTTATTGTAACTATGCGTATCTAATGATGTTATAATATTTTTATAAATTGATAGAAAATATTTGACATACACTTATGTGTTGAAATAGATTTCGATGTGCAAATAAAGTGTTTTTTTTTATAAGATCTTGAAAAATGTTAATTACAAAAAAAAGGCGAAAACTTTTGTAATGAGAAATTTTGTGCCTCATGTTTTAACCTTCATTTCGTAAAGTTTTTCAACATATTCATATTACAAAAACTAAAAGAAAAAACCAAAAAAGGTAAAAAGTAAAAACTTGTCGGGAATTTCTGTGCTACCTGAAACGCAACCGGTTATTCTTGATAACAGATTAGAAGAATCTTTCAGGAAGTAAATGTCACCCGCAGCCGAGAGTTCCGGTGTTGCCCAAACGTTCACCAAACCTCAGATCATAGCGCACGTGGAAAAGAGTCTTGATTTCACCTTGTATGACGCTAAGTGGATACCTAGAAGTGCCAGATTCATTGTCTTAGGATCGAGGCCACGCGGAACTGGAACTCTACAAATTTATGAGCTGACATCAGGTGCCGGAGAAGTAAAAAAATTAACCGACGTTAGTTATATATTTTTTTATTTTGTCTCGATAAGTGGACAGGAACTATGGCGTAGGCGAAGTTCCTTTTTAATTTTTTCCCAGCCTCTTCTGACTAGCTCAAGTAAAGCCTGCTGAAGTTCAAGTGGGGTACCATACTAAAGCCTTATTGGTCGTGCTTCGGATTCATCAAAAAAGTTTCAAAGAAGTTTCTGTCGAGAAAAAATGGTCTGAATGTTTTCAATTTTCAGACGAAATTCACTGAGAGGCCACTTCAGTTTTTTAGTCGATCTTAACGGGTAAAAACCGGCTACTGTTGAATTTTTTTCAGGTTGAGAAGACGAATTCTTTCAAATGTGCAACTTTTGGTGCCTCCTCTCTTCAGCACAGACAAATCGCAACGGGAGATTTTAAAGGAAATCTTCAAATATGGTTCGTGGTAATAGAAGTTGAATAGGTGTTCAGATAGTTTTTCTGGAGGCAAATTTTCTATTTACTAAAGCCATTTTCTTTTTATTAAGAGTCAATGAACGTAGTGAAGACTTTTTTAGTCGTGATGATTTTTATTAGGGTTTGACTTTTGGTTTCTTTATTTTTAAGTGCAGTTCATTTCCTTTATTAAAAAGAAGGCAAAGTCCACCATCCATCAGTAAAAGTGTATATGTCACGAAAAACTTTATCAACTTCTAATTTCGGAAGTGAATTTTACTTAAAAGCTTTCCCAGCGGAATAAAAACTTTAACTATGGATCTAGTTTTCTCAAATATAGTTCATTTTAATACAAAAAAGTCAATTATAATTGTTTCTTGAAATTCAATTTGCTTCAAGGGCATATAAATTGAAATTCGAAAGTTGGAAGTTTTTTGTATAAAATATATTTTTTCTGTTTTATGACTATTTTCTAACCGTCTGTTGGCTATGTTTGTAAATGATAGCATTTTTGATTCATTTCTTTAAATTGAAAATTTACGAACTGGCGTTGCATAATTTTGTTGGCTTGGAAGTTTCATTCGGCCAAATTTTTGTGTCTTTATGCATTTGTAGGTTTTTGGAGGGGAAAGGGTGTAAAATATGTAATTTCAGAACAAATTCAATATAGCTCAAAAGTTTTTTATGACATTTTTTGGTTTTTGGCACAACGGGCGTTCATCCAATTGGTATGTTTGTTACGTTATGATTGCTTGGTATCACAATTAATGCGAATCCTTGCTTCCCCTCTGTGTTAAGATTGCCATTATAAGTATCCCTAATCCTTTTCAACTTTACACGCTAGACTTTTTTTCATTAACTTTGATCCCCTTAAGATCAGGGGTTCTCGTTGTTTTTTTACTTCAGTATGTATGCAATTGATTTTTTTATGTTGGTAAAAGTTGAATCGTCGGGCTTTCGTTTGTCTGCTCAGTTGCCTTATTAAGGATTTTGGCTTGCGCGGTAAGTAGCCTTCGCTGTAGTTATAAAAGCAAGTGTTGTTCAATGTAGTTTCATGGGGGACTTGAAAGTTTTAATTTTTGTTAATCAATGATTTTTGGCTCTGCTACATTACGGATTGTTCTCATTTTGTAAGCAGCTCCTTTTGTTCTACAGGTTCGATTCTCTAGGTTCCATGATTTTTAAAAGTTTTTTTTGCTCATTTGCCATCGCTTCTGCACCTTAAGATCATCAGGGGTTCGAGTCTTGGCAGGACCTTGTTTTTTTTTCAGTATGTTTTCAATTGAATTTTTTTTGGGTAAAAGTTCCTGTTTGATTTATTAAACAGGTATTATGAAAACGTTTTTTTTTTTCCAGATGAGATCTGTTTTTTGTTTTTTTTTTTTTTTATTTTTTTTTTTTTTTGAGACGCTTTTTCGAAAAATTCGCTTTCCCAAAAAACTACCCGTCAGATTCTCATAAAAGTGGTACAATTGGATTCAGTAGCGTTTCACCTACCTGCCTGCATGAAATTTAGGGCAATTTTTACCCTACCCCACCCCCTACGGTCTTAGAAAAGCTTCACAACTCGGTACTTTTTCACTTTTTCCCCATTTTTTCGGAAATTTTCGATTTCCTCAAAAACTACCCGTCCAGATTTGGGATTAAGGGTTTAATCGATAGACCAGGTTGTAGGAAACTCCCATGCACAAGCGGCTGGTCCCTAATTTGCTTAGGGGAAGAGCTATAGACTTAGGAAAAGTCACTTTTTTGATTTTTTTGCCTATTTTTTTCGGAAATTATCGATTTCCTCAAAAACTACCCATCCAGATTTGGAATTAAGAGTTTAATCGATAGACCAGGTTGTAGGAAACTCCCCCGCACAAGCGGCTGGTCCTTAACTTGCCTAGGGGAAGAGCTATAGACTTAGGAAAAGTCACTTTTTTTGACTTTTTTGGCCTTTTTTCAAATCTTTCCGATTTCCTCAAAAACTACCCGTCCAGATTTGGGATTAAGGGTTTAATCGATAGACCAGGTTGTAGGAACCCCCCCTACACAAATGGCTTGTCCCTAATTTGTCTAGGGGAAGAGCTTTACACTTAGGAATAGTCAATTTTTCGGTTTTTAGGCCATTTTTTCAAACTTTTTCGATTTCTTCAAAAACTACCCATCCAGATTTGGGTTTAAGGGTTTAATCGATAGACCAGGTTGTAGGAAACTCCCCTGCCCAAGCGGCTGGTCCTTAATTTGTCTCGGGGAAGAGCTGTACACTTAGGAAAAGTTTTTTTTAAAGTTTTTTGGCATTGGAACAAATATTCAATATACTTATTTTGTGTATTTTTTAGACAATGGAATCCTCTATGCTTACGTTTTCTCGCTTTTGCTTGGTGCTATTGGCTTTGTGTTGAGTTTTTTTGTATGGTTCGAAGAAGTCCAACGAGAAGTTGCACGAGTTACGCTAGTTCTCTTTAATCAGGTCGGTTTGTTCCAGAACGTTTTTGTGATGTCAGTTATAGTCAACATATTATAGTCATATTTGCAATGCTTGGACAAAATTTAAAAAATTCGAAAATTAAAGAGTCGTTAGAAAAATGAAAAATACTTTATTTCATTAATGTTAGCTGGTTTGTGAAACACACATTTCACTTAATTCTAGTGAATAATTATTCACATTGTTGAAGCATTGTGCATATGATTTTATTTTAAATATATTTAGCATGTAACCATGATTGATACGGTTTGCGTTGTCGCACTGTAAAAGGCCCGCTTAATTCACATTACGGTTGCCTTGTCGCACTGTGAAAGGCTCGTTTAATTTTAGTACGAACATTTTTGAACGAACTAGTCGTTTAATTTTTTACCAAAGCGTTACCAATGAATGCATAAGCTTCTCTTTCACTTTTTTTTGCGTAGGAAGAGCGCTATCGACTTGAGAAACCTGAAATTTTAAAACAATTTTAAAATAATCAATATTAAAATAATCAAACAGGTCTCTCCAGCTTTCAGCTGGGCCCCTAGTTGAATAGTCGGGCTTTCGTTTGTCTGCTCAGTTACCTTATTAAGGATTTTGGCTTGCGCGGTAAGTAGCTTTCGCTGTAGTTATAAAAGCAAGTGTTTTTCAATGTAGTTTCATGGGGGACTTGAAAGTTTTAATTTTTGTTAATCAATGATTTTTGGCTCTGCTACATTACGGATTGTTCTCATTTTGTAAGCAGCTCCTTTTGTTCTACAGGTTCGATTCTCTAGGTTCCATGATTTTTAAATAGTTTTTTTTAGCTCATTTGCCATCGCCTCTGCACCTTAAGATCATCAGGGGTTCGAGTCTTGGCAGGACCTTGTTTTTTTCAGTATGTTTTCAATTGATTTTTATTTGGGTAAAAGTTGAATTGTCGGACTTTTGTTTGTCTGCTCAAGTTTTGTCGGCTTAATTGCTTTATCGCGGATTTTGCTTGCGCTGTAAGCAACCTTCGTTGTACTTATAAGTGCAAGTATTGTTGAATGTATTTTCATGGGGTTTTGATAGTTTTTATTTTCTAATCCTTGATTTATTTGGCTCAGCTGCATCCCGGATTTTTTTTCTGTAAGCAACTCTCATTGAAATAGCAAGTGCAAGTAGTGTTCAATGTACTTTCAGGGGGACTTCAAAATTTAGTTAATTGTTTTTCGGCTCCACTTGTCTGCTTAAAGATTGTCAGCTTTGTTTACTCTTGGTAAGTTTCGTTCTGTTGCTAATTTTAGATGCAAATTTCTGGCTTCTTTGCCCAAAATGAACTTGTATTGAGACTTGAGAAATTTTAAAGTTTGTTAGTTCTAGTTTTTTTTTACTTAAGTTTTTTTATGTTTGTGTTGTATCGGAAGTGATGCATGTTTGTGTTGTATGGGAAATGATGCGAAGCAATCGTTTTCCGAAAGCTTGAGTTTTTGTTATTTTACTTGGCAGAGCAAGTGAATTGTAATTGGAAATCGGCTGTGTTCCCGTTAACAATTTTTCTTATAATTCTGCACAGAAAATCACGTAGATTTCTATTAGGAAAACTCCTGTGTACGCTATGCCACAGTTCATAAAATTTAAAGTAGATTTTGGTGGTTTTAGTTTTAAGATAAGTTTTTTCTTTGACCGAAATATGGAAGTTCCGGATATGCAGTTAATGCAGATCTTCGTGTTTTTTAAGGACTCAATTGTTTGTATAGTTAATAAAATTTTTATTTTGTGCAGAAGCAACTTTAGTTGTTGAGAGCCCTGAAAGTTTCAATTATTTGCCCTGACATATTTTTCTGGACATGAACAAGCACATTTTAATTCAATTTTTGTATTGCAGGGACATCGAGAATCTTGGGAAGTCGCCAGTGTTTTCACACGAAAGTGCTCATTCTGAAATCATCAACACTATCGATGGCGCCGGTGGTCTGGCACAGGAGGGCTCCCCTGAACTGGTGACTGGGGGAAGAGATGGCGCAGTAAGAGTGTGGGATACGAGGCAGACTGAGTATCCGGTCGCCAGAATGGAGCCCGTAGAAGGAGAGGCAAAACGCGATTGTTGGGCTGTCGCTTTTGGTTAGTGGTTTCGAAAATTAGTACGACATAGAACCCAGGAGTCTTGTTTAGTGACATGAATAGTACAAAAAAAGAACCCCATGTTTTGTTTAGTGATCAACATCAATAGTTATTTTATGACAGATATATGTAGAAAATCTAGGTTATGACAGATTTAGGTTTGAAATGATTCTTTTATGACATCTTTTTAAATCTAAATAAAGCTTCTAAATTTTTATATTGTTAAACCCCCAGTAGACCAAGTTGAGCATGTAATTTGGATTAAATTTGCTAAACGCGGAATGTAAAAGGCTCGGTTATGATTTCCGCCAAAAAATTAACATCCCGCGCCACCAAAAACTGTTTTAAAAGAATGTTAACTTGAACCTCGCAATTATTGATTTCTTTATCAGGTGACTCACACAATGCGGAAGACAGAACAGTAGGAGCTGGATACGACAATGGAGATTTGAAGTTATTCGATCTGCGCAAAATGGCAGTCAGGTGGGAAAAGAATGTCGGCAATGGAGTAAGTGTGACTTGTTATTAGTACCTATTATTTATCAGATAAAGGTCATTTACTTTAAAAATGCACAGGAAAATCGCAAAAATATTCACTTCAAATCTTATGCAATTTTCGATTAGTGTTTGTTTTTGAAATGGTAGAATTTTGTTTTGAGATAAGTCTGAAGTGACTCACTGAAAAGTTTTCACCTCTTTCGGTGAGGAAGGAAGTTGTCCAGTTGATCCGTTTCAGTAAGCTTGACTTAATAAATACCTGATGTAAAGAAAAACAATAGAATTTTGGCTACCCAAGGAAAATAACATTCGACTTCAGTACAAATGTCACTTGATAATGGTTCCTCTTCATAGATCTGTGGCCTGGAATTTGACCGCAAAGACATATTGATGAACAAGCTAGTGGCCACTACTTTGGAGGCCAAGTTCTATCTGTTTGACATGCGAACTCAACATCCCACCAAGGGCTTCGACATGCTGACGGAGAAGGCGCACAAAAGCACAATTTGGGCGGTGCGTCATCTGCCCCAGAACAGAGACGTGTTTGTGACTTGCGGAGGAAGCGGCGGAATTAATTTATGGAAGTAGTGAGTATGCTATGATTCTTTTTTTTAAAAGTGTAAATGGGTTTGAACTCTAACTCGTGCGGTTTTATGGTTTCTTTTTCGAGAAAAATTCTTAGTCGGCTCAAATTATGTTTTAGCAGTTTGGCGTTTGTTTTAATCGGGAACTAGACTTTTTTTCCCGTAAACAACTTTTCTGACATACTTACTTGCTTTTTTATCCTCATTGAAAATGGGGAAGAACTTTGTATTCGGGCGTGTTTTAGTTTTTTTTGTTTTCACACAAAATCAGGTACCACAAATAATCATCGGAATGGGTCGAGTGATGTATCAAATTAAAGCGCTTTCATTTTAATTGGCGAGCAAGCAGGCTTGCAATAGCTTCTTTTAATAGCTTACAGTAGCATATTTTTAGCCGTGAGAACTTAGTTTTACTCACCTTTTTGGTGTTTTTTAGAGCGATTTGGGCAATCATTAACTTCAAATTGAAAAAAAGATATTAAATTTGAAACAAATATTTGATTTTTTTGTTTACTTTTCAAATGATTTCTTTTTGTTTCCCTAGTTTTTTTTAAACAAAAATTGTTGTCCACTCTGCTTATTTTACTATGTCTGTCAAATATGCCTAAGTTCTTTTTTTCGTTCAGATCCTTTTATCGCAGCACGCAGAACAAACGACACGAACTTCAAGACTATGGTCGGAAATTCTGTGTTGTTTGTTATAGTTGTAAAGAGTTGCAAAAACGTCGGACAGACAGAATTAAGTAATAAGCTATCTCCCTATATTGACATATTTCTATTGCAATTTTATGTCGATGTTTCAGACTACCTTGAGATCTGAATTCTGTCTGAGACAGTGGTTTTTGCATGCAACATTTTTGCGAAGTAGGACGATTGCAATTGCTTTATTTACACTAAGTGCGAGCAGCTAGTGTATTAATACGAACCCTTGTTTTTTTCTAACCCAGCTCGCAAAAAAGTGTTCATTAAAAATGGAAAGTGTGCACTTATTTGGTGGCACTTTTGCTATAATCACGATCTAGCATTGGAAATTTCATAGTATCTTTTCTGCTTTATTTGTGGCTACTATTTGCGATGTATAAAGCGTGCGTGGCTGAGTGGTTAGTGCATGAGACTCCTAATCTCTAGGTTGCAGCATTAGGTGGCATATTGAATCCGAGACGTAGACGCATTTTTAGTAATTCGAAGCTTATTTTTTTTTGCTATCGCACTTTATAGAGCTGCTTTTTGTCGCGTTCTCGCTAAAGTTTGCGAAGCAAAGTTTTGCCTCTGTTAAAGTTAATACCAAATTGTTGGCACTATCGGTGACCTTGAGCAATTTAAATGGTCAAAAATTTGCTTTTTAGGTTGAGTTGTTTTTGGACACTATTTTACGTGTGGAAATCAATGATAAAAACAGAAATCGGTTGTCAAAATGTGCAGTTTTAGGTTAATGAATTTTCGTTCAGATTCTTTGACCTAAAAGATATTGCCAACTAAATTTGGCTAAAACAATGATTAAATTTTTCTGTCCGATTTTTTAAAATTTTTATTATACATAGCCTGAAACTGCTCAGTTTGAAGTCAGAAACCAATTTAATTTAACTCGTAGGCGATGTGGCAGAAGAATTAAGCCTATGCAAAAGTTCGGACAGACAGAATTAAATGAATGAGAACAACATTTGACTTTTTAGGCAACCTTGAAATATAAAAAATAACTTTCGCTAGTAAAAATTTCTGAATGAATTTATTTGCTCTTTTGAATTAAAGAATTGTCGTCAAGTTTTTTGTAACTACCTTCATTGAGATTTGCAAAAAGTTGCAACAGACAGATTTAATTAAAAGAGCAAATGACCTCGTTCAGAAAATTTTAGCATGCAAAAGCTAGCTTTTCAAACAAAAAATATGACTCAAGGTTATCTAAAAACTCAAATTTTTATGCAAAAATTGCAAAAAATTGGCAGATTGCTCTTCTAAATTATTTCTGTCTGTTCCAACTTAGCTATAATTAGTAGCAAAAAGTTCGGACAGACAGAATTAATTAAAATGAGCAATCAGTGCTTTTCGACGCTTTTTTGCATGCAAAATCTGAAGCCGAACAACCTTGAATTTTTTGTCAGACCAAATTCAAAAGCGAGATTGTCGGTTATCCGATGATTACGCTAGCCTAATTTTTAAATACTGCGATGAACATCCAGATTTTACTATAAAACAGCTCGACGCTTTGGATGCAATTGCCCGCCGTGGTTATAGATTGAGCGAAACTCGGATCTACTTAACAATCTCCCCCCCCCCCCCCCCCCACCTATTGTATCTACTGAAGAATCTCCATCCCTGTAAATAAAAACAGTAAATTCGCACTAGAGCATTGTATGTAAATTCGAATTTTGCTGCATTCTGATGGGTCGAAAGTTCGCTGCCAGTAATCTAATTAACAATCTCCTCCCCTTTCTTGAAAGTGGGGATTGTTAAGTAGATCCCGTGGCTCTGCTTTATGAACTTTCGATGTTATGTTTATTTCAGTTTTAATTTCAGTTGATGTCTAGACAGTTGTTCTTTTTAATTAATTCTGTCTGTCCGAACTTTTTGCAACTCTCTATATGTAAACCACCGATTAAGTTCAAGGTCGCCGATATTGGCGACGATATTTGGCAAAAACAATATAGAGTTGCCAAAAATTAGAACAGGCCAAATAAATTAAAAAGAGCAAATGTCCTATTTCAGATACAACTTTTGCATGCAAAAAGCTAATAGTTCAGACAGATAGTATGTATCAAGGTTACCTTAAATTCTAACTTGCATGCTAAAATTGGAAGATTACTCTTTTGAATTGTCTGTTCCAACTTTTTTTGCAACTTATATTATATAATTTTTATTTCAGCTCCTACCCCTCCTCGCGAGTGAAGGAGAGCAGCGAGGGGGTGAAGGAGGGAGTGGTGGGGACAGTGGAGAGTGTGCAGAATGTGATCATGTCCACCCAGCCCATCTCCTCCTTCGACTGGAGTCCAGACAAGACTGGACTGGCAGTGTGCACTGCATTCGACCAGACATTCAGAGTCATCATTTGCACGAAACTCAACACGCTCTAAACTACAGACATAATTGCAAAACGTTTGGATAGACAGAATTAATTAAGAATTTAGATCGCATTACATAATTCAGAAAAGTTTTTTTATTTTGGTTTTAAAGAAGTTTGTTTGTCTCGAAATGTTAATTAATTCAGTCAATCCGACTTCGTTGCAATTTATTATGGCACGTGTCTGAAAAGAGTGACGACCCTTCGAGTTGAATGGACGCAAAGTATGTGGATGTTGAAATAAGTGAAGTGATGTCTTGTTGACATTATTGGATGAAGCTTTGTATCATTGAACTTGTATCATTGGACTTGTTCGTGGTGGTGTGTCTGTTTCAGCTTTTGGAACCATTGACAGTTTGCTAGAACATTTTTAGTCGATTCTACCATATCATTGTGAAAATTGTCTTAGCGCTGATTTGTAAGCTGTTAGATAGTCTGTATAAAAAAATTTAATATTGATTACTGCAGACTTGACATTTTGCTTAACTTAATTTGCAATTTAATGTCTGCCACGTCTTATTGTTCATTTTCATGTTTATCATATCAATTGTACTTCGTCTTTTTGCAGATGTAAATAAACGCGTTGTTCATTTGTAAATATGATAGATATTTAAAAATTAATTCTGAAGATTTGTCGTTCCGAGTCGAAAGTTTTTTCAGTCCTTTCATTGTTTTGAAATTGAAAGTGATTTTCGATCTAATATCCGTTGAAAAATACCAATTATGTGCGAATTTTTTTAATTATCAGACTCTTTTATAGGGCGTAATGATTTTTTTCATTATTTTTTCAGGAAAAGTCTTCAAAATTGTTAACGCTCAAATTTGCTTTTCCGCGGTATGACTTGGATTTCTTTTTTTGAGATCATTTACTTTGTTCAAACGAAGGCTAACCCCACTATTGATAAGCAAAGTGTAAAAGGTCACGAAAAACGTGATCGACTTCTAGTTTCGTTTTTTTTTAAATTTGAATTTTTCAATTTGGGTCATTTCTACTGTCAAAGAGCTTTGAGGTCATTAATTTTTTTCTTTGAAATTCGAAAGCTGAGATTTTTTCAAAAAAAACAAGTCGTATTTTTGTTTTGTTAACTTGCGTTCGTTGACTCTTTTTCAACTGATTGTTGCCGATATTTTTTGCATCTTGATTTTGTGACACGTGGATGTAGCTATCTAAATTTTACCTCCAATTTCAGTGAGCTAAAATGTCTTCTCGAAAGTTCTTCGTTGGTGGAAACTGGAAAATGAACGGCAACAAGGCCGCCATTGATACCATCATTGAGCGTCTCAACAGCAATAAAAACGAGAGCGTGGAAACAGTTTGCGCTCCTCCTCAATGCTACCTGGAGTACACCAGATCCAAGCTAGATGCTGCCGTCTTCGTATCAGCCCAGAACTGCTACAAGGTGGAAAAGGGCGCGTTCACTGGTGACATTAGCCCCGCAATGCTCAAGGATCTAGGTGTGACTCATGTCATTTTGGGGCACAGTGAGCGTCGTCATGTATTCGGAGAAACAGACGAGTTGATCGCGGAGAAATGTGCGCATGCTTTGGAGAACGGTCTGACTGTTATCGCGTGTATTGGAGAGAAACTAGAGGAGCGAGAGGCTGGCCAAACTGAAGCAGTGAATGTGCGTCAACTAACTGCCATTAAAAAGGCAATCTCTGATTGGTCTAAAGTGGTAATCGCTTATGAGCCAGTTTGGGCTATCGGAACTGGCAAAACAGCATCACCGGATCAAGCGCAAGAAGTTCACCAGCAGTTGAGAGCATGGATGGCAGCTGAAGTTTCAAAAGAGGTCGCGGACTCTATCCGGATAATCTACGGAGGCTCGGTGTCGGGAGGAAATTGCAAGGATCTGGCAAAGAAGCCAGACATTGACGGGTTTTTAGTCGGAGGCGCCTCCTTGAAACCAGAATTTGTCGAAATTATTAACGCACGAAATTAAATAATCGGACTGATTAGCTCACGAATAACTTGATGAGATGTATGTTTTCGTCTCATGACTTTGCACAACAAAGCTGAATGTAACTAATTCGTACACAACTTGATCGACTTAGGCTATAATTGACTTGACTTGCTGAAATCATTTCTTTAGATGAGATAAATCTGAAATTGTTAACTAATATTTGCTGAACTAGATGTTTGAAAAATATAACTATATCAAAGACTCTTTGACTTTCAATTCTCGGATCTACGGGAAGTTTTAGATGACAGAAAAGCCACAGAAAATAGATGCCTTCGAACTCAATAAAAACATATATAATTTGGTACTGATAGAAGCTAATTTTCACTGATTTAGGGCATGCCCTTTGAGTTCTCAGCCGTGAATCATATGTAAACCTTAAGAAAGTGTTCCTTCATTTAGCGCAAATGGCGGGTAAAAGGCGTGACTTCTATATGAAAATTGGGAAAAAATAAATTTAGATAAGTTTTCATGTTCCTTACCGGTTATTCAAATTTCCGGTGGCTATCTGTTTATTTGATTTGAACTGATTCTGATCGCAGTGTAATCACCTTATAGGTCTTGTAGTTTTGATAAGATAATTTCTTAAGACTGATTTTTATAGCGCTTTTTGATCACGTTTACCCGCGGAAAGAAGGATAGTGAATGTGACAAAACAGTTTTTGGCTTACTGTGAGAAAAATTACTTCTTTTTGCTCAAGAGTAGAAAAACGTACTTCAGACTCTTTTATAGGTCGTGATAATTTTTATTTCGTGTTTTTAGGAAAAGTCTTAAAGTTTGTCCAAGCTAAAATTAATTTTTTTTCGCTGTTTGACTTTTGGTTGGGTGGAGCTTTTTCGCAACTTGGACAGCAACTGGCTACCTTTCTTAGTAAAAATTTTGCGGCGCCATGACTTTACTTAAGATTTCCGTCGGCTTAGCTGCCTGTCTGTTGAAAAAATACAATCTAGCAGATTAATCAACAGCGTAGTGCAGTTGCCGTGATTTGCAGTTTATCCAGGAGTGAAAGGACGAACATACGAGCTGTGCAGCTCTTTACGGAGAAGCAATGTTGTTGTCCTGGTTAAGAATTTGATGCAATTTTTTTTCCAAGGCTGGTCTTTCTGTAAATGCAAAGATCGTGAACAAATGTCTGTTCATTTTTTTTCGTCGTCGTTAACCCTTGCGTCAAGTAAGGGTATTGCAATCGGGTACTAAATTTTTTTCACGTCTAACAGCTGTAGTTCAAGAGCTGGCTTGGAACTACTGAAGTGATAATTGTGGTACAGCTGAAGAATTTTAAGATATAATTTTTTTTGTCGACGTTGATTTTGACCCAAAATTTGTCGGCTACTTGCCGGGTATTTTATTTCAAATTTTTTGCTAGATTTGATTATTTTTTCTTCATTTTCATGAGGGTTAATACAATTCATGGTTCTCTGGTTTTCATAGGCGCCAAAATGCTGTTATAAAAAGGAGATTTTTTGAAATATTCTGTCAGAAGTTTTTTTTTTTGCATTTCGGATGCATGATTTCTGAAATTTTCAGTTTTTTCGGATGCATATTTTCTGATTTTTTTGTCCTAAAAGTTCGGGGAACTAATATTACTTTTAATTAGTTCGGTCTGTTTTTGTATTGAGCAATTTTGATTCACGATGATGGTTAATCGTATTGTCTCAATATGCCAAAAAATGTTGATAAATATCCAGATTTTTTTTGGTATATTCGTCTCTACTGTTTTGTCTTCAAAGGAATGTGGCGGCAAGTTTTGCCCGAGATCCAGGAATGTGGTTCTTTACGGGCGTACTTTTAAAATGTTTCCTTTTTGTCATGATCCAGCTATCTTACCGTTGGGTATAAGTTTCATGTTTTATGAAACTTGAAATATTTGGGTTATTTTTAATAGTAATGAACGTAGTGAGTACGCTCGGTCTTGCTGTTTTTTTTGGTTTTTTTTTGAGGAAAAAGTCTTAAAATTTGTTCACGCTCAGTTAAGATGACCTGTGATTTCTTTTTAAGTTCAGTGTATTTCCATTGTTAAAAGGAAAGCAAACCCCACTATCGAACAGCAAAAGTGTAAAGGTCACGAAAAACGTTATCGACTTCTAATTTCGAAAATGGAAGTTAACAGTTAGATTTCCCAGCTAAAAAAGTTTCACTTATTGATCCAGTCTTATCAAATTGGGTTAATTTTAGCAAAAAAAGTTTTCATCATAAATTGTTCTACAAATTCAAAGAGCTTAAAGGCCATCTATTTTTTTTCTTCAAAATTCAAAAGTTGAAGATTTTTTTAAAACCAATCGGATTTTTTTTCAGTTTCCTTTCGTTCATTACTCTTTTCCAACTGTCAGTTGGCTATGTTCATACTGTCAGTGTTTTTTTTCAGATTTTCTGTATATTCTTTTTTGTGGCAGTTGTTTGTAATTTTTGCATTCATTTTTTGAAATTTGGTTTTTCATTTTTCTTTCATTTTTATCTCATGCTAAAGCTAACCCTAAATCCAAAAACATAGCTAACAGACAGTTGAAAAGTCTGTTAGTTATGTTTTTGGGGTTTTCGTTTGCTAAATTTCCGGTTTTATTTGATTAATGCTATTTTACTTCTAATACATTAAGTGTGCTATCCAGAAATTGATAGTGTTGCAATAAAATCACATTTCATTTTGGTTTTGTGTTCCTCTTTTCAGAGTTTGTCGACTTAGTTTCGTTTTAAGTTTTTTTTTTCTAATAATTAATAGTGTCAACGATTGCCTGGAACTTGGAGCATATGATAGGCTCACGCTCATTTTCGTTTTTTTAATTCTAATTTTTTAATTTGGTGTTTTTAAGTAAAAGTTTTCTAAATTTGACTCCTTATGTTTAAACTAGACTTCCCGAGTTGAGTTGGAAATAGATTTTTTGTTGCAAGTAGCAAGCGTTATCAAATTGGAGCACAAACGTTTTTCCTCGTGATTAGCTTGCTTAGTAGAATCACTTATCATTGGATAGCTTGGTTCATAAGCAGTTCAACGAAAGTTCTATGATGCATGTTTAGCCTGAAGCCAATGAAGATTCCTGGATCTACAAAAGTCTAGGATTTGGATCCAGGAAGGATCTCTTTCTTTGTGCAAATTTAAAAGTTTTCAGCTGCAGAAAACAATGTTTCTGCCTATTTTTGTCGGTTAGTTTCCATAGCACCTGTACTTTTATGCAAACCGGAAAACCCTAGCTTCTTGAAAACTCAAAAACCTCAATTGGAAAACTTATCTTTTTTAGTTTTTCAGATTAGTTCTGCACGTAACTACAACTAAAATTTTCACAATCATGTTATTTGTTAACGGACAAGTACTTGATTTTGAATTGTTTGTTGTGGTATATATTTTCTGCAAGTGTTGCGAAGCTTCGTTTCGCCTTTGTTGAAAAACGTGGCATTTTTTTGAAAATTTTTAAGGATGTGAAAGTTATCGTTAAATTATATCACCTGTTAACTCAAATTAGTCTCTTATGGTTACGTGACCATTCAAGTTAAGATCGCTATTGTTGGCCTGAAGTCGAGTAAATACTAAATTTTGCTGCATTTCTTTCTGAAATATGTCAATTTAACGAATATATATTTTTTTAATGAATAAAGCTTACCATAAATTTTGCTGTCAATTTCAATCCGAACATGGAATAAAGTTACAAGATAAACAATTGTGCAGCTGATTCGTTGGGTTCCGAACTGAAACCTTTAATGGGGTCGAGTGTCATATCATTTTGTAGTGACATGCAGACATAATTTGTTAGGCAAAGTGACTTGAGTTGTTATCTTAATTAAGAGTAATCAGCGTAGTGAAGACTTTTATATACGTCTTGGTGATTTTTTGTTTCTGCAAAAAGTCTTAAAGTGCTCTAATAACTACAGATGTGAATTTATATTAATGTGTTTATAAGAACGTGGAAATGGCGCGAAAAAACATGAACAATTTCTAGTTTCGAAAGTGGAATTTAATTTTTAGATTTCCACCGGAGTATAAACTTTGCCTGTTGATCCAGTTTTCTCAAGTTGTGTTGATGATATTAAAAAAGCGTTAATCATAAATCGTTCAAGAAATTCAAAGAGCTTATAGGCCATCTATTTTTTTCTTTGAAAGCTCATTACCCTTTTTCAATCTTCGATTGGCTATGTTTTGGATTACAATTTAAGTCAGTTTGGATTACAAATTGTCTGTATTTCACTGCAAATAAAATACGACACTCGACCTGACCCCATCAGATGTTTCAGTTCAGAACCCAATGAGTCAGCTGAACTACGTTTTATCGTGTAACTTCATTAAATGATCGGATCAACCATTTTTTAGTTTCAACGATGGATGGATTTCTTAGCTTTCCAATCGGTTTGGAATGTTAAACTATCGTTCAAGCTAGTTAAAATTGCGTCAATTTTATGAAAACATAAAGGTAAAATTGTCAACCATAAATGATTATTACAGAAGCAAAGCTTTTTTTCCAACTTAAGTCGCAAATATTGTTGCGACAAAATGTGTTCATTTTGAAAGTGTTCATTTTGATCAAAAACCATCTATTAAGTACAGCCAATGCCAATGATATTAACAGACTATTATATTACAAATAGCACTTTAGCTTCAAGGTATCATGGATCTGTAGCGTAGAGGGAGGGAAGGAGGCCCGCAACAAAATAAGAGGGTTCGAACCTGGGCAGGGTCGGATTATTTTAATGAACTTTTTCATATACTAGTTAAAATGCGTCCGCTCTATAAATTGAAGCGTTTGTTGGTAAATTCTTTTTTTTTTAAATTGACAGGTACTGCTAATGTCTCATAATTGGCTTGCGCCACTTAGCAATTATGTAGACTCATAATTGGCGTGCGTCATTTAATAAATTTTGTAGACTCAAAGGTTTACTCATTCCCAGTAGTGTTATCGGTCATACTTTTGCTTGTGTATGCGAAGTGGAGTTTCGCCTCTGTGTTGAATTTTAAAGAGCTTTGAAATCATTCATTTTTTCGTTGACCGAAATTTTTAAATATTGTTCGAAGATACCGACACTCAGCTCAAATATAGAAACGCTTTAAACATCTAATCCTTTAAGTAAATTTTTAGTTTGAAAGATGCTTATTAGATCATAAATCACCAAATCCGTTAGTTTTTATTTGTTTTCATTTTCAAATAGCATTGCTTCTATGCGGTATTTTATGTGATATGTATTCTTAAAATAATTCTTTAAAAATAATTATTTCTGTATCTTCAGTAGTTTTAAAACTACTTTTCAAATTTTTTTGTGTTTATTCAGATTGTGATGCCCACAAAGACTAGTTCCAGACGCGCAGCCAAAAAAGAGTTGGAGCCTGAAGACAGTGAAACACCTTCGAGTCACAACAGCAATGAAAACGTGTCCGTAGATTCAACTAGGACCAGAAGAAAGCCCAAGCAAGTTCCCAAATACGCTGACGACGAGGAGGAAAATGATGAAACTTCTAAGAAGCAGCCCCTCAAAAAGAGTAAGGTTCCTGTCCGAAAACGTGCGAACAAGTTAGCTGAAAAGGATCCGAAAAGTAGCGAAGTCTTATCCCAGATAACCGACCTCGAAAACAATGAAGCTGATATATTTAATGAAGACGCGGTGCCAGTTGAAGCTGAATATAAACCGAAAGAGTCTTCGAAGGCTAAACGTGGTGCTACTCGAAAGAAGAAAGTGGAGATCGAAATTCCTCTGCCTTCTCTTCCCTCTCCACCTCCGCTGCCTCCCCCGCCTCGTGAACAAACAGTGTCTTTTCAACCCCCAGAGGAAGTTCCTTTTGCCGGCGGTACTTCAAAAAATCAAAAAGAGTGCAATAATGAGAAAGGTAGTTCATCGTTAGCGATGGATGGGACATTTGTAGTTAGTACTAAACCTAAAACTGCTCGTACTTCGAATGATTTGGATCTCAGTGAAAGCAGTGAAGATGAAAATGTTAAGGAAAAGGAAAAGCGTCGTCTTCAGAAACAAGGTACGCTTGGATGAAGGAGAAAAGGTTACATTTTGAATCTTTATCAAGAGTATCAGGTTGATGTGTGAGTAGCATAGAATGTTCTTTTCAAAAAAAAGAACATTATATTTTGTTTGTCGTTTTTTCTTGTTTGCGTGGGTGCGCGCGTCTTTGAATGTTTGGCTGGGTTAAGGGGCTAGCTTGAATTTTGACAATGACTTTACTATAAGACGCGAAAAATTTCAACCGTTCTTTCATCAACACAGAACTTTTTAAAATTATTTGGTTAATTTAGACTAGAAGGAACCAAAAAGTTTTGACCACAGGCAATCGGGAACTTCGGTAACGCTCTCCTGAAAAAACGGAATGACCTGAGAGCTTTTCAGCTATCTGCCATCTTTCATTTTTGGAAAAAGGTGATACTCGTTACTTGGTAAACCATTCGCATATACTGAATCGTTAAATTACTCTTCGGAGGGCGGATTCTTTTTCTAGGTACCAAAGTTGGAGAAATAGTTAGAGATCCACTTCCTGAAGTGTTGATTTTTTTCATTATTTCAGCTGCTGAAAATCCCTTCTCATTCAAGAACTACGTTGCCAAAGTAGCAAAGGTAAGTTTCTTCTAATTGAACTTCAAGCCCTTCTAATAGCTAAAAATCTAACATTTTAAGGTTTTTCAATTCCTGGTTTGCTGTAGGATCCGCTTGAACAAACCTCTTCAACGGTCAGTGTGCCAAAGGACTCACATGCCGACAGTGGAATGCAGAGACAATTAGATCAGCTACGTGCGAGTAGTGAGTCATCACTGGATTCGCTGGACTTGAGCTCAATTGACGTCAAACAGGTACTGACTCATCGATCTTTTAAGCAGATGTTTGAATTCCTTCACAATGTTGTAATCTTAAGAACAGTGGGCAAACCGTGCGCTTAGTTGTGGTAAATGGATATGAGACTGTAGTCCGGCAATGGCCTGAAACCGCCTCTCTTCGTACAAGTTCTAAATCATGATATAGATGCTAACTATGTTATCTGAGAACTGTTGCCTGCGATTTTGTTGATCTTCGTGTAGTCCAATGATCTAGTTGTCTATTTGCCTGTTGTAGTTAGTGAGAGAAAACACTCGGCTTCGAGATGAGATTGATCACAAGGAACATCTGCTCACGAACCGGAACAGACGGTAATCTAATCAAATTTTTTTCATACAAATCTGTTTGATACGCGCAGATTTCAAAATGTCGACGTGCTGATAAGAAATTAGTTTTGCTTTATCAAGTGCCAATGAACGTAGTACCTACACTTATATAGGTTGTCCTGATTTAATTTAGCTTTTTTTTCAGGAAAAAGTCATAAAGTTCCCACCAAATTTGATTTTTTTTTGCCGTTTGACTTCTGATTTTTTTCAAGTTTATTTGTAAAAGCAAGGCAAATAATGCAGTCTAATTATGAAAGCAAAAATGGGGCGAATAACGTTAACTAATTCTCTGGAAAAGTCACATATTGATCGTGTTTTCTAAAATTGCTGTTGATTTTCAAAAAGCGTTTCGGTCTCTGTACGTTTGTCATCGAAAAGTGAAAGCTGAACTTTTTCTCAAAAAAAAAAAACATTTCTTTCATTTTTTGCTTGCGTTCATTGACACCTTCCGAACTGTTTGTTGGCTATGTTTTTGAAGTTTCAATCACTACCAGGCCAATTCCCCATTGGTTCAGTTTTTAAGCATGGGTTGCACTCGAACTGGGGCTCGATTCTCGGTCGGAATTTTTTTATTGATATGCGTGGAAATTGATTTTTTTTCTAAAAAAAACTTAATTGTCGGTATATTGTTTGTCTGATTGTTTTTGTCGGCGTACCTTCTAAAGCATCGATTTTTCTTCGGATTTAAGAAATTGTAACTGTAATTGAAAATTGTGCTTGTTGTAAATTCAAAAACTCAATTGCAAATTTACGTCGGCGGGATTAGTCACTCTTTATTGCAGCGTTTAAAAAAGACAGATTTTACTGTTTTGGATGTAAAAACATTATAAAGTTTCAAAACTTAGTGGCTCAAAAAGCTCGATGACATCGATTTTGTTGTCGGTTTGACCGGCGTTTACACAAGTATTTTTGGCTTATTTTCGGCTCAGTAAATGATTCCGAATGCTTATTAATTTTCTCAAACTGAGTATCATTGGACGAACGTATGAATTTTTTTTGGTATCTCCAGTATTTTTTTCTGACTCATTGGCTCCGATTCATTTTCAATCGACTATCTTGCAATGCTATGTTTGTGTTGTATGGCAAGTCTTTTATCACAAGCTCTTAATGTTCCGGTCACAACGATTGAATAAAGGAAATTTAATAAAAAATCCAAAAGGTTCAGAAATAGAAAAAAATCAAGCGCATAATGATCCAACCACAAAGTTTGATGAAATGAAATTCGAAAAAGCAATCTCTCGTTTTGTCATATCGCAATGTCGAGTCAGTTAGTCTGAAATACAGGAAAATTCGAGCCAGTTTTCCTCAAAACCGAGTCAATTTTTTTTTTAAATCAAAATCATAGCTGTAACAGTTTTAATATGGTGCCACACTTGACCCTTTCAGGAGCTTTGTTGTAATTTAAACTGGGATGAAAAAAGCAAATAATGCCATAATACCTGTCTTGTTTATGGTACCTTCAGTTACCTCTTCTGCTGAATGACTTTTAATTTGTTGGTTTAGAATAACCGAATTAGAAAGCGAGTTGAAACTGATTCGAGTTCGTGAAAAGGAGGAGTCAGGAGCACTGGACAAACACTTGCGTCAGGTACTTCGCTTACGTCTTTTGATTCAATGTCCTCTTACGTGTTACGGTGTTCGTATGTTTTAGTATCGTTAAGTTTATTTGAGTTGATCTGATCTGATTTAAGGCTCAATTGAGAAACAGTGCCACTCTTGCTGCACTTTTTGATCTTTTGATTACTCTGATTAGGTTTAGGTTTCCGAACATCAAGCCGACAGTCTTTTTAGCCGAATTAAAAAAACCAGGCACTTGTTCTACAAATTGATGCGAAATTTGACTATTTTTAAATATATTAGATAGACTTATTCATTTCACGATTTTTAGAACTCTTTCTGCATCATTTTTGAACCTTTAATGGATGGCATATGATTTTTTAAATCAATTGTTATAGAACTAAGCGAGTTCTTTCATGTGTGCTGAGGAGAAAAGGTTGTTCCCGCTCGAATTTAAGTTTTAGATATTTGATTTTCGATTTTTTTCTCTTTCTCATTCATTTAACAAAGGAAGGGAGGTTACGTTCTCCAATATCATTAGTGCAAATGGTGGAAAATTTTTTCACTTCCAAGTTCCCGGAAAAATTTTTTGGTTTCCCAGCTGAATTTTCTTGTTGACCCAGCAGTTTTACGCAGCAAACGATTGTTGTATTACGAGATCATTTTTTCTCAAAACTTGTCCTTTCAATTTCAATATATATACTGCTCAAATTCTTTTTGCCAGTTTGATTGAATGCGTTTTCAATCAATGCGAATTTGTGTTAACTACATAAGACGGCAAGAAGATATTGAGTAATTGATTTAATTATTGTTGACTCAGATTAAGTAGAAAATATGCCTTCCAACTTTTCTGTGAATTACAAAAATTACAACAGGAAATGTTCGCCCAACATATATTCGGGGAAGCGCCATGCTGTTCAAAATTGCACATCTGAGTATAAAAAAAGTCTCGAATTCGTTAGCAATCTTTTGCATGTACATGCTAATCGACACACGTGCTAATAGGCCAGTGCCTATGGAGCAATAGCCAAAGCAATGGTAATGGTCGCGTATTCTAGCAAGTGATCGAATCATGGTGTCGGCCTAGTCTTTTTCTCAACGCTTATTTTCAAAGCCTGTTTCAGTTTTATTGTTTCCTGCATTTTGAAGCTCCATTCTGCCGTTTTTTTTTTTTTTTTGCTAAGTGCAACAAATTGACTTCTTTTTAAAATCAAAATGTCAATCACACCAGACTCTAAAATTCACGTAGTTTTAATTAAGGCGATATATGTTTTCTTCGAAACTGAAAATGTTAGCAAAATATCAGTCGTTTTCTGATGTACCTCGAGTTGATCGACACTTTCCCCGACCATCTATGACAATTTTTGGCCCTTTTTTGAACTATTTTCCCCTATGCATGTATTATTCGTATTATGTATTCGTATTTGTATTAGGGACTATTTATATAGTACCTACATAAAAAATTTTTATAAAATATATTTTCTGAAAATTGTCTTGAGCTATTGAAAATGTGACAGCTAAAGAGTTGAATTTCTGAAAATCGAAATAGGGGGGGGGGGGGGGGGGGAATAGTTAACAAGATCCCAATTTTTTTTTGTTTCAGGTGGAGAAGAACTACACAAGTGCAGTGCAGCGCGTTAAGGAGTTGGAGACTGAGGTGTTCAGGTTGGAGGAGAAGAGTAGCAGGGTGAGGCGAAGTGGACCGGTGGTGGTGGAGGTGCCCCAAGAGATGGTAGAAAGAGGACAGGCAGTGTCGCAGCACCTCAATCTCATCGCCGCCGAGGGAGAAACACAAATGAAGTCAGCCGTTTTCATTTTAGAACTACTATAGTACTTTTTAAGAGTAATGAACGCAGTGAACACTCTTATATAGGTCTTGCTAATTTTTTTGTTTTTTTTTCAGGAAAAAGTCTTAAAATGGTCTAATAACTACAGATGTGCTTTCATACATATTCATGCATTTATGAATGCACTTAGGTATATATGCACTTTCTGAGTTCAATTGAAATTCATCTGCTGAAAGTGACGTAAATAGCATTCTCCAAATACGAACCTGCAAATGGCGCGAAAAAACGTGAACGGATTTTTAGTTTCGAAAGTGGAATTTGTCTTTTAAATTTCCAGAGAAACAAAAACTATACTTGTTGATCCATTTTTCTCAAGTTGGGAGAAGGTTGGAAGTCTCTTCGTCATCCCAATATAATGAAACCACCCATATTTATTCCAGTATATTGAAAGTGGATGTGTGTGTTTCAGAAACATGCTGGCCGGCATTGAAAAATTACGCCAAATGTCTGCAGTAGTCGCCTCCATGCATAAGTTCTCAGAGGAGGAACAGTTACCCCCTCAGTGAGAAAAAAACTGAAGAAACTCAATTATCGTGATTGGTGCTAATTTTTAAAAGTCATGTGATGTTTTTTAATTTTTTAATAATTTTTGATCGCTTAATTAGAAATTGAGTTTCCTATTTAAATATTCATTTCTGATTTTTCCTTGCTAATATAATATTTTGTAAAATAGATTTTAAAAGTGTCACTGAATCTAGTCAGTTTTTTCGGAATTAACGGCGACTTATTGAAAACCGGGTCTAAAATCACAAATGATTTGGATCTAAACAGTGATAATTGAAGTGAACGGTTTTAATTGTGGAAATGAGACCTAATGGCACATCTCAGTTTTGCTTTCGGTTAACCGAGCATGTTTCGATCAAATACGCACCGAAATTTATACAGCAACTTCATAAGAGATCTAGCCCCTGAAGAAGATTTATTTCTCAAGAGGTATAAGTATTTATTTAACAATGATTTACACAATTCATACTATCAGCGCGAACAAATGTTGAAAAGACATTTACAAAAACAAACAAGGATAGCCGGTTACTGTGCAAGTATCCCAGAATGTTCCGACCATTGTCTGAAAAAAAACTAGAATTTTTTTTTCAAATTAAGTTTTTTTTCTGCGTGGTGTGGTAAAAGGATGTGGTGTTAATCTATAATTCAGGCATACTTGACAGTCATAGTAATATAGGCAAAATGGAAAAAAACTTTTGTAAAAAAAATGGCTTGAAATACAAATAATTTCAGTTTTTTTTTAAAGTTTTTGGTTCCCAAAATGGCGGTAAAAAATCTTAACCCTGTTCGCTCGCTTTATTCGCTCGAAACTGAAATAGAAATTAAAACTTTTGAATCAGTGTTTCTCGATACTGGGAACACGTTTTGAAATGTCGTTCGAATCACGACTGAGAGGGCTTGAAATTGGTATATCACTCGACGCATTCAGGTGATTCTTTGTGATACCTGATTTTGCGTAGAAAAAAATTTGAACGCACGAAAACAAAATTTTCCCACATTTTCCAAATGGTCGGAACAAAAAAAGAAATTCTGTCAGTATCGACAAGCATGTGGGCCAAATAGCATGTGATAACTGTTTTAAATAGGTGTTCTTTGTCGAAATATAACTAAAGTACAAGTTTTCAATTAATTTTTAAAAATCATTTAATTTGAGGGAATTGACAATTTCCTTCGCGTAATTGAAGATATGAAAAACTGAACGCTAATTGGAGACATAATTTGAGTAAACAAAATTTGAACGAGCGATCGCGCCAACTGCGGTCTTTTACATATGCATGGCAATAGGCTCACTTGCTGTCAGACCGAAACCCCTTAAAACCAACAGATATTTTGCAGCGATACTCGTTTATCTGTTGAAGTGGTAGTGGAAATTAAAATTAAAGTTCCCCAACTATTTTAACCAAATTGACTAGGATTTGCATGAAAAATTAACAAAATCAAATTCTAAGTTTCTTCATTGTAAGTTTTCTTAGTTTTCTTATCGTTTTTTTTAAACGTAGTTTTAGACAACTGAACAGCAATCGACCTCCTTTAAAGAGCTAATCAGCTTGATTGATTATCCTTTATCTCTTCGATAAGTGGTTTTGATTAATTTTTGCAGAGATTTTGATTTGTTGCGTGGGATTTCAAAATTTGAATTGCCAGATTAAGACGACAATGTGTTTTAAAAATAATCAATGACAATTGAAATTAAAATAACACTTTCTTATCGAATCTGAAATCTGGATGAGTCAAAAAGGAAAAAATTACTATGAGTCAAGAAAAAATAGTGGTCTTTCATGTCAGTACTGCGCACCTTCAGCAAAAAATTTGTACTCGCTTAGAAGCATGGTCTACTAACACCACCAATGATCCCATTCAAAAATCAGGAAAAAAAATTTAAAATTTATTTTCTAAGTTTTGTCAGTGAATTGATTTTTGTACATTTGCGAAAGCAAGTGTCTTGTAATCGGGAACTAGACTTTAGACTTTTTTTCCTGTAACAAACTTTTACAAAATTTCAACTTGCTTTTTTTATTGAATCTTAAACATTTCCACATTCCGTTGTATTTGGCGTAGAAGCAACGCTGGGGCGTTTTCATCCTTTTCTGGGTTCGAATCCCAACAAAACCTATTTTTTTCAGAACTTATGCAATTGAAAAAAAATTTTCAGGTAAAAATTATTTGTCGGTCTTCCATTTTTCTGCTCAAATTTGGTCGACTTAGTTGCCACATCACGGTTTTTTGTACTCAAAGCAATGATCATGTCATCATCTTGATTGTTGATTCAGGAGGCAGTTGGAACTTTTAATGGTTCTTATTTAAAAAAGTATTTTTTTTTTTAATTTTCGGCTCATTTGGTGTCTGCTCAAAGATTGCCGGCTTGTTTCCTCATCGGAAGTTTTGCTCCGTTACTGATTTAAAATTCAAATTTCCTGCGTGACATGCTTGATCAGAATTCTTATTTGATAAAAAACTATGCATTATGAAAATGAAAGTGTTTTTGTTTCCATTTTGTTTGAGTCTCTTTGCAAAAGTTTTAATAAAATTTAGTTTTTTAACCGATTTTCAAAAAAGAGTACGGATGGGAAGACCGCCTACTCTCTTGTGTGCTTGTATAGTTTCCTAGCCTCTTTTACCTAATTCGTTATCTACAGCCTTCAAAAAAACCTGTGGTGGGGGACTATTGATCCATATTTTTGATGTTTTCTTTTAACAATATTGAAAAATTGCCAACAAACATTTTTCGAAAAGCAGAAAAACCTGTGCAAGTCATTCACTGCATTTAAAGAATTCTCTAAAAACGTTGCTATGAAAAAAGATATTTGAGACTAGGACCAGATCGCCATTTGCTGAAGGCCTCCAATCACCAATCACGCCATTTGCTGAAATATCCAATCTTGCTATTTATTTTCTTACTGCTTGTAGCTTTCAGGGATTGCTTCTCTAGGTCCGTTCTCACTTTCTAACTTAACGGCACCGCAAAGTGGTCTCTTTGGTAGTGAATTGAGCGGGGCGACCGACATTCACCACTATCCACAATCCCGAAAGGGTTAAGTTGGTGGCAACTACTCTGTCCTGTATTCTGTTACTTGCCCCTCTCTATACTTCTCTTGCGGCTGTCTCGTTCACTCTCGCCAATCACACGAATTTTCAGTAGTAATTAAATTCAAATAAGTATTGGCCCAAATACAGAAGGGTCTAGGCGGCCCAAATATAATCTAGTAATCTAATCAAAAGGAAAGGGTCCGCGATCAATCGGTACAATTGCCTAATTGCAATTTGCGTTCCAAATAACTTAGCCAACAATTGTCTCTTTTCTAGAAACTCTTAATTATTGAATTACCCACAGTAATTCCGCTCAATCACTCAGTCCGACCTACTAAAATTAATAGTGTCGCTAAGGATCACTATTCCTTTGAAGTACTTTGACTGATCTCTTTACCTCGCAATTCCTGATTCTCTAACTAACTGAGAACCAAACGTTCGCTCTCACAGCACAATTGTTCTTCTTTAGCTAACGAGAACCGACTACTCTCTCTAGTAATTCACAGTATTCTCTAACTCTGACCGAGAACCAACTGCTCTCAATAGTAGTTATCACTGTTCTGCCTAAGGGTAGGCTGCTTGTTATTCTCTATTATATTTGTCTATTTGAGCTTTAGTTATAGTTAGAGTTATGTCGTCCCTACAAGTCCTGACATTTACTTTGGTACCCATTTCGCAAGGTCTTGACTGAATTCTTCCCCTGATGCCACTAGTATTAAGTTCCAAGTTCATTATAGGAATCTCTAACTAAGTTGTGCAAATATCAAGTCCACTTTCACCTCCAAACCGAGTTATGTTTGATTAACCAATCTTCCCAAGGTTTTTATTTAATTATCCCATTAACGTTCCAACTTCCCAGGCGTAGGGGAAGACCCTTTTTATGGGTCGCTAACTCATCCTAAGCATCTAAAATTCCGATCTATACTCTATTCTAATCCCGACCTTCTAGCTATCAGGGGAACGTAATTCACTTATTAGGGGTCGAATTGTGCCAAAAAGTCACCTCCGGGGAGCTAAGTAAATGTCCCGTTCATTCATGTTATTTAGGACTCCTACTTCTCATGCTATGCTTCAGTTCTGTCAATTCCCCCTGGGACTACTTTTCTTTTACCCGTATTGCTACTCTATTAATAGCGCACTCGCCAAACTAAGTTGAACCCGATGTTTGCCAAGTTCACTACAAATGATTCCACTAATTCAATTATGCAAAGTCTAAGCTATACCTTTTTCGGCTTCTCAATTATTCCCCAATAGGTAAGTTCACTCCCAAAAATTAGTAAGGTGACCGATTCTCCTTCCCAAGGGTTGGGGTCGATTGAATACGCCTCTTTCCGGTGTTAATCCCGAGGTTTTCCATACAAATTTGGTCATAAACGCCTAAAGGTCAATTTGAGGTCATCTCGGGGTCACCCGGGGTCAATCTTCCATATTCGGGTTTAAAATCCCATAGGGGTCCTACCTTCAAGTTTAATCAATATCCCGTTAATACTTTCCAAGTTATCCCATTTCTAAGGTCCATAATTACTTTTCCCGGGGAGAGGCTATTAACACCGGAAAGAGTCGCCAGAGGGGTTTTAATCACGAGGGGTCTTTTTCCGGGGGTGAGTTGTAGTATGCCGCCATAAAATCAATCTGCCCTCGCTCATTATTTTGCGTAAATTGCCTACTTCCGGTTTAAGGGGTGGTTTTCCAAAGTGTTAATAAATTCCGGTTCAGCCGCTGGATTTGGTTCAAATTATAACACAAGATGTACTTCGTTGCTACCTATGCCATCTCAAAGTTTTAGCTTCCTGCGTTCAGTGGGGTCCGAGAAACGACTCCCTGAATTCGGGGTGAGGTCTATTTGCATAGGGCATAAAACCGGAAGTAGGGATCCAAGGGGTCTGGGTTTCTAAACTTAAGCTTCCCTTAATTAGGTCTATAACATACTATATTTTGGCTCCATTCCAACCGCTAGTTACCAAGTTCTAATAGGGCCATTTGCACTTCCGGGAACCGTTATCACTTAGGGCCGGGGGGTCCGAATGGTCTGGGTTTTTGCATGCCTGGGTCATATCATCTCTAGTATCCGTCCTATGAGTTTCATAAGCCTAGCCACTGTAGTTCGCATTTGGGGGGGGGGGTGTTTGCAGATTTTACTTCCCCTGCATTTTCTGCCATAGGAGGGACTATATCTTTGAAGATTCAACTATTTTGGACTTCACTGTTTGTTAACTTCACTACTCATCTTATTGATCTTATTGATTCGTCACTACACTGCATGCATTTCTCAAGGTAAACTCCCAGACGAAATTAGAGTTTGTAGAAAAGTGTTAGGATCACCGATCCTACACTGCTGTTCTAAATGGTAGGTCTTATTAGCCACTCTATGGTTTTAATTGAGCCAAATCTCAATATTTGTAGAAACATTTGCCAAGAGCTGCGCAGTGATGTTTCTTTCTTCATTTTTTTCGTAGCGCTAGAAACCCAATGGTAGAGCTTGACAGCTTATGTTGCATCTTTTAAGGTCACTAGGAGCATTTTACCTGTCAGTTCTGGCAGAAAAACTTCTGATTGAACACTCTGATTTCGTAAAATTCAACTTACGCTCATATTGGCCACAATCTACTCGCAACAGGTAATTATACTTGGGAAAAAAATTGTGATTGGATGCTGCATAAGAACTGTAAGAATTGTGAGGTTGTGGTTAACTTTTTAATCATTTGGATAACTTGATCATTTCATCCTGTCACTCATCCATTTCTAGACAAATTTTCTAACCGTATTTGCTTTCCGTCTGGCACGCTTTTTTAAATTTCTTCAGTATCTAAAATTTTGCCTGTCTTAGATTAAACCTTTTCCGCCAAAATCAAGACTATTCGCCTCTATTTATAGTCTTTTTGGCAGCATTTGGAAAACTCGTAATTAGTCAATATATACTTCGTATATTACTCAATTTTTAACAATTTAAGTTTGTTATTTTTCCGACTTACGAAGAAAATGGAACGTTTGTGCTTGGTGTGGTTTTTTATTCAGTCAATTTTCGGCGTTAAAATCGGGTTTTAACATTTTTTTAGCCTCAATTTTTATGTTGACTCACATCAAATTTTACCTCTCCCATCTTTTTTTGTAAAGTTATGGGAGTTTGAAAGTTGAAAATTTGGTCATCCTTTGGACTAATTTACGAGAACTTTGAAGCTTTCATCCATAATCCTGAAAACCTAACGCGAATTATTTATGCGTGGCGAATTATCCCGCTCAAAAAAATTGTTCCAAAATGAATTGAGGCTAACTGGTCGTATGAATTTCGTACGAATCATATTGCCATAATATACGATAAAGCGTATTCCGGTTTTGGACAAGTAATTGAGCTCCAAGATGTGTTGCCTCTTTTTTCGATTTTTATCCTGTTCGTTAAAAAAATTTGAAAATTGTTTTCTGCATTTAGAGCAGTGGTGATACCCATGCGTGAGACGTTTTTTGTCGAAAGTGAAATGATCAAATAATCTATACTTTCGTGTATGATAATTTTTGTCGGCTTAGGCCCCGCAGAAAAGTTCGGTTTTTTAAGCATTTTGAATGTTCTTTGTAAAGCTTTTAATGGTGCAAATAATTTTTGTTTAAGGCATTTTTGTCCCTTGCAAGTTTTATAAAAAAAATTTGACAGAAAAACTTTAAGTTTTTTTTTCAATTTTCTGTTTGTCTTTCCATTTGCTGGTAATCATACGCATACGTTTTTGTATCGAAAGTGATGCGAAGCTCCGCTTGGCTTCTGTGTCAAAATTTCATTCATCTGAAACAGTTTGAGACTAGTTGAGAGGCAGACGAAATATTCAGGTTTTTACCCTGAAAAACAAGCACTGTTGTAACTATTCAGGTGAGAGATGCGGAGCATTTAGATTGGTTCATATAAAAGTGGGCGCATTACGCACGCGTCGCCATTTCGCGCCACTAAATGGCTCTGATTTTGGTTTGGAATCATACACTCTGATGGCAACACTTTAAATTTGAAAAAGAGCTTAAATGGCGACACATTTAAATTGAAAAGAGAGCTTAAATTTGAAAAGATATTTCACCTGTGATCATTTTTTGTAAAGTTATGGGGGTTTAAAGATTGCCATTTTGGCCAATTTGGGACAATTCACGCGCGATAAATTTCGCGCTATCAACGCGTTAGCGGAGATTTAATCCGTCTTAGAAATCGTTCGAAATTGGTTGAAAGAAGCTTATATCCCTTAACTTATTTGTATGAAAGGATCGAAATCTATCCTTTATATGGCAAATAGAGGAATGATTTTCACAAAAAATTTCAAATTTTAGGGAAAAAATTTTCATTTTATTTTATTATATTTATTTTTTAAATGTTATTACTGCTCCGTAGACCTCAAAAGGCAGTCGGAACTTTCAGGGCTTCGCCCTGATACGAGCAGTGTTTTGTTCATATCTACAGTTCGGAAATTTGTTACCACCATAGTTCGATGGATAGTTAATTTAGTTCATATTAATTTGTTTAATTTTCCTAGTTACTTCTAAGTTTTTTCCCAAAACCTATTCGATATGAATTAAGGGACAGTCATGGATTAAAGGCACAGTCGGAACATTCAGGGAACATATGGCCATCGAATATATGGCCTTCTCGACTATGGATTTTCGGTCAAAATATGAAACATAAATCGCAAACATCAACCCGGGCAACGATATCTCCTAAATTTGATTAAGAGGGAGATTGTTCACTTTATGTACTTTTATTTGATCTGTTGAATAAAAGAAACTTGAATTCGCTGAACTCACTCCTGCTGTTGATGCTGACTTTGATCTACAGTGTTTGTGACCACGTTTGATATTTTTATCTCCGCTGCGTGACTTTTATGAGGTGAAATTGGTATAGCGTTCAAAAGTTACCCTTGTGCAACTTCAAAACTTGAAAACTTTCGATAAAACAAAGAACTTCAGCCTTCCATTCCATTATTGTCACTAAACTATTTTTGGTTTGTTAGCAAAAAGTAGACAAGCCAGAAAGTAGACTAGTCGTAAAATAGACAACTATTTCATTAACCAATCAGAATCAAGAACAAGAAGCAAACTTAAAAAAAATCCTCACTTTCTTCGAATGTCGGAACAAAAATTATTAATTAATTATTTCCCGAGTTTGCTTTCTTTTCTCAATTCTGATTGGCCAATATAGTATTTGTCTAAATTTTGACTGGTACGAAATAAAGGTTGTCTACTTTTTGACCGCACTCCACTATTTTTCACTTTTATTCATTTCGATATACTTGAACTGTGATTTTAAAAAATGATCTGCTTTAACCAGCGTGATCAATTAATTGGTGTTAGCCTTTCGCTGGTTGCCGCCTTTTTCATTGCACTTTGTGGACCGTTTTTCCAACAGTCCAGAATAGGTAGCCAGTTCTGAATATTAACCACCGGATTTGTCGGCTTCTTATCCGGATTTGTCGGCTTATCTATCGATACAACCCAAAAAGCGGCAACAAATTTGTCATCTCTTGTCATAACTATAACTAAGGGGCTTATATGTGGAGGAGTTAGCAATGTTCTCTTCATTTTAGCCCTGGATTTTGTCGCAGCAGGGGACGCAACAGCCTGTGCATATTTTTCATCATTCCTCGCCGGATTATTCTGGGAAGCCGTTCTGCTAAAAGTATGCCCTCACTATTGCAGTCTTGTATCAGCTGCTATCGGCTTACTAGGCTTAATACTAGTTAGCTTAGCCGAAAGTGAAATTAACCGAGGATTTGGCTACTACATGCAAATTGTCGGAATAGGACTTTCAACACTTTCCGGATCGTTCATAGGTCTATTTTACGTTTTGGTCAGAAAATATCCAGAGTCTAACTGTTATACCCAGATTTCGTCATATTACGTGGGTTGTTGCATTTATCCCCTACCCGGAATATTTCAAGACTGGGAAAAGCCAACGGTCTGTTTTTCGATACTAGACTGGATCCTTGTGCTTTGTGGAAGTTGTTTTTACGTTGCTCCTTCTTACTTGAGTGTATTTGCGTCCAAACTCATTTCGCCGGCTCTTAGCTGCTTGTGGAAAACACTCAGGTGCCGATTGAATACAATATGTGACCACTTCTAAAATCAAGTTTTTGGTGGGATTAGATCAAATCAAAACTATTTTTCAAAACAGAGGGGGCGGACTCTCACAAAAAATTTTGTTTTTTCGTTGTACTCCGGCCAAAAATGGCATTTTTTCAGCAAGCGACATCGGTTTTTAAAACAGTGAATTGTTGATGAACAAGACATAAAAACTGCCGTTTTAAAAGAAAAACAAGACTGCTCGTATCAGGGCGAAGCCCTGAATGTTCGGACTGCCTTTTAAGGTCGATGGAGTAGTA
The DNA here is from genome assembly GCF_963678635.1 of Symsagittifera roscoffensis. Classification (NCBI taxonomy): domain Eukaryota; kingdom Metazoa; phylum Xenacoelomorpha; order Acoela; family Convolutidae; genus Symsagittifera; species Symsagittifera roscoffensis. The sequence continues at coordinate 73,846,006 of NC_087065.1, read as the reverse complement.
ATAACATGAAAAACTTAAATGTAATAAAATAATATAAAATTTTTAAAAAATTGGGTTTTTTCGTAAAAAAACATCCACCCACACGCCTTATTAAGTACAACATGATAGATTTTGCTCCTAGTAACCAATAAATCAAGGCAAAAAGCTTCCTTGAACCAATTGGAGCGCTTTTCAAGACGGATTAATTCTCAGCTTACGTGTTAATAGCGCGAATTGTATCGCGCGTTAATTGTCCCAAATGGGTCAAAATGGCAGTCTTTAAACCCTCATAACTTTACAAAAAATTATCACAGGTGAAATATTTTTTCCAATTTAAGCTCAAGACCACAATAGCTTTCGAATGATATCAAAAAATTCCGTCAAAAATGGCTAGTTAAAAAGTCGAAATTTGTCTGAAGAAAAAAAAAACCCACCCGAGCACAAACATTCCGTTACTTTCGTTACGAAAGTCGGAACAAAAAGACTGCTCGTATCGAAAACTATTGTTGTCCTGAGTTTAAATTTAAAAAGATATTTCACCTGTGAAGCCCTGATTGTTCCGACTACCTTTTAAGGTCTATAGAGCAGTAATAATTTGAAAAAATTAAATGTAATCATGATAAAATAAAAGGATTTTTGTATTTGAAATTTTTTGTGAAAATTATTGCCACACGCCATATAAAGTACAAAATGATAGATTATGCTTTTTGTAACAAATCAATTTTGGCAAATAAGCTTCTTTCAGCCAATTTGGAACGATTTCTAAGACGGATTAAGTCTTCGCTTACGCGTAAATAGTGCGAAGTATATCGCGCGTTAATTGTCCCAAATTGGCCGAAATGGCCACTTTTAAACCTCCATAAGTTACAAAAAAAGATTACAGGTGAAATAAGTTTTGCAATTTAAGCTCAAGACAACAATTCTTTTCGAAAGGTATCTAAAAATTTTTTTTAACCTCTCGAGCACAAATAGTCCGTTACTTTCGTTATGAATCTCGGAACAACAAAAGTTTAAAACGGATGGTGATGAAGTAACAGCAAAATAAATGGTTATACGATACTCAGTAAAAAGAGAAAACAATCAATTAATTCTGGTAGAGTTGCTTATGGTATTTGATCGGTGTTTTTCAGCATCGCCATATGTTATATCTTGCAAGTGGTTTGGCTGGAAAAGGATCCTTCGCTACTTTCTTCAGTTGGCTCAGTTTTAATTTGTGTCAGTATTTTAGTACAATCAATAGCGTCTATGAAACTTTCTGCGCTTGCGTCAACATCTGATTACAGCCAGAAGAAAATAGCAAAAATTGAAGAGCGAAAAGATACTATAGTTTGAACTTGCGAGTCTATTCTATTTAAATTTCATCAATTCTAAAATTTTTTGTTTAGAAACATTACGAGGCCTAATTGTGTGTTTTGCGAATTGCTTTTGAAGCTTTGAGATTAGAAGCTTTTGTTGGGTACGGGTCTGCATCAAGGACGCCCTCTTTCTTCTTGTTTTTTTTTTACTTTTCTTTCATCGTTTGGACAAAATTTTACAATGTTTGATCACTTGTCTCTGGATTCCAGAAATCTACACTTTTTTCGTTTATCAACCAAATTTTTTACCTATTCAGTAAACGGGACTGATCGCTTAGCAGACCAAATTTTTAGCAAAAAAGCTGAAAGATGTGGCTCTTAGCAGACTTTAATTGACATGCACGTAGTCTGGGGCTGGGCCATCAATTTTATACAAATAGTCTGGGGTTAAGGCATCAATTATCTCACGCTTTGTCAACAAAATTTGCACTCATTGTAACAATTTTCAAACTGTTTCTCAGTTCATTCTCAATGAAATTTCAAGTTTGCTGAAAACCGGTCTGCTAAAAAACCGGTCTGCTAAAATCCCTTCCGTCCATACTGGAGTTTTTTGAATAATAATCGATTATATTAGGTTTTTGTTGTCAATCTCTACAATTTTCAAAGTAACTGATTATTATCAGTTTAAAATTGATTAAATTTTGTTTTTTGTTTTTTTTTTCAATAAAAAAATCCAATTTAATTGATTATAATCAGTTATAATGAATAATAATAATTCTATTTTTTTTTTCTTCAATTTTTACTAAAATTTTCAAACACAATGCAGCATATTCAAAACTTAAAAGTTGCTTTTGGTTTGATGCACATTATAGATGAAACTAGATTTGATTTGGCATGAAAAATACTTATCTTGTTTTCAATTTCATGCTTTTACTTTGTTCTTCAATACATTTTTTTCCTTTCTCGTTTTTTTGCTGATCTTTATTTACTCTCCCTAAACCAATTATCATGGAAGTGTTTTCATGGAAGTAATAATTTTTATGGTCCAATTTGCAACAATAATGGATTATACTGACAATATATCAGACAACATTTTTCCATTTTAATCAATTTTTATCCATGAAATTCCGGTGCGGGCTAGCCTACCAGTTCACAGCTTGGCCTTGTAATGATATAATCTTGATGATACAATATTTGGTACCTAGTTTTTAAATGAGTTAGTCAAGTATGAAGTTGAGACTTTTTCTTTTTCGAGTTTTGTTTCATTTCTAGAATAGTAAAAGTAAAAGACAGATAATCAGTAGGACAATCAATTAAATCAAACGGGTGAAAAGTCAGAAATTGAAAGCTAAATTATAATTAGGAAATTCAACCTCATTAAATTGCAAGACACGTTTTTTTAGGTTAATTTATAAAGAGAATAATCTCGATTGGCGATAGTGGAACCTGATTTAAACTACATTTTATGATTGGATAAATTAGATATTTTACCACTGTAAAGTATTTAATATTAACCAATCATGATCCATCTAACTAACAACCCACTTATTTGTAAGTGCTGAAATTACTTGTAATTTCAGCACCAGAGAGATTTGAATTTAACTTAGAATTTAGTTGCCTCTCCAAAAGAACTTCAGCAGCCGCAATAAACCAGTATACCCTAGATCTATTGAGCCTAGCAGAGACTAGTTAAACAACCTGAGACTAGATAGTATAAGAGTAAGATTAGGATCGGTATTAGACTAAGAAGTTGCACGAATCTATCCGGCCGAAAATAAGATAGCGTGACGAGCAGACGGTGTACCCTATCCGAAATTACTCTATGAGTTAACCACATCGGTCCTAACTCATCTGGTGCGACCATAATTCTCGAACAAGACCTTAATAGCTTAGAATTAACCAAATATAGATTAGAATTTAGACAAAACATTTTTAAAATGTTACACGACGATAATTTAATCGAAATGTCTCTAAGACTCAATAGATCAAAGCCAATATTCCGAACGATAAGAGAACTACCCGGAATTGGAAGAAGACCTCGAACCAGAGACGACATACGACAAAGTAGAAACTTACCAAATAGTTATATGATAGTACGGCAAAAGCCAACACATACTTTTATATTTAGAATTTTATTAGCAATGAATTTAGATTTTCATTTGCAAACATAAAATCTTGAAGTCAATCTTCATAATCATCACAGGCGCTAAACAAAACTATTAATATACAATAACGATTGATAAAAAGATCTCAGATCGTTTTCCTAAAATTCTGCAGTATTATATAAACTATGTTTGGAAAATATTTATTGAAAATCAAAATAAAAATTAGTAGCATGACAATAAACTGTTAGTAATCATAAAATCATCAGTTGTCCCAGCTTCATCACCTAAAACATAACAGCAATCATAAGCTCACTAACATCATAAAAACACTAAATATTTTCTTAAATAAATTTAAACCATTTTAAACTTAAACTCACTTAATCTTAAAATCAGATCATCAAGGCTTATCCTTGGATCTTAATTAATTTTCTATATAATTAAATTTACAAAACCTGATCATCAAGGCCTATCCTTGGATCAAAAAGAATAATTTTGTTCTCCCCCACCCACTTAGCGTCGATTCGCTATCCAACCCTTTCAAAAAACCCAAGACTAATAGAAATTTTTTGAACAAAACTAATCATTCAAATTAGGATAAACAGTGAAGAACTTCGGATATTCATCCTTCACTTGAACCCTCCTCTTATCAAGACCCAGGATAAATCTTAGACTTAGTAAGTTTAAAATAGTATCTAACGAACTACTCGCGTTCTAATTATACCTGAACCTTGTGGATCGATTTACTATTCTCCAACCCTTGAACACAATCACTACCCTTAAGTAAGATTAAGTAAGTTAACACCTTAACTTATACTAGCCACGAGAAAGTAAAAATCATTCTTCGGAATCGATATACTTTTCTCTCCAACCCTGAACAAATAGACCCAGGTTAAGCTAACCAAAAAATCGTAAGGACTAACAATTTAAGAAAATAGAAATCATCTAACAACTTTTTGCATCCGTCATCCTAAACCTTATGTCATTTAAAAATCTAGGAAACAAACAAACAATCGTTTTACACAACTGTGAAATAGACAACAAAAAATACGACCTTGTAATCACACCTCATACACAAACAGTTGGATATATTAGAACAAAACGACAAACACTAAAAAGAAAAATAATAAACAAACAAAGACAAATAACACGAAAAAGATTTTCCAAAAATAGAAACGCATTTTCAGAATCAGAAGCCAGCAATTTAGACGAACTTTATAAATTAAAAGAATCTATAGATAAAAATTGCCCCATTCACGATCAATTATATTTTTCCGACTCAGAAACAACTTCGAATTCATCAAAAAGAGGAAAAAGACGATTAAAAAAGCAATATAAACACAAACCAGTACACTTATATAACTGGAATCAACCAATTAGACACATTGATAATTACCTATTAACAGTCATTAAACGAAAAAATGAGCCAAACACACACTCCAAGTGAAGATAGTCCAGATGATGACGATATCTTCCCCTTCCTCGTAGATGCACTCAATGATAGAGGACAGCATATACTTTGCAAGAATTTACTACTAAATTTATTTGAACCCGGAATCAGCCCATGTAAAGCAGAGTTCCCAGATTTAAAGATCAAAAGACAAATTATTGATCACTATCTGAAAGATATATGTAATTTGACACAACAATACGGAATCTACACCATAGAATTCAGCTCACCAAACCCGAATCACCGCAAATATGTAATTCAAACAGACGACCTTGATTTAGAATTTTCAAAAGTATTCTCAGAATACATAAAAAGCATACAATATCATAACTCACAAAGAGCAAACTCCATATTCACTAATGAAGTTTTTGCCATAATATATAGTTATATCTCAATATTAGAAAACGAAATTCCAATCCCAAGTGTCTCACCGACAGAGACATCTAAACATATAAGGGTACGACATGAAATCACACTATTTTCAACTTTTCTACATATAATTAAAGAAAATTTCACTAAAGACGATGTTTCACAACATACAAAACATGACTTACAAAAAATTTTGGCATGGTTTATAATAGATTATTTCACACATAATATAGATTTAATTTCACAAGCAAGAAAAAATTTCAGACCTCAAAATTCAAACGATGATACCGCCATCACAGAACAGTCAGACTACGTTTGGGACCCCGAATGGTCTCATTATGCTTTTATAAATATCCCACAATCAATACAAGTCAAGCAATAAGTACTATATCTTATACAAGAGATTATGTAAGAGTAATACCATTATCCATTGATGCAACACCATTAAACTACAATACATTTTTACCTGATACGCGAAACAACAGTTTAAATTCGACCGTCATACACAATGAAAACCTTAATGGAACTAGGAATCTCACTCAACAAGATATTCAAACACCATCACACTTCATAAATGAAGAAATTGTCGAAACAACAACTACACAACAAAGTATTTCACCAATACGTCCAAATTTAACAACACCAAGAAATACAAACACTTCACTAGCACAGGTAACCTTACAATCAACCGTTAAACCTTCGGTTGCTCCAAAATATTCACAAATGGATTATCAAACATATAGACCCATGACAATACCGTCAAAAACACGCAGAACGTTCACAAGAAACAACTTTGCAGAACACAATTATAATTACACACATTCATCAAAAACAAACTATCCCCCCCGAAAAAAAAATAATAATCAGGTAAGATCTCGATATTGGGACAACCCAATGGCAACAACCAATTCAGTAAATTTTCAAACTAATTCACATCCTCCACAGGATCGTAGTGAAAATTACCCATTCTTTCAACAGAATAAAAATAAAAAGCAAGCATCTCATCAAACGGATTATTTATCCTCTGATGATGATTATTTACAACCAGATATATTTGCACCATACACTCAAGAATATCGTGGACAAGGAGTGCAGAAACCGTATACATATCATAGAATTTTTTCCCCACACCCAACAGATACACAAAATCAACAACCAATACAAATGCAAAACCCAATTAATACACAATCTTTTCAACCAATTCAGCCACAAAACCCAATGATTACACACTCGTATCAACCAACACAAATGCAAAATGAAATACCACTTCCATATTACCTTCAACAACACGAAATAACAAAGAATCAACTCTCAAATTTCTCACAAATGCCAAATGCCGCAGAATCATTACAAATGACAATGAATCCATACCTTATGGGTGGATCATCAATAACATCAAACAAACCACTAATGGTATTCACAGGAACAGACCCTGAATATTCTGTAGAAGATTATTTAAATGCAGTAACAGCAAATTTAATTTTAAATATAGGACCTGAACCAATTAATACGCCACTACATCAAAATTGGATACATCGACGCACAGCGTTGATACAGACAACTTTAGACGGCGCAGCCCAAAAATGGTTTTCAGTATTGCCTATAGAAATAAAATCAAATTGGAAAAGATTTACACAAGAATTTTCAAAAATGTTTGACTCCGAAAGAAACAAACAACAACAAAGAGTTTTATTAGCAGTACGTATCGAAACACTAGTCCGAAAAGCATATTCGTTAAATACACACGACTATAAAAACACAAAAATGACAGAAATCTTAATGATGACCTTAACACCTCAATTAAGGAAAATAGCAATAAAAAAGAGAGCATCCCATCCCTCCTCAATTCGAGAGCGCGATTTAGATTTTCGAAAACTAGTAGACAAACTAGAGCAAGCGGAAATCACAATAAAACTTGAAGAAACAGAAAATCTGAAATTACAATATGTTAACCAAATTGAAACAAATACCACAAATATCAATAACATACAGGATTCAGATACAGACCTCGTTGAAAAAATCACTGAAATACTCAATATTTATGAAAAACACCCAAACTTTAAAGGCAAACCACCTTTCAAAAAATGGTGTAATTATTGCCGACGATACGGACATAGTATTTCTGAATTTAGACAAAAACAACAGGACAATCAAAACAAACCTCAAAAATATAAAGAACCGAATAAATCATTCTATCAGTACATGAAAAAAGATCAAAATCTACCGAACAAAAGTGTATACAGCAACAACAGTTCAGGAAAACCACTTCCGAACAATACCAATTACACGAGAACTCAATCACAATATAACTCAAGTTATAGAGGAAGATCACCAGAACGAAGAAATACACAAAATTCGTCACAAAATCATTATAATAGACCAAATAGTCGAAATCACTACTCCAGATCAAATTCGAATACAACACAATTTGTTTCTAGATCTAATTCCCAACCAAGAAATAATTACTATCCAAACAATCAGTCACGAAACTCCTCATACAATAGAAATAGAAACTACTCCAATAATAGAAATAGAAGTTATTCAAACAACCGAAATCAGAATTATCCGAACAATCGATCAAGGAATATCTCATATAACAGATCAAACTATAACAGATCAAACTATAACAGATCAAACGATAATTATCAAAACAGATCACGAAATAATTCACAAAATCGACATTCAAGTTATAATAATCGTTATAGAAATTATTCCCAATCACCACACAGGAATAATAACCATTATAATAATTATAATAATCGCCACAGAAGTAGTACACCTAAACATCAAAGAAATATTAATCAAGTACAATCAAATCCAGAAACGACATCAGACCCCCCAGGTATTGATAACACAGGAAATAACGAGCTACAACTAAATCAAATAAACTGTGAATCATCAGATTCAGAAAGTGATAGAGAAAACACTATCTCCATAAATATGATAGCAGTCGAAAATGACTACGAACCTATTATATATGAACAACCTTTTTCATCACATATATATGAAAATCAATTAGAACTCCTTCACAATTATTATATTGAACCCATCCATTCCACACAAACAGCACAAGAAACTAACGAAATCAACACTACAAATCAATCCAATGAAAATGACAAAACAAAATGCTTGAATACAAATCACATCTACCAAAATATACAAAAAGAAAACCCAAAGAAAATATACAACCCAAAGAAAAAATTTGGACAATACCATTTCTTTTAGAAAGTCCAAGAAACAAAGAATTTCAACCACCAGATCTTGAAGTTGATTTTTTAATTGATTCAGGAGCAGAATCAAACATAATAAACATTCCCACATGGAATGAGATAAAATCATTACACCCAAAAATAACGCCTCTTGAAACATCTAGTAAACTAGCAACAGCACAAGGATCAACATTGGTAAACTATGGAAAAATCCAATTATTTCTTCTCCCCACAAGAACAATAGAGCAAAATAAAATTTTAAATAAACCATTTAAACAAATATTCCATATCACGGATATTAAACACAATATTATTGGAATACCATTTATCTCTAAATATATACCAACAATCAACATTTTAAATAGTAAAATACTAATCAAAGATAAATACACAAAAACAAAAGACACATCCCTAACATTTTTTCAAAGATTAAATAAACAACCACCATTCTTTTCAAAACTTTTCCGATATATAATCAACAAAGAAAACACCTGAAACCACTATCAGGAAACATATATAATTTTTCAATAAAGCAAGTTCACCAATATGATAAAAAACAAAATAAACAGCAACTCTATATGTCAGATTTTGAATTCAAACCTATCCATAAGTTTTTCAAAATCACAATTTCATCCATAAAATATTTGAAAAACTCGAATTCAGATATTATTTCTCTACATGTATACAACAATACACCCTATCAAGTAACATTACCTTTAGGACTTTTAGGCTATTCCGAAACCAACGCTACGATATCACCAATACACGAAAAAGCATACCGCGTAAATAATATACTCCAATTATTAGATATTTGTCCATCCACAATTCTTAATGAAGAATTATCCATAAATAATATAATAAGTAATGAAAAAAGAAATACAGATTATTTCACAAAAACCCCATATTTCAAACCTACATTCAACATAAATAACTATACAGAGAATCAACAGAAATTTTTAACGATGTTTAACTTCCAACATTCACAAATAACACAAGACGAATTTCAAAAATTAGCCAAACAGCTAATAAAATACTCATCAGTCTATGCAACATCTAAATTTGATGTTGGCAAAATCAGCTCATCACTACATCTCCCATTAAAACCTGACGCAGTTTTCAAAAAACAAAGAGCAAGTAAAGTACCAATTCACTTACATGATAAAGTAAACAGATTTCTCGATATTTTAGAACAATACAATATTATCTCACCGGTAAACAAAGAAGAACAACCAAAAGGTAACACATTTATCAACCCTGTTATAATCCTAGCAAAAGGAGAATCATTAAAAATAGTTCTAGACGCCAGATACCTTAATTCACTAATAGACGAATCAAAATGCAATTGGCCTATTGAACCAATACAAGTTATTTTAACAAAAATAAATGGAAAATACTTCACAACCGCAGATATGAATAGTGCATACAATCAAATGCCACTAGATGAACAATCGCGACGCTTAACACAATTTGTTATTGGAAATCAGCAATATGAATTCAACCGCCTATTCTATGGAATATCCATAGGACCAGCAGCATTTTCAGCTTTTATGAGCAAAATTTTTCGACCACTTATACTCAAGAAAAACGCAATCACCTATTTAGACGATGTTTTTATGCAATCACAGACAAAAGAAGAAATGTTCAATGTTTTAGAACACTATCACAAAATACTTCAGAACGAAAATCTGAAGGCCGCCCCCGATAAATCACACTTCTTTTTAACACGAGTTAAATTCTTAGGACATAATATAGAAAGAAAAACAATCACTCCATTAAAATCACGCATTGATGCTATTCAAAAGCTCCAACCACCAACAAACAAAAAGAAAATCCAAGAATTCCTTGGAATGTTAAATTTTTTAAGCAAATATGTCTATAAAATGCAATTATACCTAAGACCATTCTATAATATACTTAGACAACAAAATAATTTTGAATGGAACACAGAACATCAAGCACGATTTGAAGAAATTAAAAAACTCCTAACTGAAGAAATTTCGAATACAATTCCAGATCCAAATCAACCATTCTATGCAATGTGCGATGCTTCAAATTTTGGCATCGGCGCAGCATTATTACAATCACACAATGGCACAAACAAAATGAATCTTATATCAGCAAATTCTCGATTATTCACTCAAGCAGAGCTACGACTCTCAACTCTAATGAGAGAATGTACAGCCATAATATATACACTTACAGAATATGAATTTCTGATACTTGGATCAAAACATCCAACAGTTCTATTCACAGATCACAAACCAATCATTTTTCTCTTTACACAAAAATCTAATCCAAATCACCGAGTTTATAGATTTCAACTAATTCTAATGAAATTCCCAAACTTACATATAGTTTGGACAGCAGGAAAGAATCTTGCATTACCAGACACTTTAAGTCGAAATACACCACCTGAATTACTTACACGTAAAACTACAGTAGAAATACCCAAAAATATAAAATTCTACCTTGCAGAAAACGAAACATCACCCCGACTAGAATGCAAATATGCAATAAAAACTGACGTTGAACAATCACAGATAAACAATCTACAACACTTCCCACTTTATTTAGATTGCCAAAATAACCACTACGAAGTTGATCTACTAGGAACATCAACTTTCAAACCAATTCCATACTCACAATGGATAAAAAATAACACCCAACAAAAAAGAGTAAAACAACACCCGCATAAAAAAGACCTTTTTCCATTAATTGAAAAAGAAAATCTAACTGATAAAATAAATTTATCAGGACCACAAACAAACGATTCAAAATACACAATAAATCAAGTTTTTGACCTCCATGACCCACTTGATACAATTCCTTTATCTAAATTAGAAATAGAAAACATTTTTCTCCCCCCAACAGATAAAATTACAATTAATACTCTGAAACAATATCAAAATCTTGACCCAGTAATTAGACAACTAAAATCATGGCACAAATATAAAACTAAACCCGTCAAGGCAGATACAACTATTTTAGGAAATAAAACACTCCTCCGATATTTTCGAAAATTCAATAATACAACAATTAACGAAAACACAGACCTTCTAGAATACCAATTAAATGAATCTACAGCTCCCTGTCTCCCTCTAAGTATGATTCTTATAGCTTTTAATATTTCACATACACAAAACATTAAAGGACACTCTGGATCAGAGAAAACATATTCAAATTTCATACAAAACTTTATTTTCCAAATGCACCAATTTGGATAAAAGTACTATGCAATGATTGTATAGTATGTCAGCTAAATAAACCTTATCCAAATCAAAAACAAATAGCACAAAAACAAGATTTTAAAGGACAAAGTTTGTAATTTAACCACCGTATTTCATTTGATACAAAAGGACCAATTTCACCCTCATACGAAGGAAACTCCTACATTATGGTAATTGTTGACGCGTTTACACATTATGTAGCACTTAACCCAGTACCACATTGTAACGCTTATTACGCTTACACAACACTCTATGAACACTGGATAGCCAAATTCGGACTACCAGAAATTTTAGTTACAGATAACGGTACAGAATTCATAAATAATGAAATCATCACACTATGCCATTTATATAACATCGAACACAAACCACGTACATCTCACGCACCTTGGACAAACGGCTTAGTCGAAGGTATGAACCGTTCACTACAAGAATATCTTAGATGTATCATCAATGGAAATGATACAAAATACACCGAATGGTCAGCAGATGTAAAACTATTTCCCTTAGCATATAATTCACAAATCACGACAACTCTAGGAATGTCACCATATGAAATGGTTTTTAATCAAAAGCCACGCAAACCAATTATGTTTACAGCAAACTCTCATAAAAATGCACAAAGTTATTGTCAACCGAATAAAGACTCAATTTGTTATAACTTACCTTTACATACACACGATGAAGATCATTTTCATCACCCACAAATTCTTAAATTAGCCTCCGGTACACACACCGAATGGATTTTAAACAGAGATAAAAAACACAATAAAATTTACCAAAAAGTAACAAAAAAGTTGTTACAAAGGCAAAACATTAATGAACAAATAAATTCACGCTTTACACCAGCCTCCGATTTAAAAATTGGAACATTTGTTTTAATACCCAATTTTAACACTCACAAAGGAATTTCTAAAAAATTACAAACCCTTCGTAAAGGACCATACCAAATAATTGCCAAACCCACTGATGTCACATATAAAATCACCGACTCAGACAAAAAAGAATTTGTTCAACATCGAAACAATCTATTACCTTATTACCCAAAAGAATACGCACTACGCGAACTAACTCAATTATATTCTTTCACAGATTTAAAAGTTATTCAAAATAACCCACATACGGAGAATAAAACAAAGGAACAACATGACATTCATCTCGAAAATCAAAATAAAAAATCAACCACAACAAAAAACAATACAAAAAAGCTAGATCAAAATAAACCTCAAAAAGAAAGAAAAAATAGAAAATCGACAGAAAAAATAATACCCCAAGAACAAATCGACAAATCAGAACATAGAGAGTCATCACGACTTAGAAATCAACCACGTAAAAACTATAAAACATTCATCCCACAATCTAAAATATTAAAGAAAGTCGAATTTCAAAAACAGCTTTAATTTTATATTTCATAATCTTTGCACCTCTGAAATATTTTGAACTTTCATTTTTCAAAATAACATGCTGACAAACAAGCAACGATTCTAGTTCAAAATTAGCCAATAGGATTCATCCAATCCGTCACCTTCTCTAACTCTAACACGAACCAACTAGACGAACGATAATAAACTCCAGGCATATCTATAACTATAACTTTGCGACCTCCAGGTCAAAAATAAGCAAACCACTCCAACTTGACAACTAAAATAAATATCACCATAATATCATAACCTTCCCTTATCTAATAACCCAAAGATCAACAATATTTCCCCAAATCCGATCTCAAATACCCCCCAAACAAATATGTTAATTTAGCCTAAAGTAAAAGAATGACCATTTTAATTAGCCTAAAGTATAAAAATCTCAAAAATACCCCAGATCACTTGACAAATAAAAATAAAGACAAAGAAGACCTCCCGATTACCATAAAATTCGCCCCAACAATTTTTCACAAAACTCAACCCACTTGTCAAAAAACCAATAAATAATCCGACCACACTTGAAAATTGCCTCAAACAACAAAAAATATTCGATCGAGAAGCCATTTCTTAAATGCTCTTCTCTCGACCAGTCAACTTAATACTCAACATTTTCATAAACTTTTTAACAATATTTAAACTTTTATTCATATTTTTTTTTGATACCTTTGAAGCTTTTGTAATAATCTTAATCATTTTTTGCAATATTTTTTTAATTTTCTATTCCATATTTGAACTATACCTCCAGCTTTCAAAAGCTATTGACTATATCCACAGGTACGATTCACAAAACTTATCTAAATGATACGAACCATTTTTAGTAGAACAGATATTTTTTTACTGTTTGTAATTTTTATAACATTTCTATCATCCCTCATCTTGACAATATGCAAATGTATAAAGAAAGCAATCATCACATTCGCCCTAGTTCTTTTTCTAGAAGAATACTATAATAAATATAAATTTTTCCACTAAAAGAATAAATAAAAGACCATCAAAAATTGCTAACCAACAATCACTCAGTCAGTCTTCACCGACATCATTCCAAGATAACCCAACACCATCTTCAACTACCCAAAACCCCCAAACATCCACACGAATTTCCTTTCAAGATAACCCATATACTTTTGAAGAACGACACGCTCGCTTATCTGAACCACTAGAACCAGTTCAACGACAAGCACCTCTAAGCGAACCAACATATAACTTATACCCAACACTACCACAAGAATTAAGTAGAATACGAAATCCTAGTCAAAACCAAAATACAGTCGAAATAAATAGACAAATTATACATCCTCGACGAAACAGAAATTTTCAAACTCCCCGAGTTCATTTTGATATACCTCAATCCCCTCCCAAAGTACTCCAGAAAACCCCATTGGTATATTACCAGAAACCCCTACGCTTCTTTCACAACGTAGCACCTCAAGCCTACCCTCAGATTACTTAGGTTCAACACCAACATCTGAACAAATTCGTGAAAACCCCTTTAACCCCACAAACCAAACATCACGACTACCATATTGGACAACACATTCATTCACACAAGGTGAACCAAATTTAATCAATGATCCAATAGATATTCCTACGGATACAACAACATCCTCATCACTACCAGAAACATTATCACTACCATCAACACCATCAATAAGCAATATTTCACCACCACCTTTTAACTTAAATTTCCCAAATAACCTCGACGCTAGGTACCGAGAACAATCATCAACAAATATTCCTTTAAGACTAGACTGGAATACATTCACAGCACCTCCACCATTATTTGGACAACACCCAGAAAGTAACCGACTCCACAACTGGGCACTAAATAGACTACAATATAGACAAGACATTCACGAAGACATTCGTGATCACAACATCCAAATACTCCAACAAAATAGTCTGCAATTAAAATTTGAAATCACGGTTAAACTAAACAACATTACTCAACATCCCTACCCATTAAACCCACCAAATATAACAGCTCAATCACTACCACCACCATTTATAGCAACTGAAGTAATATACAAATACGACAGATATACCAAAAAGACAATTGGTTACATCACATTTTATAACCCATACTCAGGATTATCATACACATGTATATTCTAAAAATATTAATCTTTCTCCAACTCTTTTTTCTAGTAATCTCCAATCAGAATGTAAACCCTTCCCCCCGCACAGGACCCCAAGATTTATTAGTAACACATTACGATTGTGAAGAAATTGAACAAAAAACACTACACAAGTATGCAATAAATCAAGTATCACAATGCGAAACAGAACCACAAGCTATAGAAACAACAAATGTAATAGCGACACTTTATTCAAAAGCCCGAGCAACAACAGTCACAGGATATAAATTCACAGCAACATTTTCTGAAAAGAAAGTACATTGTTCACAAGTCTCAAATGGAAATAAAAACCGACTTGACCACGAATCATTCTACCAGAGTAATATCGAACGACTTTTACATCTCAATCCCGAAGATTGTAAAAACGAGTTACTAAGACTAAACATCACAAGAAATAAAAACACAGATAGAAAATTAGTATATTTCCAAGTTTTTGCAGATTCTGTACATCAAGCAGAACTTGAAAGATATCAAGGACATATAAAATTAGATGAAAAATACCCATACAACGGCGCACACGGAAGATTAACTTATGACATACACGATAAACACTGGATACCACACATTGGTATAAATGACCCATCAAACTGCAAAGCAGACACGAAAAACAAAGGATATCAAGAAATCATGTTTTTCGATTGGAAAATACAACTCGAAAAAATACAACTCACACGCGATTTATCTGACAACACAATGATCTATCAAGGAATTAGATTACCCTGTAAAAACGATCAAGGCTATTGTGACCCTACAACACGAACACAAGCAACAATTGTTTGGTTCCCCGAAGACACATGTACAACATTTCAAGTAGCAAAAATACACGCTCGTATGATAAAATTTCACGAAAATTATTTTATACAATCAATTCCATATGAACAAGTCCATCCATCACGAAAACAAAGTTCTAATTTTAGAAATATACACAATATAGAAAACAAATTGACACGTTTTCAAATATATCAAGAAACAGAACTTGCATGTAAATACAGAAATCCACTTCACAAAACACAATACTCCGAGATATTAGTTGAATACGAAAAAAGATTCGACATGATCACCGGAAAAGTAAAATTCGACCCATACGCCACAAGTCACCCTATAAACGAAGGAACATCATATATACCAGTTGATTTTCAAAAAAGTAAAAGTCAACCTGGTGGACATCTAAAACCACATGACACTAGAAGCACACGTTTACAAGAACTATCACTAATGAATAGTACATATTTCGGTAATATCCATTATGATATTCACCTAGATATGAAATTAGACTACACAATTAGCCGAATTTTTCAAGAAATGTCACTCTCTGAATTAGAAACACTTCACCAACTATGCGAATTAGAAAGGACACAAATCCTACAATCACTTGCACTAGCAGTATTAAAAATACCCTACGCAGGATATTTACTATCAGGCAATAGATCAAATTTTTTAGACTACGAAGGAAACATTTTATGGTTTTATACCTGTACCAAAAAAGTATCACCACTATATGTTTTTGAAGATAAACGATGCTATAAAAGAATCCCTATCTTTTATAAGAATAAAGTACATTTCGTTGACACACTTTCAAGACGAACCTATTTCTGGGATACCGCAGTCCCATGTGGATCAGAAAATAGCCACAATATAGTTCAACTAAACCCTGATGAAGATAAATATTACCTTCTTACCCCATATCCCACATTAATGCAATCACTCAAAAAATTTTCACCTGAAAGCATTCGAGCTATTGCTCGAAACCCAAATATTGACCTACAGTCAATTGGAATATACTCAAAATCCGATATACAACATCACATTAGAACACAACAATTCCAAGAATTATTAACACAAATGGACACTATACAAAGACAATCAATTGACCAGAACTTACGCAAACTTGCCGAAACCGCAGGATTCGCAGACATTTATACACAAGATTATAGCGGATATTTTAAAGACATTAAAGACTATATATATCTAAACGTTGAAAAATATAGACCACAAGATATTTCACCTATAAATATTTTTAGCTTTGTTACACTAAAAAATGAAATTCTCGATTTTCTAGGATGGCCCTACTACATCTTAGAAAAATTGACTATTTTATACGCAATGTTTAACTTTATAGGATTTCTTTTTTCACTTTTAAAAGGAATCTATAATACATGCGCTATACACACACAAGTAAATAGACAAGCAAGTGTAGCACGCATACTATTTGCAGGATTTTTTGGAATTTTTTCATCATCAATAAACAAAATTCTTTTAGACGCACAAATAAAAGAATACAACACAAAAATAGCAACAAGACAAAACACATACGACGAAGAACATAACAATGTAGAAATATCGCCTACAGCACCACAGTTACCACCCCTACCACATAACCATCCATTATCACTAGTCTCACGAAATTTTCGAAATTTAGCAATAACACATAATCCAAATTTTCGACCAACCATATCACAAAGTCCCATTCAACATATAATGACACACCATCCACTAGATGAAAATACATATGAACAAATTATAGAACAACCCCATACCACCGCTTTTCAGTCTCAAAATAGTAATTTTTTTAGCCCACGATGAGCCGACAACTTGGATCCCTACACCGCTCAAATTCCCACCCAACCAACCAACCTCAACACTCCAATTACAATAATTCCACTTTTTGCTTTCCCGCCACCCGATTTCCCAGCCAATAATGTAACATCAGGCATGAATTCAGACACTAACTCATATATCTCAGTTTTATACTCCATTTCACAACTTAATAACCCAAATATTGAAACCCCTGATGAATTTGCAGACTCTGAACCATCTCTATCCAATAATTTTCAAACCAACTCCTCAGTTTTTTCAAAACCCCCTTTTCAACCAATCCCGTCAAATAACCCACTTCCATCCATTTCTACACCCTCTTATGCTTCACAAGTCACCCCAACCTACTCTTCATTTCATTGAGACCGATCATCCAATTCTCCAGATACTCCCCAAATCTCCCAGGAACTAGATAATTTCATCACCCTACAACAACAACCCTTCCACCTTGAAAACCCCACTATAAATAAGATTTCATCCACAATAGAATCATCAAACCCACCTACCCCTACACCCTCTTCAGCTTATACCGCATCATTGGCACCATCATCCACATCCACCGAATCGTCAAATAGCACTAATAGAGCTTATCGCACTTTCAAAAGAAAATTCCCGAACCATCCATTTCCAACAAAACCAGGAACAGCCCGTGAATATATTAATCATCCAAATCACACTAACACGAAAGATTTTTTAGCAATTACCCTACCTTCATTTCCACAATATACTTTGAACACTCCTAACAACACTAACGACACACGTAGTTTTGTAGATGAACAAGTTTTAATGCCTACACTTCATTGGACATCATATTATCATTTTACTAACCCCCTTTGCCTACCTTTATCTAATACTCACATCGATATAGAAAGAAATAAAGATATGCTATATCGACTCACTACACCACTAACACATAGACATTTACTTATATAGGATACAAAAAGTCACTAAAAACATACACTGCACCCCGAGCTAACGAATATACGCTAGAATATTACGATCACAACATCATCCGAGCTAACCAAGACCAATTTTTAGATGATGACCGTTTTGCTTACCCACAAATCACAGAAAAATTCTTTATAAAAACACCATATGTATTTACACTCAACATATTTGATCGCAAATTCGATCACATCATTTCTGAAGCACTAACCGACACACAAGCTTACGAAAGTTTTAAAGAAAAATTTCAATTATTTTCACTAACCTTTCATTTCCTTGCACCACACGAACGAGATTTGCACTGCTCACACGATATTATGTTACGCACTAAACAAACCCACACATATACATATTATCGATTCATACAATATCACTTTGATCTACACACTCCATCAAGACAACCACACCACCGTTTTCAATTTATTAACTCTAAATACACTTCACCATTTTTTCTTAACTTCACATATTGCATCAAAGATACTAACCTTCACGGTATTCTTCGCAATTATGATCCCATAACCCAAATGTATATTTTTTGTCCCATCACAAAGACCTTCAACGCAGAAGAATCCAGACCCTTCCTTATCCCACATGAATTTGTTCAACCTATAGAAATCCCAATATAAGAATTCATCCACAACACTAAATACAATCACAAATTATATAATCTCATCCAAAACACACCTTATGATTTTGCAGTTGGCACTGAAGAACTAAAAACCATTAAAGCACTTCAATTGCTTTGGCCACTGCTTCAAACTAAAAACATCATTCGCATACTAGCAAAATTACTAACTAACTCCGACATAATACACGACATCTTCCCCCACGGTTTTTTCCCCGACGACTAACAGGTAAGTATAAATTCTATATATTCTTTACTAATAAATTCAATTTAAACACTAACCATTCTTTATCCATGTATCATTTCGATTTTTAGTCTTCATCTCACGATTATCTGCAAAATACACAAAAGAAAAATAAAAAATAGAAAACTTCTTCAAATTGTTCAAAACTCTAATAATCTTTTGCACCAGCTAAATTAAATAAAGTTCATACAAATGTAGAAAATTAATTTATAAATTATTTCCCTAAAAGCAATAATTCTAATAATGATGAAAATTTGTAACTTAATTTTTCCCCAAAACTAGCAGTAAAATTGAAATTCTATGTAGTAAATTGATAAGACGAAAATGCAGTACTAACCTTTTAATATTTCCATTCACTCGCACAAGAATTCTATCCAAACTCGCACAGGTCGCCCACGAAGAATTGTTTAAATAATGAATTTAAGTTTCAAGCTTTCACACTCAACAACTCTAACACACGATAACAAGTTTCAATCTTTCCTTTAACCCGGTTGGAAAGGAATTATATACTAAACAAAACTAACCAATGCAGCTTACTAAACACTACAACACAGAGAATAACAGCATGACTAAGAAAAGGAAACCAACGGTACCCAAACCGGATTAACCCAGTTTAAAACTGGATAATTTATTCTTTTGAAGACTATTATAAAGTCTAAGAAAGAAATAATAAAACACAAAAAAGTCAAAAGACAAACCCATACCAAAAACAATTTGATTTTTGAAAAAAGGACACAACCAACGAAACATAAGAAAAACCACAATAAACCCAACATAAAAAGTTATCACATAACAGGACCTCTCACAGAAACCGCACGAAATCATACTCCCACTCCTGGCCTAACCCACCAGAGAGGACGTCCTGAGCATGCTCTATAGCCGGCCCAACCCACCGCGCTACATCCACGCTTTGTGACCACACTTCTATTTTTAATAAGAGGTACTCAAGGGTGAGTAACTCTTCAAAATAACCGAACTAAAACAAAAAGCTTTTGTGAAAACAACTAACCAAAATCATAATTAAAACACCAAACTAATAAAAATTTTATAAAATGTAAATTACACCTTGCAGTATATAGATTAGCATACAACACCAAAGACGAACATCCAAAGACAAAATGAACCCACTACACTCGAAAAAGAATGGCCAACCACAATC
Source organism: Symsagittifera roscoffensis (assembly GCF_963678635.1). Taxonomy (NCBI): domain Eukaryota; kingdom Metazoa; phylum Xenacoelomorpha; order Acoela; family Convolutidae; genus Symsagittifera; species Symsagittifera roscoffensis. The sequence goes on along the minus strand of NC_087065.1, from coordinate 73,825,251 downwards.
AATATGCCGCCCACAATCACAACTCAAAGGATTTAGAGTACGACTTGACCTCGCAGAAAAGGACTTCATTGAACTAGAACAATGACCACCTCGATGTTCAAGTATACGCACAGATCCGAGTAACCAGGCATCCCCTCCACGCACAATCTCCACGCCATTCCCAGACAAGGTCAACCCAAAAGAAGTTCTCAACATGGAACAGAAAAACCTGTCATAGCCAACCATTCTGAAATCAGATTTGAGTTTGTTGCGAAAACCCAGTCGTTGTCATGAGAAGACACAGCGATTGAACCTGGAACTTCTCTAACAAGAGAACCCAGAAGAAATATGATGTTCGCCAAATACCAACGTCCATCATCCATCCTTTGAATTGCAGAAAGACTATTCTAAAAAACTCTGTAAAACCCGGATGGGTGGAACCTGATTTAAACTACATTTTATGATTGGATAAATTAGATATTTTACCACTGTAAAGTATTTAATATTAACCAATCATGATCCATCTAACTAACAACCCACTTATTTGTAAGTGCTGAAAAAACTTGTAATTTCAGCACCAGAGAGATTTGAATTTAACTTAGAATTTAGTTGCCTCTCCAAAAGAACTTCAGCAGCCGCAATAAACCAGTATACCCTAGATCTATTGAGCCTAGCAGAGACTAGTTAAACAACCTGAGACTAGATAGTATAAGAGTAAGATTAGGATCGGTATTAGACTAAGAAGTTGCACGAATCTATCCGGCCGAAAATAAGATAGCGTGACGAGCAGACGGTGTACCCTATCCGAAATTACTCTATGAGTTAACCACATCGGTCCTAACTCAATAGGCATTAAACTACTATCCTGACTACTTTCAACTAGAACTTACTGATTTTAAGGCTGAAATAGTTCCTTAAGTGGATTGACCAAAATTATTCAAGGCTAGACTGAAAGACTATTTTATTAAGCAAGGTATTCTAGTTTACAAAGCTTTTACAAACAAAGTAACATTTCCACAAAAAAAATTAACCTTGAATAAAACCCGTCTGAAAACGTTTTCAAAATTGCATTTTCTAAGTTTATTTTTATCTCAGTTTTTGTGCGCTTACTGTCCAGGTTATTTTTCGAAAACAATTTTGTGTTTGTCTGGCTGTTTGCGGCTAAATTTTTTTCCCGAGTTTTTGGCATAGAAAAAATTGCTTGCGTAGTTTCCTGTCATCTCATGAGGGGATTCGATGCTTTCTTCGGGCTTGAAATAGTTTCTGCCTGTCTCAAAACTTCCGTTCGGTTACCCTAACTATAAGCAAGGGTTTTGTAATTGGAATCTTGGCCTTTTTTCCGGTAAATCTTTTGTTTAGAGAATGATCAAAATATTAAAATAGTAATTTTCAAGACATTTGCTCAATTTCTTGAAAATTCATTTACATTTATTTCTATTTAGATTCTGAATGGGTGTTCACCGTTTCCGACTGTAATTAGTTTTTTCAAATAAACCACTGGCGGATCATGGATTTTCTTGAGGGCGGGTGCGGATTTTCAAAAAAAAATTCGAAAATGTTGTCGACCTTTTTTTCCTAGGCCGACAAAATTGGTTTTCGCGTTTTTTTTTGGCGCGCGTTCCCCTTCAAAATAAGTATACTTAGTAAGCCGACGGCGCCTTAATAAAATTTTAAGATTTGTCTGCAGATAATGGGCTTCAAAATTTAAAACCAAAGGGGGATCCTTTGGTTGGTAAGGGGGTCGAATCCCTGAAGAGCCCCCCGAAATCTGCCACTGGGAGTTTTTATTATATGGTACTGTTTTTTTTATCGGCTTACTTCGCAATGTATGGGTTTTATTTGTATTTAAAATTTTTGCATCAAAAATGAAAGTTCTGGAAATTGTCAATTTACCAAGTACAATTTTGACAACTGTTTATTTTTAAAAGTACGTTTTTTTATTAAACGGTTTTGGTTAAGGTTTCATATGAGGCTGAGTCAACTCATATTGCGTAGTTCCAGGGTAAAAATTAAGGTCTTCTTGACAAAATTAGCAATTATGAAAATGTAAGTAAGTTCATTTTTTATTTTTGTTATTGTTGAGACGCTTTGGAAGTTTTTTGGTTATTTTTTATTTTTGTTATTTTTGAGCTTCTTTGGAAGTGTTTTTGTTAGAATTTTTTTGTTACAATTTTTTTTTGAAATTCTCAGCAAATAACCACCCATTTTTACAATCTTTCCCCCAAAGAAAAGACAGGCAACTACATTATGTCTAGATATTTTTCTTGTCTCTTTTTTACCTTGCTGCCTTTTCATTGGCCTTTAAAGTTTCAAAGGTGGGGGTTGTTTCAATCATTTTCATGGATTTTTTGCTCAGACTACCACGCCAAACTTGAGGTTGAATTTTCAGGGAAACGAACAGGTAGCTGAGATCTCACATATAGTTTTGTGTGAGAACTCAGCTGAAAGTTTGAAAGTTTGTTGATTTTTGGAACTGTTCCAAGTTTTCTCAAAAACTGTAAATCCAAGTTAGGTTTCAAATTGTCAATCGAAATTTTTAGAGTGAAAAAATATGGAACCTCAGAAAAGTCAAATTTCGAACTGCTGATGGTTTTTTGGAAGCTTGTTGACTGTTGGCAAAAATTACCGGGCCAATATCAAGAATAATGGTTCACTCAAAATCATAAATTTTAGGATTCTTAGCTGCATAAACACCTACGCTCTTATTTATGCAGAAAAAACTCTTGCATTCGCAAAAGTCATGTTTGTTTATGTTTGGGACCGTTTTGGAACCTTATTTTTGTTTTCTCAAAAACTACCGCACCATCTCTAAGATTGATGATTCAAATGAAGGAAAAAGATGCGAAATTTTTTAAGCAGAAGCTGCAGCTCATTAAATTTTATATGAACATTGTAATATCCTTTTTTTTGAAATTTACACCGTTTTTGCAATTTTCGTAAATTTCACTTTTCTCGAAAACTACCCTGCCAAATCTGAGATTTAAAGTTCGAGCGAAAAAAAATGAAGATGGAAATCTTCGTGTATAAGAAACCCTCTGGTAAACAACAACCTGTGAAAAATTATCCTGCAAAAGCAGCTGCGTCAACTTTTTCGTAGGAAAAGTCAAGTCTTTGATATTTCGATGGTTATTTGGAAACATTTAATTTTTCTCAAATACTGCCTTGCCAATTCTGAGGTTAACGATTCAAAAGAGAGAACATGGTTGTGAGACCTTCCTTGTTTAAACAGTTACTGCCTATTTTTCGTAGAAAAGCAGGTTTGGTTTAGGAAAAACCCATTTTCCGAACTTGGTCTTCTTTTTTTCTGGAAATTTTCCCGCTTTTTTTAAACTACCCCGCCAAATCTGATTTTAACCCCATTTAAAAGAACAGAAAAAAGATTTCCTCAACACAAACGCGTCTTACCTTTTTCAGTAGATATTCGCTTAGAAACAGTTTATTATTATTATTGTTCCGACCGCTGAAAATGAGGAGGAACTTTTTATTCGGGTGTGTTTTAATTTCTTTTTTCTTTTGGTTTTCCCCGCAAAATCAAGTAACAAAAGTAATCATCGGACTGGGTTGAGTTATATATCATATTAAAGCCCTTTCAGTCGTGATTCGAAAAACATTTAAAAATATCCAAAATTTTTTTCCAGTCTCGAGAAAGAAAAATCGGTTGAAATTTTTGATTTTTGTCTTAATTCGAACGAAAAAAGCAAGCAAACAGTCTTTTTATAGAAGGATAATCTATGAATTTTCAATTCAAGGCCTTAAAGTTCTGGTAATATTAGTTTTCAAATTTTTTTTACCACCGAAAAGGTAGAAAAATCAAACATTTTCTTTTGATTTTTTCAGAACACTTTTTGTCCAGTTCATCTATATTACTATGACTGTCTAATATGCCTAAACTGTATTTTACGTCAGATCTTTTTATCACACCAAGCAGAAAAAACTACACAAATTTGAAGAAAAAGTTTTCTAAATCGTAGTTTTCTAAAGACTATGGTCTGAACATTCTGTGCTAATTTCACAGTAACCGGCTATCCTTGTTATTAGTATGATTATGATTATGATTATGATTCTCTTATTTATTTAATTTTTAGTTATGAAATGAGACATTTAATAAAAAAGTGAAATTTTCAGCACAAAATTTTATATAATTCAGTTTATTTTCCGCTCAATGGGTAATGAACCGGAACTTTTTGATATAATTGCCACCCCTTAATCGAAATCGAAATTTTTCAGGTTATTTTTTCAAATTGCTTTTCAACATATAGTTTTTGAAAAAAATACATTTTTTTCTTTTCTGATTCTCTTTCTTGTAACGCAATGCTTTTGGTGATCAATTTTGACGGGAACATACATGCTACGCTAAAAGTTTTCCTCCATAACTGCAGTTTCGTCAGGCTGCTTATACTCTGATTCTTTGATGTTTCTAGAAGAAGTATCCAATCTAGTATGTATGGCAATTTTAGTAGGTCGTGTATGTTCCATTCTAACAATCTCTCTTATACTTTTGAGGGACTATGTTCTGTTTGGAACGTATTAATTGCTGGTTTGTTTTGTATAACCGGCATTTTTACGAAATTTTCTTCTATTATTTTAAGAAAGCGTCTTGTACTATACGCATCTAAACCGTTTGTCAAACCATTGTTGCATTCTCCTGACTTCTCCCTCATTCATTCAGAATCTTGTTGCCGAGTAAAAAAAAATCAATTTCAAAAAGTGTCCTACAATTAAATACCAGCCAATTTAACACCGTACGTTTTACTACTTAGTCATTTCACTACCAAACAATTTAAATCCACAACAAACTAACTCCTATTTTAAAATTTGACACCAAAAATGATGATGTATGAACCCTTCATCTCAACTTTTATCACACCAAAGTTGATACTGAAGTCAACGCAAAATATGATGGAGTCTGCGCAAGTTCATCTAAAAACGAGCCAGTTCTTATAGCGACGCGCAACGAATTTTATTTCGAGCGAAAAATAAATTAACCAGAAACAGGATTTTAAAAAACAACGACTTGATTGAGACGCGTGGAGGGCACAACCATGACAGTTCAGCGGGAAAAACAGAAGCTCAAAACGTTATCAGCATTTTTTAAAACTCAGCGAGAAATTCACGCCAACTGTCGCAGTTGCCAGTGCTTTTTTTACCAATAAAAATTGATTTTTTCCGTTTCAAAAAGTTTCGGGAGTACTGAATTGTTTTAAAAAAATTTTTGGGTTGACAGTGAGTCACGTGGTCACGAAAGAATCATTTTGTGCGTTGACCTCGAAATGCAGACAGAGAGCGTTTGGAAAAATCATTTTTCTGGCTAGCCGATGAAACATTTAAAATTACTCCCAAAATGCTCTATCAGCTATATTCAAGCAATTGTTTGATTTTGAGCAAGCTGCTTTTCAGTTTTTCCAAAAACAGTTCCCCGGAGCGCATTTATCGGGTGGTGTATTCCATCTCCCACTGTGTTACATGAGAAAAATCAAAGAAATGGGCCGCAAAGTGAACTACAAAAGAAATCACGATTTGGCGTTGGCCTGAAAAATGCTGCCTTCCCATGTCTTTTTTTTCAATTTTGGAATGTATGCGAGAAAAGCTGTTTAAAAACCAAAAAAAAATGAACAAAGACGAGTTGTGTCTAACTCTTTGGCTCTACGTAATTAGAAATTATGTCGCCAAATTGTGAATTTTTATGGAACCAGCGAGATAGGAATGCTAGGACAACAAATGCTGTCAAAAGATGAAACTAATATTATTTGAGCGGAGACCAGTCTACTATGTGGAAAGTAGTGGGCAGCTTACAAAAATTTATTTTTTCTTGTTCATTGAAAGATTGCTTGTTTCTGGTTTGAATCATTTTAACATTCCGAATTGTTGGCAGGGTCATTTCTGTAATTTACGCTAATTTAGTAGCGCGAAGTTGTCTGGCTTTAAATGGCAAAAATCTTTCTCGCTTTTTTCTTTGATAATTAACGAAGTCCTCTTTGAAGAAAGTTCTTTTTTTCTTTTTTTGATTAAAACCTTTTAAGTTATAGAAATAATTTCAGAATGTAGTGGTTTTAAAATGCTGAGGCAACAAAAAGTAGGGAGTGAAGTAAGTTTTCTTTTCATTAAAAATCCGAAATAACAATTCTTTTCATTGAAATTGTATCCTATTATTTTGTTTGAAGTTAAAAAATTGGGAATTTTTGATGGTTTTTTTGAGGTTCCTGAGCGTTTGAATTCTTTTTAGATGCCAAAGCTGGCGTCCAGCAATCAATCGAAGATTGTGATATTTTTTGCTTCTTTATTGATCATTTTTGAAGCTAGCTCTCTAAGGTCAGCCTCTTTTCAACAACCGACTGGGTGGTCGGCGTTTTTCCGCCACCCCTCCATACGAGCGCGCGCTAGCGCGCGAGTTCCAACAGCCCATAGCGAGCAGCCGCGAGCGTTTAACGTTATGCATTTGACGGATAAAAAATGCGATCTCGCAAACATACCGCTATTTTTTCCTCGGGTTTTTTCCATTGTGACTTGCTCGGGAAGTAGAGCAGACGATATTTTTCCAATTCTTTTTCCATTCACTTCCCTGGGAGAAATCCCACTTTTTTCTGGGAAAAATGGAATTAATTAAGTTAAAACATGAAAATTTTATTTTCGATTGCATGAACGGTCTGATGGTCTGGAGGATGTGCACAGCACTTCCAAGCGTGGGGTTCCTCGTTCGAGCCCCTGCGGAGACGAAAAAATTTTATTGATTTTTTTCATGTGATATGAAAAGAAAAACTAAAAACGTCATATCTTTTGAAATAAAAAAGATAAAGACATGCGGTCTTCGCTGGGATCGCTTATTTTACAAGCTGAAGGCTGTGAGTACAAAATTTGGACGGTAGATAACGATTAGAGGAAAATTATTTTTTTCCTATTTTTTCCCATCTGTCCCTTTTTCGCTTCTGTGTCAAAACAGTTCAACATTGTTGCCTTGAATTTTGTACCAAACGGTCAATGGATAGGCAGCAACCATAGTGGAGGGAAAAAAATTTGGTTAATAAACCACAGTTTGCAAATGGAGCCTCGGATTGAGGTATAAAACTGATTTTTTCATTTTTTTGCTATGATCGATTTGAAATTTTTTTTAAAATCTCGTTTAAAAACAATTCAATTATTTTTGGGTGCTAGCAATTAGAAATGGCAACTGCCAGGTAGCAGGAAAGTATCAGGAAAGTCGTTCTATGAAAAAAAGATAGTTTTTTTTTTCATTTACTCCTCGGTTTTACTTTTTCAAAAAATGTTTCCAAATGTAATAGCTCAAATACTTCCCAGGTTTCCGACAGTGACAAGATAGTGAAAACAGTCTGGATGAGGGCCCCTAGTGATAAAATAATTTATTGAGGAAGAAAATGTTCAAACCAATTGAAGTTGAAAAGATAAAGACAAGAGAATTACAGTGCCTTTAGCAAAACATGAGGGTGATAGCTGATGGTTCAGGACAACAAAATTTTAACAAATTTCTGCCTTTCATCATGTTCATGAGTGTGTTGATTACATTTCAAATAGTTTTCCTTTTTGTAGCAAATTGTCAGTGTAAAGGTTCCAATCGTAGCTCAGTGATAAAACAACTGACCAGAACACCAACAGTCGGCAGTTCGAGACTATGGTAGGATCGTACAGTTTAAGCTTCGACTCATTGGACACTTTTTTATTCTCTTCAGAAAAATGTGAGAACTACTTTTCAAATGCAAGGACTATCTTTGAAAGAACAGTCATGGTAGAGGACAAGGTGCTAATGAACAGGAATGAATCATAAAATTATCATTCATTTTGCGAACCTTTCTAAAAGAAATACAGGATACTTATTTGTCTATTCTCCAGGTTATTATTTGGTTTTATAAAAATTTTCTATATTCCGGCGACTGCGGGATTCGAACTGTTGAACTGCAGTTCAGGAGGCTACTGCCTTACCAATTGCACCATCATATCTTTGTTGATTGCAAGCATCATTGTCTAAGTTATTGCAACTTGACGTGAGAGAAAAAGAACAAACTACTTTCACCAGTCTCAGTTGTTATGCTGTTCAAACTTAACTGCCGCTAGATGGCGTCATCATGTTTAATGCCAGAAACTATGTTTATTGGATTATACGTTAACTTTTCGTTTCTCTTATTTTTTTGTTTGTTCTGTGTCTTTCATTGTACTCAATTCATTTCACCAAATTGTTTCGAGCGGGACGGCAGCAGATATCGAAGACCAAAAAATGATTTTCGTTGGATAGTGAAGGAAATGATCTTGAAATAACCGTTAACTGTATTGTTTAACATACAAACTCCGCTCCATTTCGATTTGTTTAAAATTTCATATGAAACGTCGCCAATTTTTTTTTAATTCTTGTTTGTAACACATAGATAGCCTCACTACTGTATGTGGCTGCTTTTTCTCACTCCTCAATCGAGGAAACTTGCCGAACATCATATACCTACAGGATTTAAAAATAAATTGTATGTAAAACTTGACTGTTTTTGCTCACTACTTAACTAGCTTCCCACTTTAACCAAATATTACACATGTTTTCAACATTCAATTTTCCTTTACTATGTCCGCGACTCAAATATGAGCAAGTTCACGCAGCTGTTCATGCAGACTTCATTGACATCAAGTTTCAAGACGAGGCTGCAGGAGAGGATACTGAAGACATGAGGGTCGAAATATTTATTATTCACGGGAGGCGTCATGTTCAGCCCATAAAGTTCAGACATTTGACGAAATCTGCAGCTCCCGGAAAGCATACATTTTTTTAGCAGGTTTACTATGATCACTCTGTCCTGTTCGGTATTCTCTTTAAAAATTTGAACCTCCATAACAATTCCATAACAATTCCTTTTCATATGAGTTTTTGTAACGTACTGTTTAATACTTTTTACTTCTGCAATACTCACAAACATTAATAGCCTTCCTCGTCAGCGCAACTTAGTTTCTCCAATGACTGTCAGTAAGGATTTTTTTCCTGTTTTTGTTTTCATCTGTTTTCAACGTTCATTTAGTTCCAAATACTTCGATATCCGTGTTCGTTCTAGTAATGCGGAAGCTCACTTTTGAAGTTTTTACTTTTTCTTATCTTACAGTTCAATGGCCTGTTGGAATTATGGCAAATACTCACACTGCGGCTGTTCAAATCAGCATACAAACTAATTTTGTTACATTTTTGGGTGTCAACTTCGGTTTGCACTCACTTTCCATTCCTTGTTTTGGATTACGAACAACCAATGTGTTTCGGCCATCCATCTCAGTAGTTGTACACCTAAGTCAATTCATTGCTCTACTCTATACCCCTCAATCAGAAAATGATCTTCGTTTTTCTTTATTATACAATGTTGACTTTCATTTCCTTTTTCAGGTGCTTTTTTGTCAAACACCAATGCCTCCGCGAAGGAAGCGTAGACTGTGCGCTGACATGCCTCGTGTCAACGGAAGGTTTACAAGACGAACAATCGTTCATGTTGCCAACAATGAAGTGCAAATGAATGATGGACGATCATCGCTTCTTGAAAATGTTGCAACTGGCATCATTACTGAAGATACAACCTACCTCCACCACGTCAAAGCCACCGATGAATACTGCCACAGCTGTTTCCGTTGCTCTACACATCAATTTCCAATTTTGTTGACGTCCGTGTCAACGCAGTTTGTTCAGCGCCGACGTTATGGGTCAAAAACAGTCAATAGCATCAGCATTTTGCTCTGCATGCATTGTAACGTGTTTCGAAATAAACAGCACGACTTGTTTCAACTTTCGAAACCTCTATTCAAATACGCCTGGCCCAGTGTTATATGGTATTTTCTCAGTATGGACGAACAGGACTCGGCTACTATTTGGAACCATTTACCAGATACCTTACGTCTATCCTGGTATCATTTAGCAGCGCTTCAAAATCGATGCTTTATGTTGGCGGCGACTTTAGTAGTTCCCTCAGTTTTTGCAGATGCCACAGCAGCAATCGACGATATTCAATCGTTCCAACTCTTTTGGCGGGGAGATGACATGATGAAGAAGTTGAATCAACATTTCTTCCCTTGTGTGAAATGCCCTGTTGGATGTTGGAGCTTTCCTGAAAAGTGTTCATTAATTTCATTCAAGCATTACTTGCAACTTTTATATCCAACTTTCAAATCATTTGACGCTGATGCCCAACGACATTTCGTCGCCAAACGAAGTGATTACGAAATCCCCGACACCTTTTTCTCTCTGTCTATTCAAGCATCGGTTGCTGTCCAACAGTTTGAACTGACCGTTCTTGTCTGCCATCGTCACAAAGATAAACTACATTTGAACATTATCCATCCCCCACGAAGTCCGTTTGGTCGAATGTTTTCTTCCGGATCCGATAAATTTGCACCTGCTGTCCTTGCATCTCACCATTGTCTACCTTTCTCGGAGAACTCATCAACATCTTCTTACAAGATGTATCCACTCTCAGGATCATATCAAGGAGCCTCTACATGTTTTCTGACAGAAGAGCGACGGTTTGATAATTACAATGCCATCCAATGTTCCCATGAAAATCACTATCTGCAACATCGACCAGACGCCGTTGCTACGCTGAACAACTTGGCATTGGAGGGCAAGGTGTCACAAGAATACGTTCACCAAATCATGGAGCGTGTCAATAAATCGCCTACAATGGATGAGAACAATGACATGCAGTGGGGTGGAAATGCAATTCCTTTGGAAAGCGTATGCTTCTTGCAGTTAATGGAGACCATGAGACGCCATGCTGATCTACAACATGAAAGCAATGAAAATAATTTGCTTCAGCAAAATTTAATTAATGAGTCAAGTCGACTATTTTTACCTTGTGTTAAGCCGATGTCACGAAACGAACCTGAACATCTCATTTTTGTCAAAACGCCTAATTTGGCAACATCTTATTTATTTTTTTTCTGTTGCAACAACGTCATGTTCATGTACAGCTTGTTAACAACACCTTCTCTCACGCATGACCTGCTCACCAGACTTTTGAAGTGCTTCCGACGCCACATAGTGCTTCCTACTGTGAAGGAGAAGAGATCCCATCAAGAGTTGTCAAATGTGCAATCTCACCTTACGTTTCATAATTTCACGGAAATGTGCATGTCTTTTCGTGGATTTCAAATCAGCAACGTCCGCCATTCTTCTGAAATTGATGTGCCTTCTCAGAACTTGCCCTTCATCAACTTCATTCATGTAACTGCTTCCGATAACTTGTTTACAGCGCGTTCTCAACCACAGCTCATTCTGTCTATTGGAGGAGTTCATTTCCGTTTAATTTTCGTTCAAATAAGGAACTCAAATTTTTTTTGCAGCAAGTTCTGCAATATATGGTCCTGAATTTCATTTGAAAGTTTCTCTTCTTCCCCTGTCGGCTTCATTGAAAGTCAATTTGAACAGATGAATAACGACTGGCGAATACTTCTTTATGAACGTATTCAAACTGACATCGTACAATCTGCCAATAGCGATCTCATTAAATCCATAAATGGTCAAAACTTGATCTCTTGTTCTGATCACAATCGCATTCTCTGTCTAGATAGTCCTGGAAATGATTTCATATGTCAATTCGACGTCGCGTGTAAAAACAAATCAGCATGGCGATGTCACTTTCCCGAGTGTCAAACTGCTGTTTGCCGAAAACACTTTCGAACTATAGTCAACCCAATCTCCTTGTCAGCCATTCCTGGTAAACGGTTGCCTACTTCCCGTCAAAATACAGCAGATATATCGTCAAACATAACAGCTCAAACTACAATCACAACTTTCCCGTCAGATGACATTTGCCCTTTTGATGAACAAAACCCATACTTCGAGGGTCCAACTGCTGCAGGAATAGAGATTAATGAGTATAATGACAACACCGATAGTGGAGCAAAACCTGTGTGGTCTTCAAAGGGCAAATCATCGAGTGCAATTGGTTCATGTGTGTTGCTTAATAGTGTCGGCAACATCTTGCACCGCAGTCGCTGTCCTATTACTTTTGCAAACGGTCAGTGGCGTCGTATCCAAAAATATGTTGCGTCTGTGCCACAAACGTCTAATGTACTTCGATACCCAGAGGCCATGGTTCGTCCTTCCGTGTTCTCGAAGTTCATGGGTAATGCACTAATTGGCGCTGTTCCATCGATACTTCTTGGCGACAACAAATTCAACAGCTCCTTCAACTTCGCGGGAATCATTGATCATATTCAAACAAGATTGGTCAATGGATCACTGCTTACATCCGTCGATCCTCATATGTTGCTTCTTTATTTTGACACCTACCTCAACCACCAGCTGAATCATCAAGACGTGCGATTCGTTATTAGTCGAGGACTGCCGGAGTTGGCCAATGTTGGAGATTTCTCCCATGACAGAGTGCGCATGAAGCTGGAAGAAGAAGATGGGCGACGGCTTGTTAATGAGCTCAGTGCGGCTTTCCGAACTTAAAACAGCTCCATTCTGCTCACTTTTACTTTGAACCAGTCGGCCATGTTTGGAGTGAAGCCATTATTTGACATCATCCAGGAGCATACAAAGCATATGCCGGCTGACGAGATGAGAAACGTTAAAGAAGGCGCCATGTCACTTTACTTGCAGATGTGGGAGCGAAGCAGCAACTTTTTGTTGCAGTACATTCAGTTCTCTCCCGAAAAACCTTTGGGAACCGTTACAAGGATGTTTGCAAGATATGAATTCCAAACAACCAAAGGAAATGCACCTCATCTGCACATTGTGCTGTGGACAGAGGAAAGCAATCACGCAATCGAAATGAAAACAAAGATATGCGGTTCTTCAACACGGCTTTTTTATGAGCTCAAGGTAGAGCTGAATAGTTCCCATTCAGTTGTCGCAGATCTTAAAGATTTCGAGCATCTTTTGAAGGAAGCTTCCCATTTACTAACGCATAGTTGTTCATCAAGTAACTTCCGATGTCACAAGAAGCGTGCAGCCACAGGCGACTCAATATGCCGTTTCAAAGTCTATCGAGCCTGTGAGGAAACATATTTTAAAGAAGTGGATCGTCCTCACTCACAAGAGTACTGGCGTCTGTTGGAAAAACTTGACCTCGCAGAAAAAATCCAGGGCCATCAGACTGTCTTTCGAGCCATGAATGAAGCCTCTGCTGGCTCATTCAATTATGACGCTGACGGCGGCGAATTGTTTTCTCCCGTTAACGCAAAAATTTTTGCAATGGTCAGGGGGAATATGAATTGTCTGCTTTGTGACAGAGTCATGTCAGCAGCATATCTCGCTAAATATGCAGCAGGAGTGGAGGAGCGAGCAACTGTGACTGTAGCCGGGTCAACTGATTCCACCGTTAATGTCAGTGTTAAGAAAATGGCCAATATCAAGATCTCGGGAGCACGACTCGCTGCTGGGAAGGACGCGGAGGCCTCGGAAAATTTTCGACTTGTTGCTGCCAATGAGTGTTTGTGGACAATTCTCGAGCTCCCCTACGTCCATACGTCGTATGACTCAATTCACGTATGCGCGCTTCCCTTAGAGCACCGCGGTGGGATCATAAAGACACAGAGCAGCCGATTCAGGAACAGCAATGCCACTGTGACTGCTTTTATTACATCAAGACAAAACAGTGACTTATCAGTCTACTACAAGTTCACTGAAAATCAAATAATTGTCGCTGAACAATGTCTTCAGAGTGTTTTCTCCATCGACAAAGTTAGCCTTTTTGGTGTGCGGCCGCCCGAGTTGACGTGGATTGTTTCGATCGAAACGTACTTCACATTCTTTCTTCACTTCAAGGTTACGTGTCATCCGACACAGTCTGTTCCCTTTACCCAGCACTGGTACAACGCAGTAGGTCAAAAGGTCATGCTACGTTCCTGTGCTGTTGAATCGTTTATTACTTTGTGCTACGATTGCCGAGATGTAGAAGTTCTGCCATATGTGCGAGATAAGATAAGCATGTGTCTTCGGCAAGTCACATTTCGTCGCCAGCGATACGTAGATGATAACATCAAATCAGAAGCTGTGGTTGTTTTCCCGAATGTTCCACCACCGCATGCCACACGGTTCCTGGTCAATTTTCTTCTGATTAAGGGATCCTACATCACTGAGCTCGATTTGTTCAGTTGCAATTCCCTTGTTGAAGCATACCGTGCGGCAGCTCTTCTGAGTTCACCTACTCCCACGGATGAGGATATCTTGCGTTTAACGAAGCAGTACATTGTGGAACTTGGGATGTTTGTGCCTGGATCACACCTCTCGCATGACCGAAATTTTCTCGCCAGCTTTGAAGCCTTTAATATTTTGCAAACAGACGTACAACCCATCTCCGTTCCTCACTGTTTGTACACCAATCTGCAGAATGAAAGGACACAAGAAATGGAGCTACGTCATTATAATGCACGGTCAAGACTCTTTGAAGAACTATTTTCCACAGCACGCAATCTTCAATTGCCTACAATTGACGAAATAGCTAATGCCTCCATAGATGACCCTGTTTCGTGGACGCCTTTGAATCATCTTACTTATTACACACAAGAGCAAAAGACAGCAGTGAGGGATATTGTTTCTGTTGTCGACAGATACGCAAGTAACTGTCCCTATAATGAGAAAAATCGTTTCTATGTCGGCTTTCCTGGTTCCGGAAAAACAACGATAGCTTCTCACGCTACCTTATATGCTGCTTGTCGTGGTTTAAGCATCCTTGTGACCTGTCTTGCCAATGAGAGGGCTCAAATTTTGGGAGGTACCCATATTCATGAGGTTTTTGCACTTCCAGTTGATTCGAAACCATTGGGCACTCTAGTAGCTATGAGCCTGGAAAAACTGTATAAAAATCCACACAAAGTGGCCTTTCTGGAGAGCCTCGATTTTATGAACTTTGACGAGGTTGGACTCATCTCAGCGGAAAACATTGCAATCATCGATGCAATCTTGCAACATGTAAAAAAAAACAGCTACCCTTTTGGCGGAGTTATTGTCGTGCCCAGCGGAGATCCAAATCAGTGTGCACCACCCTCAGGATCTTCGGTTTGGATATCGCCCCGGATGCTAACAGAAGTAAAATTGTATCACTTTTGTCAGTGCATACGAATGAACAACGATGAAGATCGCCACTTCCTTAAGTTAATTACAGCTACAGACATCAGCACTGAAGATATGCGCTACATTAAGGACAAAATCCGAAACTCCTGCCAATATGTGTGTGATGAGACGAATGTGCCATCTACTGTAATACGAGTTTGCGGTAAACGTTCCGCAGAACGTAAAGCTGTTCTCAACAAAGTGTCTCTGATAAGGGCTTCTGGCACACTCGTTGATGAAGTATCTGCACTAGATGAAGTTCGCCGTAGCAATGCCGGTTTGTGGGACAGGGCCAGTGCAAAAGTCTCCAAGTTCCTCGATCAGCACTGTTGGGAGCCCAGCACTCTCTTTTTATTTCCCGGCGCTCTCCTACGAATGACGTCCAATAATGCTGATGATCAGTTTAGCCAGGGGCAATTGGCTGTTTTCTCTTCCGCAAATGACGACAATACAATCAATGTGCTGCTGGCTCCTCCCGGTACTAATCAACTGCCACCGATAGATACTTCGCACAGTGACTATTTGACGCAAGGTTGGAGATGCTTACGACTCAGTCAAAGTGATGGCTTTAACCACTCATTTTTCGGCACGCCATGTCACAGAAAGCAATATCCTGTGAAAAACTTTGTGGCAATGACGATACATAAGTCTATGGGCGGTGAGCTTCCTCAACTTCTAACTAAAATTTCCTTGCTCGAGAATGAGTATGCGTTATGGGAGCGACCACAAATATATGTGCTGTTCAGCAGAGTTAAGAAACTGGGCGATATAACTTTCATCGGCGATGCTGAGACAACTGTTAACGCAATAGAGTCCCTGTTGAAACAAAAGAGTCCCTGGGACGAGTACATACAACGACTGACCGAAACGTCCGCCAACAGGGAACATGTAGAGCTGCCTGCGTTTCAGTTGTCGCCGTTTCGAGCAAGACGGATCCAGCTGCCTTCAACAGCCAACGGTTACGTGTTTCTGTTGATCAGCACGAGGCAGCCACCCCTCATATTTACTGACCAGTCAGAAAATCTTCGGCAAAGTTTGTACGACCACAACACTGGTAAAGGTTCTGCCGAAACAGCCCTCCCTCAGCTTCAACCGTGGGGTGTCCTTCAATTTGCCACTGGTTTCTCTGACAACCCCGAAACGAACAAATGCGAACGACTAGCCCTTCTTGAGGCGGTGCAAAACTCTCTAACAACAGCAAACAGAGAAATGAACGACATTGACTTAGTACATCAATTTTGCCTCATTTTCAATCGGGAAGTACAGAAATTCGCTTCAGTCGTCAATGGTATCCGCGCCATTCAATGCGGTTCATTAATTCAGCAAACTTAAATTATTTTATTGTTCTTATTTGTTTACTGGTATCCGCGCCATTCAATGCGGTTCATTAATTCAACAAACAAACATTTTTATAATGTTGCTATTTGTTTACTGGTATCCGCGCCATTCAATGCGGTTCATTAATTCGTCAAACTTAAATTATTATTTTGTTGTTATGTGTTTACTGGTATCCGCGCCATTCAATGCGGTTCAATAATTCAAAAAAACAAACATTTTTAAAATGTTGTTATTTGTTTACTGGTATCCGCGCCATTCAATGCGGTTCATTAATTCATCAAACCTTAAATATTATTTTGTTGTTATTTGTTTAATGGTATCCGCGCCATTCAATGTGGTTCATTAATTCATCATACTTCAATTATTATTTTGTTGTTATGTGTTTACTGGTATCCGCGCCATTTAATGCGGTTCACTAATTCAACAATCTTGAAATTGAAATATTGTTGTTGTCTTCTTTAAACTGATCGTAGACTAGATAAAACGTGTTTGTTCTCTCCTAAAGATCAACTGTGAAGTGCACTCCTTCCTTTCAGTCGCCCAATTTTTTTTTCCATTTTTCTTTGAACTCTTGCCTCAGCTCATTTAGTTCATTTTTTGGTTGTTTTAAAAGTTGTCTGATTTATTTCAGTTCAAATTATGCCTGTACTGACACCACGACTAAACCTTACTGAGGCTCAGCAAGCCTTTGGAAATCATTTCGAGGTCGTGACCCTCACAGATATTGCGCAAGGGGATGACGCGGACGAGAAAAAACTTCTGCTGACATTTCTACACGGACGACGAAGTGGCGAGCCTGTTCGCTTTAAGCAATGGAGAGGCATTGGCCCTTCTGCCAAATCGTCCCTGCAGCAGCAGGACAAATACGATCGGTTTTTACTTTTGGGGTCCCTGGATCCTCCACAGTCTGCGCCCTCTTTACTGCTACGCCTGAGCAGTCGAGAATTCTTCTGCGATATTTCAACAATATCAGGCCTGGAACCACTCTGCACATGTTGAATGTCGATCTCAAAGGGACACTGCAGAGTGAGAACTTGCTGCTAGATACTGAGGAGCCGCTTGTGCCAACTGCCGAAAGCCACTTCATTGAAACCCCACTCAGTTTTGACGTGGAGCACGAAACTGCAATGAAGTGGTTTGCGGTTACAACGAATGACCTCAAACTCACACGGGTTGCCATTGCACCGAGTGCTTGCTGTGGTAACTTGTGTGATGGAAATTTATCGACGCCGGGTAAAGAGAGAACCTGCCTTTGCCTGGAAAAAAGTGGGCTAGGCTCCAATGCCTTGCGAGCAAGAGTCTCTTGGCAAGAAGCAGGTGGACAGCGGACATCCAAGCAAGTCATTGAAATGCAGAGCGTTCGTGCTCTTGCCATATTTGCCACTGAGCCTCAAAAAATAGAGTCAAATTCGGCTGTTTACAATGCCTTTAATTTCAAAGCATCTGTCAACGCTAAAATTACTGAGTATAACGAAGCCCCGGGCTTCAGACTGCTGGGATGGTACAAGCCATCAAAGAACGAGGGAGACATGTGCACAGAGGCACACTCCATCCACGTCGTTCAATTGAAGGTGAACGGCAACGAAACGGATGTGAGAAAATATGCAGCACATGTTGCCCTTAACGCTGATGGAAATGTACAACAAGAGAGACCTCAGGAAGGAAGTACTGTCCCAGCAGTCTCCCAGCCAAATCCTCGTCAAGGATCAGCAGTTCCAAGCGGCACTCGTGGAGCCCTTGACTTTTAGAAGGTAGTCTATTTGAAATTCACTAATATGTACCTCTCTGGTAAAAGATAGTTGAGGGAAGTAAAAAGGTTTGTGTTGTCAGGTTCCTCTAATTCTCTTCTCACTGTCAAAACCTCTTCACTCCTCAACTTCTTCCGTATATGGTTGCTCGTCATGAAACTTCTACCCATCGACTTTTGTGTTTATGTGTATCAATGCTCGTTTATGTTTTATTCTCCATAAAAAAAAGAAGCCATCGACCTTTGTAATAATGCAGTACTTTGTTGAAAAGTGATTTGAAGTTTATCATGTGTAGTGATTAGGCTTTATGTTATCTCTCTCACTAATTTTTCTGTGTCAGCTATAAAAATCGTCATCACCGCACTTTTTGACAATTTAAAGTGTTCGGTGAACTTGTTTTTACAATACATATCCGCTTTCCACCATAAAGGAACAATCATTGACAAGCTCACCGCTTTTTGCTCAAAGTCATCACGGCTGTTTTGCGTCCCCGCAGGGGCTCGAGCAAAACAGCCACTACAACTGTCTAACTCAAAAAACCCTACCAGCCGAATTCATTACTATTTAATACGCATTGAAAAGTCGGAAATCAAATCATTTTCATCAAATCAGCCCCACACCCTTTGAAGGCAAGGCTGCATTGAACAGACAAATTATGTTTTGAAAAACCAATAACGAATTATTTGATCTCGTTTAGGAGCGATATTGCTACCAAATCATTGGGCAAGGAAAAATTTTTACAACATTTTCGGCAATTGTTTTTCTCTTGTGTTTATTCTTGCATTTTGTGCTTCTGAAGAGAATTGTATGAACAATTAATCAATCTATTCTAAAGCCTCCCAAGGATTGTTTTTCACTTCATCGTGTTGGAAGTTTTTTGTGTTACCATTACACTAACTGCTCCTTAATCGGACATTTTTTTTTCGATAATTTTCGAAACGCTAATATTCAAAGTTATTGCAAACACATGCATAAAGATGAAAAAAGGCAAAAAATGAAGGACAAAGTAAAAAAGAAAAAGCACAGGCACATTCAAACTTGACGAAAATAATTCAAATGAAAACTAGTGTTCGAACGTAAGCGGTTGTGGCTTCGATTTTTAAGGGCCTATAGATTTGAAAGGAGATTAAAAACTTTTTATTTTTTGGCTCAGGTCGAGGATTAATCCTATAACCCCAGGATTGCCAGCGCACTCCACTACCACTGCACTAAACAGCTGTTGAATTAACACAAGAGAATAAGCATTTCATTTACTCATAGCGATAGTTAAATCAGTACAATTAACTTAATAAATTTCATGTTTATCCCTCATTGAGATGTCAATTTTTTCATCTAACGTATGCATTTAATCCAATGCATAATATTTTGGACGTTTTAACTATTAGCCGGTTTTTTTCTGTCATTGTTTCGCTACCTTCCAACGCATTCTCAACATCACCGAAACCAAATACGATACTAGTCGATGATGTCTTTGGCGGGGCATCTGAAGCTGGTCTCTGGAGCTAGTTGATCAAAAGTGAAAAGTCCGACACTCTGGGATCATGTAAAGACATGGCGAGAAGGTCTTTGGGTTTGGGGTTCCCAATCTGGCTTGCCAGACACGTCCCCCTGACCGACTAGCGGAGGAGGTTCATACGGATCTGACACAATCCGTCATATACACTGAGAGACAGAGGAATGACCCGTTGGCCACCGCCAAGGCAGTGACTCCAATAGATCAAAATTTTTGTTTCTCTTTGTTTCAATTCCCTCATGAAAAAATACTTTTAACTCAACGCACAAAATCTATGAACATTACAGAAAACACTCAGATTTCAACTCTTGTCTTTTTCCATCCATGCTTTCTAAGACCTCAGATGATTGGTTGGCAAAAAGTAGTGTCTATTAGATATCTGTGTTACCACAAGCGAATCTGCACAGGACTTGGAAGCAGGTAGCCCTAGTTCGATTCCCAGACCGTTCCTTCGTATCATTAAATGTTTTTCCTATCCTTCCAATAAACCCAGATAAAAAGTTTAATATCCCATAGTGGGACGACAGAAGAGAGGCCGGGTTGACTCCGGTTCCTCAAAGCTATCCTATAAGAAAGAATTACTTCAAATAGCATCTCGCTAAACCACAGCAATTGTTTCTTCAGTTTCATTCACTGCCAAACGCAGCTTGTAGCATTTATCACGAGACGATAGTTTAGTGGGTCATAACTGGTCTATTAAATAATTTTTTTTCGAACACATTCCCGTTCATAGCTGTCAAAGTTAATGAGTATGTTCAGTTGAAACTATCGAATTGAAATCATTACTTCATCAAACATTCATATCCCGACTCAAATCGTTCAATTAATTTCTTTTTCAAAGAAAAACCTCGAACGTTTCTGCTTTTTTGTCTACCCGAATTGAATATTCTCAGAAACAATCGAAACAAGAAAGTTTTCTTAAAATGTAGAAAAGTTTCATAAAATGGAAGCTGATGAGGCCATGGTAATAAAATCACTATTAAACATTCGTCATTGTCATATATCAACATAAATCGTTATAGTTTTTTGAAGAAACAGAAAAGAAAATCTTCATTGTTAGCTATATTTTATATACGTCCATAGATACATCAATCAAGACATACATTTCACATACATACACAGATTCATACAATATGCAAAAAAAGACATAAATACATACATTCATACATACATACATACATACATACACACAACATACAAACGTACCTACATAAGTACACAGACAAACATATTTTTATGCCTACATACACACATACATACAAACTTACTTTAATCCATACATACATACAAACATACATACATACATACACACATACGTACATACAAGTATACATAAATACACACATGCTTACATACATACGCCCAATGACACTGATAAGACATCACATTTGTCGTTCAATTTCACTGATAACGTCGAAATTCAACATCAATTTCGTCGTTTGTGGTCTAGCGGTTCTGTCCACTGTTTGGTCTCCGTTGGTTGAAGGTTCGTTTCCAGGTCTTAGCCTTACTATCATTCCGGTTAAAATGTGTTGTGAAAAATTAAGCGTACTGAAATGCTTAACATGTTAAAATAAAGTTGATGTTTCAGTGTGTTCCAGTCAATGGACTGGAAAGTGAAAATAAATCAAAAAATGTCATATAATCTTCTCAGTTTTACTAAACATATGACTGAAATCGTTTATTAAACAATATTTTCGCTTCCGCCTAAACAAAAAGCAACGTTGCGCAGTTAGTTAGAGCGTTAGACTCAGGACCGATATGTCTGGTGTTCGAACCCCGCTGTGAGACAATTAGTTAAAACCTTTTTTTTCAACACTAATTATATCACAGTCACTTATTATGTGCAAACAATAAACATCCAAGAACCCTGACTTTGCGTGGCGCCTGCCCCTAGTTTTCGACTGTTATCAGTTGCTTCGCATATTATTTCGACTGCTCGTGTGAATTTGGCTGTTTTTGTGTTAGTTGTCAGTAAGTTCCGCAAATCTTTTCTTAAGATAAAAAACGTGTTCTTTTTCTGTTACCTTAAGGCTTGGGTTTTTCTGTTTTTCTAGAGTATTAATGAGGCACTTAGCACAGTGGTAAGGCGTTCACTTTGAAATCGTCAGATCGTGTGTTCGATCCCATGCCATGGCAATGATAGTGTGTGAGGACAAGCTCTCACTGGAACTCTAGCTTCAGGTCTACCACAACCTGACCAAATTTGGCTGCAATAGTGGTACCACGTAAAAGTTCTGGACGCAAAAAAACGGCCTTGAGTCGCAAAAAACAGCTTCGCTCAGCAAAACAACACTGTCTGGAATGTGGGGAGATAATACACTTGGACTATCCTCGACAGGACTGTTAAGGCCTACTGATAGCTCCTCTGCGATTCGCAGGAACTACAATTTTTATTATGATTAGTATCGGATGCTTGTTTTAATTTTTATTTTCACTGTTTTGTGATCTGATATGCTCCACTCATTCTCGGATTTGATACTTTTTTAGCGTGTCTGTGTCATTGTTTTATGTTCACAATGAGTTCAAATAATTGGTAGCTTTTTACTGATTGATTGAACCAAGTTCCTCTAATATTGAACTGGAGGAAAAGTTATCCAATTGAAGTTGAAAACTGAATAGACGGTCGGTACATTGCTTGTTCGTGGGAGTGCGAAAGTCGTTTGAAACACATATTCATTACTTCCGTGCGCCTCAATTCCAAAACTTGAAGTTTGTTCGCCTCCTTTTATCAGGATGTCACAATTTGAAATTCTTGCCATAAGTTGTTCATATATCCTTTTTTTATTCCCCCAAAGGCTGTCGAGTCATGTTTGCCGACCGGTTGATTCACCGATACTATATATTTGTTCATATTTGGACATCTATAGCTCGCTGTTTGAATTATATTTGATTTCTTTTCTTAGGGATGATTCCAGAGTTTTCGGAATGAATTGTGGCTGTTTAATTGTGTTCTTCACCCTTTCAAATTACTCTTTTTTTGTCTTGTTCGTTTTTCGGGTATCATTGAGATTTCTCTGATTTCTTTGTCGAGCTCTGTTTTTCTTTCTTGGAAATCTTTTTGAGGTTCTCCAATAATGATAAAACTGTACTCTCTTCTGCTTTTGTATTGTTTTGCTCATTTCGTTTCAATTGTCGCCTATTCCTCCGTTTTCTTAGTTTTCCTTTATCGTTCTGTTTTTACCCTCACGCACGGCCCTGGATTGAGGTTTACTGTTTCTCTTGCCCGCGCTGTTATTTCTAGCTTGAACGATTTTCTTTCTTTAAGTCGGGTCCGAAAGGACACTCGCTGTTATTTTGTTGGAATCATTCATCATGCGGCTTATGCGACCTCGCTTTGTTGACCTTCGGGAAGTTGCAGAAAAACTCATTGTTTTCTGCAACTTCTCGACTTCTTTTTCTCAAACTTAATACGTCTTTTGTCTCACAAGTCTTTATACTGTGTGCTATCCGCTTGTGCCAACTGAAATCTATTACATAATCGGCAAGCGAGCAATCTATCTTTATTATCCCTCTTCTAGTCTTTTCTTCGTCTTCTGGTTTTCTTTTTCTCCACTGCTGGCTGATTTGTGAGATGTACCAAGTCAAGGACATCGCTTTCCGCCATGTTGGGATTACTCTGGAACCGCGTTGAACTTTCTTTCCCTGGTTCGGTGACACTTATATTGTTTTAGTAATGCCATACGTACCTTCTATTTGGCTACCTTTTGGGTCCCTTTGGGTTTGCTTATAAGTTTTTTTTATTGCATCGTGGAAGCTGCGATTGAAAAAGTGCTGCGTATTCTTGATAAAATGACGAACTGGCTTCCCGAATGCAGAGGCAAGAGCGCTCGTGTTCTGTCTGATGGTATGTCTACTACCCGTTGAGTTATCAGTTAATTTACGCGACTGTTTTACCCTTTTGGGCTGTTTTTTTTGCCCAGTTTGAATTTCTGGTCCCTAGTGGCGACTGATTGTTCTGTCATTTGCGTGTAGTTGACGGTTTTTTATTGTAGAGCGTCCTCGTCAGGGCTCGATGAGTTTGCTTTGGACCGAAAATTTTTTCAGTTGATGCTGAACCGGGTGGAGGTGCTCGACGTATGCTTCGAGTTTGAAAATCGAGCAAGTGCAGTTTTGCGACTGAAATTCCGCGGACGAGAAGCAATTGTAATTCGATCAAAAAGCCAAAACATAACCGATTTTGGTCGAGAAACACAGGTCAAGCACAACCTATTTTGTTTTGTTTAAATTTCAAGAATTCAGTCAAATTTAAATTAGAAATCGAGAAAAAAAATTGCTAAGAAAAGACTTCAGAAAGTTGCAACCCGCAACAATCAATTGAGGAAATTTGCTAGCCGCAAAACTAGAATTTTTAGGGGGAACTCTTTGAGTTTTGGAAATCTAAGGATTCTTGCGGTAAGAAAAAATTAACTTACCAAAAATTTTCAAATATCAGTTTTTACAGCAACAGTTTCAGTCCAGATTTCTGAAGAAAAAAGTAAAATGGAGAGATTCAGGTTAAGACATATTTGAGGTAGGAATTTTGTATTTTACAGGTCGAGAAAAGTTGGTCGAGAAGTCGAGACATACAAAACTTGGTCTAGACGGTCGAAACATACCAATTTTTGATCGAGAAAACCGAAGTATAAATCGAACATCTCGACCCGGGGAATGGTTTGTTCAATTATCTTCAATTGTTGCTCGATTTGTTTTAATTTTCTTGGCATATTACGTTTTCCAACTTATATTTTAAGATCTACTTAAAAATTACTACCCCCTTCTGGTATCTACTAAAAAATCGCTACTCCTATAAATAAAAGTAGTAAATTAGCACAGGAGCGTTGTAATGGAAATTCAACTTAATCAGCTTAACATTTTTCCCCTTTCTTGAGAGGAGGACTAATTGTTAAGTAGATCTATATTTTATCTTGATTGGCTAAATCTTTGCAGATAAGTTTTCAGAACTGGCGGGAAAAACCATTTATAAATAAGGTAACGATGATTTTTTCTGATGAATTGTTTGAAAAAAGTCAATAATTGCGCGTTAGGTGTTGAATGTCAAAACTGTAATGATAGCTAGTATAATGGTTTAAATCTAGCTTCTTTTGAAGTCTTTCGTGTTCGATTTGTTTTATAGTTTATAAGCCCAATGCAAGTAAAGTTCAATTTTTGTTTGTCTATAACGCAAACCAATTGCTCAAACTTTTCCGAAAAAAAAACTCATTTATCTCAGATTGCTTCGCCTAATTTAACTCCTAATTGACGGCGACGAACGAAAAACCTTCATAAAAAGATGACAAAACGATTATTGTTCCGATTTTTTAAGAAAGTGAAGAATAAATAAACTCGGGGTGGTTTTTTCACCCAGACCAATTTCAGACCGAAACCTTCTTCGCGTCTGCATGCTCCCAGACGGTTGTGCACACCTTTATGGTATCCTGCAACAAGTCAGTGTAGACTGATCGTTTTATATCATACTTGTGGCTAATTATTCCGCACTACAAATTGTTCCAAATTAAAGTTGTGGCTGAAAAGTGTTCCAAATTGAATTGAGGCAATAAGCTAAGTGGTCAAATTAATCCCATGCACGACTCAAACTTTAAGGCAGTGTTCTCATGATGGAGGAAACGCATCATGAGCGCAAACTTTCAACTAATCAGAATCGTTACACGGTCCGATTTGCTAATCAAGTTTTGCACACATCCGAGGTTTTTATTAACAAAGAATTATCTGTAGCGGCACAATTTCTGCGGATAAAGAATAATTTTTTAAATATATATTTTTTTCAAAAATCGGTTTCTGGTTTTTCTAATGCTACGCTTCGATATATTTTCGCAATGCTTGAAAACTCATTCATCTTCTTAATTTATAATTAATTGCCTGTATTTATTCTTCTTCTTTGAGACCTTTGCAATTTCTTCGAGATTTTTGAAAACTCAGTTCTGATTGGCTGAAAATAAGTGAAAGTAAATTTCAAACATTCAGCCCCTCCATCACCAGGGACACCACCAATTTTTAAAATTTACAATTTGATGCTAACAGCCGAAAATTAATGTTTTGTCAATTTTTAGTTTAACAAAAGCTATTCGAGACCAAAAGCTTTGCAGTGATACGAGCTACTATTATGAGACGTCTTTTTGGTTCTCAACTACCGCACGCTAATTTTTGACGCGAGAGTTTTGATATAAGCACGAGCGCATCTCGTAAGTTTCAAAAATTTTTATAGATGTTTTGCACTGTATCAGGAACGGATCAAGGGTTTCATTCGAAACTTTAAGTGGCCGAATTTTTGACAATTTTTTTTTCGGTCAGTATTCCCATCCCAATTTTACCATGTATTGGAGCCTAATGCGTCAATAAACGAATTTTGAGCTGGCCAGCATTAGATGGAATTCAGAAAAAATGGTACCAAAAGGGGTTTGTCTGGATGGTGGGTGGGTCGAACACCTGAGGAGGGGACTGGTAAGGGGAAAACGAGCGCATACGTCCATCACCTGCCCACTCCCTTAAATTCGCACCTTGGTTGTATGCCTAGAGTTTTTTTCCGGTCACCCTGTGTTATTGTGTTATTGCCAAAAATAAAAACTTTGATAGTCTTTTTTCTCGTAAAATCAGCTGCCTTGAAAGCAGAAAAAAGTGCTATGGGTTGAATGTAGGATCATCTCGAAGTGCCATATAAATCTGAATCTAGATCAATTTTTTTTTTAAAATCTGTCCTCAATAAATTTGGCTCTAAAATTCGTAGATCTTTTTCAAACAAGGTTGGCAATTTTTTAAAATATGCTATTCTTCTTTCTCGGAACAAATTTGAGTGATCGAAATTAAAAATGATAACTTTTGGCCTCATTCAAAATAATGGTGACCTTCTGTGTTCTAAACTAAAATTATTTTCAGCGCGATATTTTATTATTGTGGGCGTATATGAAGAAAGAAGCTACCAATCATAGCATTTTTATTTAGTTTTTGCCAAATGTCCAACCTGTAAAATGAAAATTTAACCTGCACATAAAAAATTCAAAGTGTTAAGGCAGTTTGATGGGACCCAAATCAGACCCAATCGGATGCAAGTTATTTCACACATAACTCTTTGGTACCAAACTGACATCCTTTTTCCATCCAAAGCAATTTAGGTGGACGGAAAGTAAATTGGTTCCACGTAGGAGTTTCAGCCAACCAAAATTGAGCTTTTTGAACGCAGCATTTAGCAAATTAAACCAAAACTAAACGCTGGTGTGGAAAATTTATCTGGAAGTGGGGCGTAAAATTTTCTTATTTGTTACATCATAGGTTATTTTTTGAAGCCAACCCAATTTGACAGAAAAAATTTGCAAGCAACCGATTTTTAATCATAGTTACCCGCAATGACAAAAATGGTTTCGACTCGATTTCAGTTGAATTTTATATTGATATAAAACTGATCTTAATTTTATAGTTTGATCAATGCACTTTTTAAAAACGATTTCAAAATCAATTTCAATTTAATCCACCTATTTTTTCATACTAAAAGGATCTCAATCCATCTTTATCAGTGCAGGCATTATTCAAATTAACACTTTTTCTTTTTTTTTGAAATTTGTTTCCGCGGCAAATAAAGTTTGCTCAAAACTCAATCAAATATGAAATGAAGCAGGCTATGTTGTCTAAAGGACGTGTAACTAGACACCGTTGGTTAAATTAGGTCAAACAGTCGCCTCCCCGTGGTATTATGGTTCTGAATCAAGTTCAGAAACTCTTTTTTTTCCAACTTTGGCATATTTTTGTAAAATATCAGCATGAATGCAGACAGATTACGTCAACAAGCAATCATTTGGTTATATTACCATAAATTTTTCATGCGAATATGAAAGAAATTGATAAAGTTACTTATTTTTGTAAAATATCAGCATGAATGCAGACAGATTACGTCAACAAGCAATCATTTGGTTATATTACCATAAATTTTTAATGCGAATATGAAAGAAATTGATAAAGTTACTTAACCAATGTTACTTAACCAAAATATCATCAAAAATGCAAAAAGCAAGAGTTATTAAACAAGATTATGCGAATTAACAAACAGTTGGAATCTGGTTAATATGAAACCTCAAATTAAAAAAGAGAAGCAAAAACGTACCAAATTCATTCGCTTGTCGTCTTTCTCTTTTTATCAAAACAACAGTCACAACTTGCTCAGCGCGCTCTCTCTCTCTCTTTCGCTTATACGAGCCTTTTAAATCTCAAATCTCAGCTCCTCCTAGCCCTCAGGCCATTACCAACTAATTGGACTTGAACAAATCTCATCATTGTCAATAATACTTCAGCTGAAAAAATAAAATCCAACCTGTTAAAAATCATACTGTTCTTAATTTTTTGTCAATATATAATAATCTTAAAATGATGATATTTTTTGTGCCTACAAATTTGTACATTAGAAATAATGAAGATATTTACGAGTGGATCAAAAATTAAATATATTTTGAGTAAGAATAGGAAAGTCTTAGCAACAAGTAGAATGACCCATATGTTCGACTAACAGCGATTTGGTTGATCGTATTATTTCAGTACTGCTTGCCCAGAATGTTATCCGGGCACCATATATAGACCGAAAGAAATGTAACAGCTAACGATTGGGCTTTAGTCGCTAGCCAGCTCTCGAACAAATGAGTTCTGATGAAATTCAATATACTCAATCTCAGGGGCGGATTTAGGGAAGGGGCGGGGGGGCGGACGCCCCCCCCCCCTCAGGGATTCGACCCCCTGCCGACCCAAAGGGTCCCCCCTTTGACACTTTTTCAGAAATCCATTTTTGGCCGACCGAACCTAAAATTTTTCTAAAGGCGCCTTGGGCGCCAATATATACTAACTTTGAGGGGGAGCGCGCGCCAAAAAAAAAACGCGATTTTTTGTCAAAATTTTTCAAAAAGTGCCCAAAAACGGCTTTTTTGACTGTTTTTTTTTTCAAAAATTTGCCTGCGGCGCACAAAATTTAGCCGAAATAGGGGCAAAACAGTGCTTTGGGAGAGCTCGAAAAATCAATTTGGTCGACCTAAAAAAAAAAGGTCGTCAAAATTTTCGATTTTTTTTTGAAAATCCGCCCCCCCCCCCTCGAGAAAATCCTAGATCCGCCCCTGCTCAATCTTCTATTATTTACGCAATAAAGCTTTTATCAGTGTTGAAAACCATCGAACAATATTTAATAGCCTTAACATGTCTTCGGATAAAAAAGTTTTGTAGCTTACCACTCTTTTGATGGCAAGACCAGAAGTTGGGGGCCTTTGCTTTGTAGTTTCAACTGGTGAATTTTCAAAAAACTGAAGTAGCCAAACATGTTAAAATCTAAATGTAACAGCCCTGTGATTTTCATCATGTTCAAATTGGGCTCTAGAATTTGAGAAGCAGTAAACTAAAAATTTGATTTTAACAAAAGTATGGATTTTTGACTTACGCTGCTGTGCAACTTGCTAATTTTTGAATAACATGCTTTTGGTAAGGTGGCTATATCATCAATAGTAATTTAGGTCAAATTTGGAGTGAACATTTGTAAGTTATTGCCGTAGAATTTAAAGCCAGCGGAGGGCCGATTTTCAAAAAAATGTATATTAATTATTTTTTTGCTATAACAACATCAGTTACCTGAATAGCTTGAAATGCAGCCAGAATTTTTATAGCTTCGACCTTATACAAGCATTGTTGTTCTCTGATCAAATCGGACCATTTACTGCAATTTTCAACTTTAGCGGTTAAAACCAGAAGATTCTAAATAAACTTTTCACAAAAACTACAAAAATTAACAAAATTCGGATGCATTATTTATTTTTGATTGTTTTGGTTTTTGGAGTTTATATGAAATATAGACCAGAGAAAAAACAGAATCTCGCAAATATTTAAAATATTAATTTAGAAAATTTAGTGTAATTTAGAAAATTTGTAGGAACATTTTTTAAAAACCACCTCTGATATGATTGAACCGAAACGAATCTTCAAAATACTTTTAAAAAATCATGAATCAATTGTGAGCTCTCATTGTGTTGTTTTTTTTACATTATCAAATACTTTTATGCATACCAAAACAGTTATTTTAGCAGTGTTGTCAAGTTCTTATGAATAAACTTTGAAAAGTACTTTACAAAAGAATGTTGAGCTTCGTCTATTTAAATCAAGCAGGTGTATCAAACTGTGACCAAGAAAAACATACATTATCAATTGTATGTGAAAAAATATTTAATACCATTTAAAAAACTGAACAAATTAAAGCCGTAATTTGTTGGCAAATGCTGAAAACCACTTTCATAATTTTGCGTCCAGAAACAAAACTTAGTTTAACTTGATGAAAAATATTCGTGCGGCAGAAACCGAACAAGTTTTCTAAAAACTAGGAAGTTAGTTTAATCAGAAATTAGTTTCTCTGATTAAGCCTTTTATTGATTTATTTTCCTCTCAAAATGATTCAAATGTCTTGGAGAGCAGGTATTTTTTTCATAATTTCAATATTTCGAAAATACAACGGTAAATTTACGCCTAATGAATTATAGAATAAAAACAACTCTATTTCTCTATGTACAAAAACAAATAGTATGCCACTTTTAAAACTTGCAAAGAAGAGATTAGGGTTTCTGTTTTAATATTGTGTCCAAAAGCCAGTTTTTACTATGCAAAAACATATCGGCAAATATTTTTTGTTTACACCAAATATTCATATTTACAAATATAAATTAACAACTGTTTCTGATGATTTGTAGCAAATTATAGGCCTTGGTTCTCTTTAGTTATTGGCTTTTTAAATATTAGCAAGGTGGATTTAAAAATTAATCAATCATGCAATCTTGAACTCATATCTTCTTCTGCCATCTGCCAACACCCCCCCCCCCCCCCAGAGAGAGAAAAATTACCAAAAAAGATACCCAAAAAGCATGTTATAAGTTTAAAGTTTATTTTTTCATTTAATGAAAAAAGTTTGGTTGATTTCCCAGATTGCATGAATATAAAACTTTTTTGGGAACAGTTTAAATTTGTTTTATAAACTGATAAAGGAACAAATAAGCAATACAATGCCAAAATCATCAGCGATTTTTAAACGAAGGAGCCGTGACAAGTTTCAACTACTAGCGTTCTCCAAAATTACTTCAGATTTTGAACACGCTGCAATTTGTGTGCTTACAATCAAAAGTTGTTCTCAGTTGAATTTGCGCTTCCAATTGTCATCACTGGTATAACATGGGTTTAAATTAGATTTTTATGAGAGCAGGAGATTTTCCAAATTCATTCTTTCATTCAAATATCAACAAAAGTCTTGTGTTGAAAGGATTGGTTACTTGTGATGATCTGAGAAATCATCAAAGTTAAATTTCTTTGTATGAAACTTTAAAAAAATAAATGTATAAATTTATCCGATCTGTTGACGCGTAATAAATTGGTTCAGAACTAATTCTATATTTATTGCTGTCTCTTGATTATCATATGAGTTTAACCATGATTACGATGCTATATATGTCGCGTGTTTTTTTGGTAAAGTTACCAAAATGGGAACACGTGAACAAAAAAAAGTATTTATCCCTAATTACATATCTTGTTTTTTGCATATTTTTCTCACTGGTAACAACTACAAATACTACCAATTTTTAGGTAAGTTATCATTAACATCGATCTCAACAAAATCTTCAGAAAAAACTTTCTACCTAGCACCGATCCAAAACAATACTCCAGAATGCCCTTCAGCGTGTTATAAAGGTTTCAAGCTTTCCTTCGTGTGAAGTTTTTCATGAGATTTCCAGAAAATTAGTTGAAAAAACAATGTGACTTTCTTTAGGCGTTTAAATCTCCCAAAAACAATGTAAAATACTAAATAATAAAAAACGCGTTTTTTGAATAAATTAGCTAGACTCCAGTCGAGTGGCAACATTTTTTGGCATTCGAGAGGTGTAAAAAAAATCTGGTAAACGCGCTTTTGAAAAGTTTAAAATTGACAACTTTTTTGGCAGCCAGCGGACGCTCATAATTTTGCATAAACTAATCGCAAATAAAAATAATTAGTTTTGTTTCAAAATATTCAAAACTATTTAATTAGTACTTTAACAAAACAAGGTTACTCGTATCAATGTTTGAAAACTCTAGACTCTTTTTTGTTGGAAAACTTTTGTCACCCAATTTTTGGGGACAACAATTGGTCCACAATTTTGAATTTTGTACATCAATTGACCTTGAGAAAACACCACAGCTGATGAAAGAACTAGTTCCTTTTTTGAAGTTTGAAACGTTTGGGTGAAGAAAAAATAATTTCTGTAAGGAAGCAAAAATTTGAAAACACCAAATATGGATCAAAGACCAAAATTAAAGTATTCCAAAAAAGAAATCTATACTCTCAAAAAGTTTCGCGTATTATCACTTGAAAAAATGTCTCGTGAAAAAATAGCTTGAGAGCTAGTCAAATTTTCAAGAAGAACACTGAGCTCTCAAGTATTCTATTCATTCAAAACCACGAGTAAAATGTTGCATTACTTGTGTTTTTACTTGAATTGTTTAGTTAGTTTTGCTTGATTTTTTTTATTATAGATTTTATGACATTTTGTTTAGTTGTACTTACGAGAACATATGTTCACGTATTTTATTATGAGTATACATGTTAAATTGCATGAGTTTCTGAGTAAAACTTCAAAACGTTTTTTTAAACTGAGATTCTTCAGTCAATTGTTAGCGTAATTTTTGTTGAATCTTCGTATAAAAAAGCATGATTTATATTTTTTGTATAAAAAACTTTTCATTCGATTGCTCACGTGTTTTTTGGTCAAAATCCTGTGTAAAATCATTTAAAATATCAAGTGTTTCTGAGTCGATTGCCAGCGTGTTTTAGATGGATTTTTGAAAAAAACACATGAATGAGCCAGTATTTTATAGATTTTTAATCGAGAGCTCACGCTGATTTATCGGTAGAAACAATTTAAAAAGAATTTTTTTGTATTTTTTTATAGAATAATTGAACAGTTTCTGAAAAAAAGAAAATCCACGAAGACCAAACGTAAGAAATCTATTCCAACGCAACATAATCTTATAAAACAAATATAATCATTCAATCTGATGGCTTCATGTCAAAATTGTGGCAAAATCATATTTTGACAAAGAAAAGCTATTAAGCAAAAAACTAAAAAAACAATATAATTGTTTATAAATCGCTTGAAAAAATTTATTGTCGTAAAATAGCACTTAAGCCCTTTTTTGTTTTTCGGCCGAGAAAACGTGGCCAAAGAATTGTCCGACTGCAATCAAAACCCGAAAAAAAAGGTTTTTTTTTTCATCCCGATCTTCGTCTATTAAGTTTTGGGTTTTTAAAAAAAATCGAAACAGCTAATATACAACAATATAAAAATCAAATTAAAAGATCTTATCCATTTTTACAGCTTAGTAGCTGTTAGTAGGGGCGGATCTAGGATTTTCTCGAGGGGGGTGGATTTTCAAGAAATTTTTGATAGTTTTGACGAACTTTTTAGGTCGAACAAATTTATTTTTTGAACTCTCCTAAAGCACTAAAAAGTCCTGTTCTGAATAACTTTTCTGTGCAAAATTTTGAAAAAAAACAGGCCAAAAACAGGCGCTCCCTTCTCAAAAATAGTATATATTGGAGCTGAAAGGGACTTTAGAAAACTTTTAGGGTCCGTCATCAAAAATGAATATTTCAAAATAGTACAAAAAGGGGACCCTTTGGGTCGTCAAGAGGTCGAATCCCTGAAAAAAAAGTGTCTGCTCCCCCCCTAAATCCACCCCTGGCTGTTAGCATTGATCTTGCCAAATCTCTATTAAAATTTTCACGCTTTTCAAAGACAAATTAGCTGATAACGTTCTCTCCATTTTTTGAAATTTCAAAGACAAATTAGCTGAAAACTTTCTCTCCAGTTTTTGAAATTTCGAACTAAATTTGATATTTTCATGTCCTAGCTCTGCGAGTTTTGAGCTTTGTGGCCTTTGCGTTGATTGTGCATCTCAGTTTGGTTGGCGCTGGTGGTCCTTTCCGGGAAGAATGGGACTACGACTACTGGGAGGGCGACTACGGTCCTTGGGACTACTACAACTTGAACAGAGACTATGGTCGTCGGCGCTTTGACAACTGGGACAGAGACTATGGTCGTCGGGGCTATGGCAGCGGGTACTTTTACAATATCTTTGAAAATTGTGAGATAAAACAATGTAGTGTGAGAAAAAATGTATGTCTGTTATGTAATATATATATATATTTTTTTTTCAAAAAAGTTTGCTATGTCTGCTATGCAATATTTTTTTCATTATATTGCAAATAAAAAATTATTTGTCTGTTATGCAAAACTTGATTTGATATTTCTTCAAAAAATATATTTTTCCAGTTCGTAGATGTTGTGATTGGGCTTCTTTCAATTTTTGTGATATATTGATAATTGATATAAGTTGCGTGTTGATTTGAGGTGCAAAAAAAATCAAAACACAATCATTGAAATGTCGAAGAGGCTCACTGGTAAATTGAGTCTGAAAATAACTTTGTGGCGACTAAACAATTATCAGAAAACTTCGTAATTTTTTTTTTGGATTTGCTGAAAGGGTATTTAGCAGGCATCTAGGCCTGGTTTTCAAAGATTTTTTATCTAAAACTTCCTGGCAGAGTTCCTATTTAATGAGCCATTTTGAACAAAACTTTAAAAAAAATTGATCATTTAAAAAATTGAATGTCTTTAGCTGAAAATTAATCTGATTTTTTTGTAATTGTCATTTTGGTTTTTTGGAGCTTAGGGTAAAATACGACAATTAGCTAACATTATTACATAGTGTGAGGTAAAAAAGAGTTTTTTTTTCGTTTTTTTTCTGTTTTTTGTTTTATGGTACCTTACCACATCTAACTACCTATTTTTTTAAATATGCAGAGCCAACCAAGTTCCGTTCATTTTGATTAAAAAAATCTCTAGAATATTTTTTTGCTCAG
Organism: Symsagittifera roscoffensis; assembly: GCF_963678635.1. NCBI lineage: Eukaryota > Metazoa > Xenacoelomorpha > Acoela > Convolutidae > Symsagittifera > Symsagittifera roscoffensis. The sequence goes on along the minus strand of NC_087065.1, from coordinate 73,790,749 downwards.
CGCTTTTCTTATGGGCTGGTGTAGGGTATTAACACCAATTCTTTCTTCAAAAGAAACAGTTCTTAATTTTAAATTTCAGGTGAAAACTTTTGCAAAGTTTTTTATTTAGGCGTAATGGACAATCATGGTGCGATAAGGACTGGGATTGTCGCTTTCATAGCAAAGAACATGTTTGCTGCAGCAACAACAACTGCGCCCAGTTTTGCTCGATGTTAGTATGGCCTCTACGATCTTTTTTTTCCGTATCAGTTTTGCTTGAATTTTTTTCCACCTGCTGGCGGCGCTCAAAACCACCGAAGCGATCGAAACAACGTTCAAAAACACTAGTGAGACATTTCCTTGCTATCAAATTAAGCCTAAATCATAAAATCATTTTCTATTACGTTTTTGGCCGGTAATCTAACTTGCTCGAGTTGAGGTGGTCAAATTATGTATTGACGCTTTGGTCCGACTGTTTTTCCTATCTCGACTTTTCGAATCAAAATATGCCCACTATCGAATTTCTGAACCAAACAATGTCCGCTGCCGACACTGGTCGAGTTTGGTTGAGCCATACGGTTGATAAATGTTTTGACCGTATCAACTCGGGTAGTGGATGTGGAGTTTTTGTACTCAATGCTTTGCTGGAGCCTCTTTTGTTTGGAATCATTCTCTTTTAATTATGGACATTTGATAATGGACGCAAAATATTCTTTGATCGTAAAAAAAATCCTCATAAAAAACTCATGAAAACTTTTTAAAAAAACGCCTTCAGTTATCTAAGGATTATTTAAAATTGAGAAACGAAAAACGGCCAGATAAATTTTTTGACGCAAACAATTAATTTAAGTTTTTCTAGGTTATCATCTGAAAATTTAATTTGGGGTGAAGAATTGTTAAAAAGCTATAATTCTAAATAGTTTTAGCGCAGTGTTTTTTTTTTCATTCCGACAACGAAGAATGTATTGGAAAGCAAAGGATCTCACATTATAATTTTTTCCTTCGCGGCGCTGTTTTTCATTCGTGCCATTTTCATATTTTTTATGTTGTAGCTTTTGGCTGATATTTTTTCAATTGTCAACCAATTGAAAGATATCATTGACTTGCACTACATACTTATTCAGATAATTCACCTGTGATTACTTTCCTTAATGATGGGGGGGGGGGTTAAAACTTCCAATGGAGCTTCATGGGATTGGTAGGGAGCAAAATCAAAACAATGTATCGAATAATTTGAGTCAAAAAGCAAAATTGGATTCATTTAAAGACAGTTGAATGGAACAATTGGGGTTTTGCCCTGAAAAACAAAATGCTGGGTTGAATTTTTATTGCAGGGATGTGTTCTGGTTCTTCCTGATTGTGATCATCCTTCCATGCGTGTGCTGCGGCGCCATTGTCGCTACTGCAGCTGTCGTCTTCTGCTGCGTCAGGAAGCAAAGTTAGATACTGCAATCCATTCTTAGACAATTGCAAGGATGACATCGAATAATTTTCAACTAACACTTTTTTTAACTCTTCTACGGTTTGGTCTAAAAAAGTTGACATGGAAAAAAATTGAGCGAAAATGTGCGCATTTTAATGCGTTGCTTCAGTCATGTAGTACTAGTAAAACCGTTTGCGCTGAAATACTCAGTCCAATTTGTGGCAAATTAAGTGATATCAACAAATTCTCTCTGAACTCAATTTATAAAAACTAATAACATTTGAAAAAAGACTATTTGTTAAATTACATTTCAAACTTACTTCAAAAAAAGAATAAGTCAAATTCAGAAGAAACATCCAGGGTTTTAAAAAGCAGTCACCTTGGTGCGAGCAGGGGTGTTCAAAAGATTATTGTATACAAGATTATTGTCAATAAATATATATCGATAATCTATTTTTTGGAGCTAAACATTACAATAATCTATTGTTGACTAACAATAATTGTGACTTGTTGCCTCGATTATTGTCTTGGGATTCGTAGCCAATGAATGTGGGCCTATTTACGGAAAGGAGTGACACATTCAACCAAAATAACGTCGTTTCAGATTGTTTGCATAACTAACGAGTGCATCAAGTGCTGCCAGTTCATGATTTTTGACGACTACCGTAAAAAACTCGAGCCTGTCAACCTTGAAGCTCAATTGTTCCTTTTTGTAAACAAGCAACTCTGGGATATTAAAGTTGTATCCGATTTGGTTTGAAAAATAAAATTTTCAACAATAATCTATTTTTGTTCGAAATATTCCAAAGATTATTTAGATTATTTATTTTGTCAGCTCAAAAATATCGATAATCTATTTTGAAACTGCAATATAATCTATATCGATAACTGAACACCCCTGGGTGCGAGAGCTGTCTTGCTTAAATTTTTCCGATACTCCCCCTAAATTAAGTTATAGCAGTGATACATCATTATAATTAGGCTGAATAAAAGTTGAGTTATTTTACATATTCAGACAAGAAGACGCAAGATGCACTGGCGCAATGGCAGGGAGGTGTCGGTGGGGCTATGGCCAGATATCTTCCATATAACGCCGCTTACCCTCAAACCGCTGTAGGGTACGGACAGCCAGCTCCCCCTGGATACAGCGGTCAGATGAGGACGACTAAATCATCTGATGAAGAAAATACAATGGGCATGGTGGATTTGAGAGCCTAAATGTAATGAAAGTGTCAGCAAACAGCTTGGATGGTTCAATTTATTGAGAGCAAATTGGCAAACGATAACCATATACTTAGGCTTCATTGGCAACAAATTACTCACATTTAGTCCTGCATTTTTTAAAATGATGTCATGGTAAAAAAAATCATAGGGAGGTCCCATGAAAATAACCGGTTCTCAAATGTAATAAGAGTGCCTTAAAATTGTTCAATTTAGTGCTTTGATGATGTCAATTAAAGAGTATCGAATAAGTATGCGCAAGTCATGCAGGTTAATTACTCTTGGGAGAAAGTTTTAAAACGACCAACAGGCTGATATTGAATAAATAATTACCGTATTCGCTTAAAATTAGAGTGATTTGGGATCCCTCTCTTACACTTGGTTTTTACCGAGACCTCTCCAGACTTGCACCAACTTTATGGTTCTTTTTTGGTTTAACAGCTTAGCCAGGCAATCCTATTATCTTAAAAAAATTGAACTTTTTACCTTTTCACCCGTGAGTAAATTGTTATCAATTGCCTCAAAAAACTACACAAGATGAGTGTAATGATTTTGAATAAACTGGCACAAATTTATTGCTGATGTGCCGAAGAAAGTTCTGTAAATAGAATTGAATATTAAGACTTATATTTTAAAAAATTCAGTTAATGATTCGAACTTATTGTTCCCACTTTCGAAGACAGTGACAGAAGATTTGTGTTTGGGGTAGTTTTTTTGTCCAAACAAATTTCGATATTTAACAAGCAAATTTTGACAGAATTATTGTACATCATTCAAAATTTCTTGCGGTTTTGAGCTCAAAGTTAACAATATTTTTCAACTGTGATCATTTTTGTTACGACTTTCGAAAAAAAATGACGGAACAGTTGTGTTCGCGATGATTTGCAGTATTTGAAAGAATTCTTTTTACAACAAACAAAATGCATTTTTGTCTTGAACTAATATTGAAAAAGATATTTAACCAGTGATCACTTTTCGTAAAATTATGGGGATTGTTAATTGGCTTGGAATTTGAAGACTGCTAATTTGGCCAATTTGGGAAAATTAATGCGCGATCGGAGATTTAATCTGTCTTAGAAATCGTTCCGAAATGGTTGAAGCAGGCTATTTGTCATAAATACTACGTTAGTAGGAGTGAAATTTGTCACTTTATACTCTTTATGGCGTGCAGTGGATGATTTTTAGAAAAAAAATCTTAAAAACCCTTCAAAACTTCTTAGATTTTTTTTCGATTTGTTTTGAAAATTCCATCAATTTTGTTAAAGCAAACACTGTTCCATAAACCTTGAAAGGCAGTCGAAGTATGCAGGGCTTCCGAGCTTGTTGCTTGCTGTGTATAAAAAATAGTCGAACTTTCATTTTTGTTCCGACTTTTGATAGGAAAGTAACGGAATATTTGTGCTCGGGGTGGGTTTTTTTTTCCGACAAATTTCGACTTTTTAACTAGCCATTTTTGACGGAATTTTTTAACATAATTCGAAAAGTATTGTTGTCCCAAGCTTTAGTTAGAAAAGATTTTTCACCTGTGATCATTTTTCGTAAAGTTATGGGGGTTTAAAGATTGGCATTTTGGACAATTCGGGACAATTAACGCGCGATATATTTCGCGCTATTAACGCGTAAGCGTAGATTTATTCCGTCTTAGAAATCGTTTCAAATTGGTTGAAAGAAGCTTAATTGCCATAATTGATTTGTTACTAGAAGCTAAGTTTATCACTTTGTACTTTATATGGCGTGTGGGGAGATGATTTTCACAAAAAATCTCAATTTTTTTTTTTCATTTTTTTATATTTAATTTTTTCATCATATTTCTGCTTCATAGACCTTAAAAGGCAGTCGGAACATTCAGGGCTTCGCCTTGATACGAGCAGTCTTGTTGCAGTTTAGTTTTGACTGTTAAATATCAAATTTGATATTAGTAATCTGTCGATTAGACTGTACTGATTTGGGTTTCAAACATTCTTGTACAGCTTTAACTGAAACATGACGTTCAATTTTTCAATTTGAAACTTTATTTGAATGATTATTGTTTTAAATATTCGACTGCGCAAAGCAATCAAGCAGTCTAAGTAATTTATGAAGTGTTTTTATGTTTAAGAGTTCCAAAGTGATAACGCGAACGCTATAGGTGCTATTGTTAGGTTTTTCATTGATGAACTTAACACAGCTTCGGAGACGTTACAGAAATTTCTTTCTAATTGTCGATTCAAGTTTTTGTTTTCTGAAATAAAAGTGATTACCTGTTTTCCATATGATTCTAGTCTATATGAGTCTATATGAGTCTAAATTCTTTTTGTATTAATAAATGCGTTACAAACGCTAATTGTTTCTACTAATGATTCGAACTTACTGTTCCCACTTTCGAAGACAGTGACAGAAGATTTGTGTTTGGGGTAGTTTTTTTGTCCAAACAAATTTCGATATTTAACAAGCAAATTTTGACAGAATTATTGTACATCATTCAAAATTTCTTGCGGTTTTGAGCTCAAAGTTAACAATATTTTTCAACTGTGATCATTTTTGTTACGACTTTCGAAAAAAAATGACGGAACAGTTGTGTTCGCGATGATTTGCAGTATTTGAAAGAATTCTTTTTACAACAAACAAAATGCATTTTTGTCTTGAACTAATATTGAAAAAGATATTTAACCAGTGATCACTTTTCGTAAAATTATGGGGATTGTTAATTGGCTTGGAATTTGAAGACTGCTAATTTGGCCAATTTGGGAAAATTAATGCGCGATCGGAGATTTAATCTGTCTTAGAAATCGTTCCGAAATGGTTGAAGCAGGCTATTTGTCATAAATACTACGTTAGTAGGAGTGAAATTTGTCACTTTATACTCTTTATGGCGTGCAGTGGATGATTTTTAGAAAAAAAATCTTAAAAACCCTTCAAAACTTCTTAGATTTTTTTTCGACTTGTTTTGAAAATTCCATCAATTTTGTTAAAGCAAACACTGTTCCATAAACCTTGAAAGGCAGTCGAAGTATGCAGGGCTTCCGAGCTTGTTGCTTGCTGTGTATAAAAATAGTCGAACTTTCATTTTTGTTCCGACTTTTGATAGGAAAGTAACGGAATATTTGTGCTCGGGGTGGGTTTTTTTTTCTTCCGACAAATTTCGACTTTTTAACTAGCCATTTTTGACGGAATTTTTCAACATAATTCGAAAAGTATTGTTGTCCCAAGCTTTAGTTAGAAAAGATTTTTCACCTGTGATCATTTTTCGTAAAGTTATGGGGGTTTAAGATTGGCATTTTGGACAATTCGGGACAATTAACGCGTAAGCGTAGATTTAATCCGTCTTAGAAATCGTTTCAAATTGGTTGAAAGAAGCTTAATTGCCATAATTGATTTGTTACTAGAAGTTAAATTTATCACTTTGTACTTTATATGGCGTGTGGGGAGATGATTTTCACAAAAAATCTCAATTTTTTTTTCATTTTTTTATATTTAATTTTTTCATCATATTTCTGCTTCATAGACCTTAAAAGGCAGTCGGAACATTCAGGGCTTCGCCTTGATACGAGCAGTTTTGTTGCAGTTTAGTTTTGACTGTTAAATATCAAATTTGATATTAGTAATCTGTCGATTAGACTGTACTGATTTGGGTTTCAAACATTCTTGTACAGCTTTAACTGAAACATGACGTTCAATTTTTCAATTTGAAACTTTATTTGTATGATTATTGTTTTAAATATTCGACTGCGCAAAGCAATCAAGCAGTCCAAGTCATTTATGTAGTGTTTTTATGTTTAAGAGTTCCAAAGTGATAACGCGAACGCTATAGGTGCTATTGTTAGGTTTTTCATTGATGAACTTAACACAGCTTCGGAGACGTTACAGAATTTTCTTTCTAATTGTCGATTCAAGTTTTTGTTTTCTGAAATAAAAGTGACTACCTGTTTTCCATATGATTCTAGTCTAAATGAGTCTATATGAGTCTAAATTCTTTTTGTATTAATAAATGCGTTACAAACGCTAATTGTTTCTTTGGAAAGTTTAGGAAATGGAGGTGTCGAGAGAATTGAGGTCGTAAATTTACGTATCGATTCCATAAACGAAACAAGACTACTTATTTTCGGGTGCAGTCCTGAATGTTGCGAGCATGCCTTTTAAATCCTATGGAGTAGTGTTTGTTTTAGAAAAATTGATGAAATTTTCTAATATGAATTTCAAAAAGCATCCTCGCACACGCTTTACCAAGTACAAAGTAACTCATTTATGATATAGCTAAGTATTAATTAGATCAAATAAATAGAACAACTTCTAAGACGGACTAAATCTCAGCTTACACGTTAATAGCAAGAGGTATATCACGCGGTAATTTACCTAAATTGGCCAATTTGGCTATCTTTGAACCCCCTTTTTCTACAAAATTGGTTAATGTAGAATTTTTTTAAACTCAGGCCAACAATAGCCTTTGGCTGATATAAAAAAGTTTTGGCGAGCCTTTTTTTCTGGAAAGTCAAGTTTTTCCGTCACGTAAGCTTTTTCGCTTCTACGGTGAATTTTTTGCCATTATAATGGATTAACTATGAATAATAACCAACAATTAATGACTACAAAGGTCGGGCTCTATAGATTTTAACTATATTCGATTACAAGTGAATAAAATTGGAATTTAACTTGACTGTTTTTCGCAATTTTACAATCCAACATTACCGAGTATTTTTTGGTTAAAAACAATTAGAATTGGTTTTAAATTGAATACGATTGGTTTATTTTTCAAGGAAAAACTAGATTATATTCAATTGTACTCAATTGTGTGGCTTCAAGGTTAATTACACTTTATAGCCACACAATCTAGTACAAAAAGTTATAATCAAGTTTTTTTTCGAACGGTATTTTTATTCATAGGAACAGTATGAAAAACATTTTCCATAAAATTATCGAAATTCAGACATTTTGGCGTCCTATTTGATTTTCTAATAAGTTGAGTGTGTGAGTGTGTTTCCAAACACAATCCCGTGATAATAAATACCCCTAGGTCAGAACCTTTTTTTACTTTTACTGTTTTTTTCTACTGATTGTTTTTTTTTGCGCGGTGTTAACTAGCCCAAGTGCATGGAAACAATAATAAACAAAAAACTAAAATTCCGCTGACTCAAAATTTAAAAATGAAAGAACTGGTTTGTTGAAATTTTTGAGCAAATGAACAATTTATAAATGTAGTTTGACTTTTGCTTATGCTGGTTGCTTACTCTTTTTCAGTTTCTTAGTCCTATTAGGGCAATTAAATGAAGTCGCGACAAAATATAGTTCTCGTTTTCGAATAAGTGTGAAAATATTACTCGTTCGCCTACCTTGCAGGGCTTTAACTCATGAAAAAAGACAGAATTTGACGCCAACACTTTTCGAACGTCTTCTCAGGTCTAATGTGATAACAATAGCCAATAGATTTTGACTTTGGATTCAATTTAGAATGAAGCGGCCAGCCTTTTGAAAACTACTAGACCCGCGCTTTTTTGGAACATCTATGAATTACCGAGGCTTCAAAAATTCACCCCGGGCCGAAGTCCTCGACGTACGTTTCGACTTTCTCGACCAAAAATCTATATAATTCGACCGTCTCGACTCGGTATGTTTGGACTTTTTTCGACCCACTTCAAATATGTTTCGAAGGTCTGGACCAAACTTCGATATATTTCGGCTTTCTCAACTCTCTCGTCCGAAACTTTTGGAAAGTTTATTTGCTCGGCCCTCATTGATGTGTTTCAACGTTCTCGACCAGAAACAATTTTGTTTCGACCGTCTCGTTTTTTTCGTTAAACAGAAAAAAGTTATTCTATCCACCTCAAATTCGCTTCAACCGGCGTGACTAAGAAACTGGTAAATCAGTAAACACAATTCAAGTAGATATCCGTCCGTATTTTCGATTATTGGTACATAATTTTGTTCTTATGATTGACAAAACTAACAATTTTGAAAATTTAAGGCATGCTCGGCCTACGTTTTGACTATGCTCGATTTAGTCAAAATTTTTTGACTATGCTTGATATGTTTTGAAATTTTCGGGCACAATCGGTTACGTTTCGACTATCTGCTTGACTCAAAACTGCTTCTCGACACAGAATCTCAGTCACAAAACTGCACTTGCTCGACTTTCAAAGTCGAAGTATAATACGAGCAACTCAATCGGGAAAGATCATATAACAAACTGGAATCATTAATATAATAACAAGTAGTTATGCATTAATATTATGAGAGAGGTTTCCAAGGAACGGTAAAGAACGTAATCGAAAATACAAGCTTCTGTTTCGATTAGTTTGATATTTCCGTCTCATTTAGATTATCAACTGGCTTATGAACGCCAAGTTGGCTCTATTGGATTGCAGAAGAAATCTAGGAAAAGATCAAGTCGCCTTTGCTTAGTTGATTAAGTGCTTTATTTGCGCAAAAACTTTTCTTCGCAGAAATAGTTTTGTTCGGGAAATTTCTTTAAGTTCATACTAGCATGCAATAAATGCTTTCATTAGATGCTAAATCTCACAAAAAAAAACAAATAAACTTCAAATAATTATATCAGTTGTAGAAATATGTTTAGATTGATCTAGTAGTAAAAAAAAGTTAGTTTTGGTGGGATTATGCTAAAATAGGCGTCCTATTTTAGCTGAATGGGCAAATTGGGATAGAATAGTCGAAACTTTTTCCTCAAAACTTAAAGCAAGATTGATTTTGCTTTTCTTAACATAATTTCTATTTAGCGTGTGTTCAACCATTAGAATGTTTCTGTCGCGAGTAGTTACCACCTGAGATCAAAAAAATACGAATAGCAACCGTGTATAAAGCAGAATGCTTAAGCACGATAAATTTTCTCGGGATTAGAGGCCATTTTTCATGATAAAAAAAATTTTAAAGGCAAAAACTTGGCGCAAAAGGCAGCTGACTAATTTATTGATCCTGAGCAAAACTTTATTTTTTTTGATTATATTGGTTTTGTCAGTTTTGAAAAACAGATCAAAGTTGCTTTCAACTGAAAATTAGTTTTTTTTTATTCGTAACCGAACTTTTTTGAATGTTTTTAACCTCCTGTATTCAATTAAATTAACAAGCTTGAGGTCTCTTGAGATACCCAGGGCTTCCTAACATTAAATCTCTTTTGCATTTTTGCAATAAATAAATTGAATTTTTTCATCAAAAAATGTATTGGAATTTACAATTTCTAATTACAAAATGTTTTTTGTCTTTAATGAAATAATTCTGCAACATTTAAATTCTTCTCTAAGATTGACTAAGCAAATAAAATGCGGTGAAAGTAATTAAGTGCAGCCTAATGAGTAAGAACCTGATCATATCAGAGCTACGCCTTAAATGTTACAGAGACTTTTTAATTATCTATGGAGTAGGTTTTGATTGAAAAAAATAGTGCAATCAAGAAAGAAATGAAAACAGTTTAAATTTTGGTTTCCGATTTTTTTTTGGTTTTGAAAGTACGAACTGATTATTGAAAGTACAAACTGAATATGTTACATAAAGCCACTTTTTAATTAAACCAAATAGCTTGCCTCAATTTAATTTGCAGCGATTTCTAAGCAGGATGATTTCGCCGCCTGCATTTTTATTTAGTGAATGTATCGGAATCAATCATTATACATTAGCTAAATTCAAACCCCCAGAATTTCATTAAATTGATCACAGAGGAAAATTTTTAGTTTGAATCTCCAGACATCAGTAGCTTTGAGATGATGTAAGAAAACTCCCGTCAAACATACTGGTTAGAAAATCAAATCTTTGGTTAAAAAAATCACAAAGAAAAAAAACGAGAAAAGAGAGGCCAGCTTTGTGTCTGCTTTGCTTTAATTAGTCCATGTGATGTTTTACTGACTCACACGACTAATTTTTCTACAATGCGGGCACATATTTGAACCCAATTGTGACTGCGCGAAAGTAACAGCTTGATCTAAATAGAGTTCAAATTACAAACGTTCAGTGCGAGAATGGATAATGTCTAGCATGGTAGGTTCAGACCCCGTCGACACGAGGTCGGATCCTCAAATTCCGAAGGATGCTAATTTTTTGACCATGCTTCGACTAATTTTTCGACCATTGCGACCAAGATTCTGTATTTTTATTATTTTTAGACTTCTTCCGCGACTTAAGACCCTCTCCAGGCAATGAATTTTTGGTCGCAGAATTAACATTCGGCACGACCGACAAAGTCAAAAAATAAGTCGCGGACCGAGACCCGGGAAAAGCTTTAATATCGATATATAATGATCTACCAAGGACGTTTCTGGTTTGTTCGTTGAGGAATTCGGGAATAACAACTTTAACAAATTTTTCCCCGGTGAATTGAAAAACATCAAAAAGTTAACAAGTTCGGGTTACACTTATATGTACAATCAAGTTACTACTGAACATGTGAATGGGAGAGAGGGGAACGGGTAAGCCCAGATTTCACTTTCTGATTTTAAAAAACTATGACTAATTATTCTTTTCATTTCAATTCCGAAGTTTTTTTCTTCCTTTAAAATTGCGAAGTTCCATTTTCCCTATTTATGCCATTCTCACTAAAAATTTGCGAAGTTCTTTTTTCCCTATCAATGTTATACCGCTTTCTGAAATTTTTAATCAATTATAAAATTTTTGACGATTATGATTTTGACGATAATGATTTTAACTATGATTTTAACTTTCTGCGCCACGTTTCCTTTTTTTTGGAAAGTGTTGACCAAAAAATTGCGTCTTTCAGCGCGAACTGCCTTCAAAGTTAGGTTTGATTGACTTTCAGGTTTGCTTGACTTAAAATGGATGTCATAAAATATTACCAAAGGGGACTCTCAGGGTGGTTCTAAGCCCGCCCCTAATTGAACGCTTGCAAAAGGTTTAATAAAACTTAAGGATGCCATGGAGTTATCGTGTTCATGGACAGTCTTTTCTTTTAACGAAAGGCTAGTTATTGGACCCGACGCATGAAATCTAAACGAGCTTTACGACCTTATGACCATGTTTTAACTTATGGTAGGAGCTTTCTTAAAGCAGTTGACTGCTTTTGTACTTACGTTATCTCAAAGGATTCGTTTGTCAATTTTGATATCGATCAATCTACAAATAAATCTATGCAGTATTTAGTACATTTCTCTACTTTTCTGATTTCTTAAATCAACTGCTTGCCATGATTTTTGCGATTTTGTTCTTTAGTATTTCGATCTTTCATCAGGTATGCTTTTATGATGAGTTTCGTTTCATAATGAGTTTTTTGATAAGTGTTAACCATTACTTAGTTTTTCTGAAGATTCATGCCGGTTGAAAAAGAAGCCTATAGTCTGATTTTAAATGGTTTTGATGATAATGTAATTAGCTTCAAATTAACACTTTGAGCATTAGCTTAAGGTTCCATTTTCATTTCGGGTTTGTTCGATTCCGGATTGTTGCTTCTAGGATGTCGGCGCAACTCCTGAACTCAGAGTCACATCATCGTCAACTGACAGCAGTAACTCCTCTTCCCTGATAATCTACTTTGAGGCAGGGTGTCCCCCCTGTGACCATTTTTTCTCAGAAGTTCTTAGACCAGCTTACTACGAAGTGCAGAATATTCTGAAGTTGGAGTTTGTGCCCTTCGGAAACGCAAAGGTTTCTTTCTTTTTCATGCTTGCTTGGACGACCCTATCTTTCTACAATTTTCTGCGTCTCAGTTAACTTTTTGCAAATTTTTTTATTCGTGTTGATGACCAAATTGTATTTCTGAGCTCTGAGCTCTCCTAAGTCACTAAAAATACCGTATTTTTGATCAAATTTTGTAATCACGGATGAAATCCCTGAGATGGGGGGGGGGGGCGTCATATATATTCATCAGTATGGTTATATTTTTAGCAATTAAAATCAGAATAAAGCGCGTATCTAACGTCGACAGAAAATACTAATTTCCAAAGAGGTTACAATTTTATGGGTTTAAAATTCGAAAAATTCTCTAAAACGTCAAATCACTCAAAAGGTTGACATGGACTCAAAATATCGTGGTAGAATGGGGTCGTTTAGCTCAGACCACTGAGTTAAAGTGACTGACCTATAAAAAAAAGAAAATAACCAAAATGCACTTTATTTTATCGCTTGTAAAAAAAAGTTCTGGGCGCGCCAAAAGTTAAAACTGTTTCGAATATTTGAAACTTTTTCAATCAGGTTTTTTTTAAAGTTTTTCATGTTTTTCAACCAAGTTTTTCCTGCAATTAATCAAATCTGTTTTAGAGTGAGTATTGGGCCGAGTACGACAGATATGGGTTCTCTTGTCAGCATGGAATCGAGGAGTGTGCTTCCGGTATATTCATGGTGTGTACTCGGTGTCTAAATTTATTAAAAACGCGTTCTCTAACTGGCGACAAGAAGTGCCATTTGCTGTGCAAGTGTCATAGAATGTTCCGGCCACATCCATAAAAAACAGGAAAAAAATGTTTCCTTTTTTCTTCAAATCAGTGTCGTTTTTTGCACTAATATTTGCGCTTTGAGAGGAAAATTGTAATAGAACGTTGTACATTAATGAGTTAGGCATAACCGACAAAATTTTTTTTCGAAAAATAAATACGAACAAAAAAAATTCATGAAAAATTCTAAAAATTAGTACACGGCCAAACTGTGTAATTTGTGAATTGTAAGCGTATTCAACAACAAGGACGCTCTATTTGTTCGTCATTTGTTCTTTCGATTTCTTTGATTGTTCCGACAAAGTTTCAACATGTTTAAAGATTTCTCTTGATTCCAGAGACATATAAACACCAATTTATGCGCCTATCCAGTGAACAGTTTGGCCTCATAAGAAACTTGGTACAAATATTTCAGCACAATTTTCTCCAATTCAGCACAAAAATTTTATGTCTCGGTGATTAATGAAGTCACAATTATATCAATCATTTCATGTCGTTTCTCTTATCAATCTGATATCCAGCTGAAGATTTTTTCCAAATTATCAATTATCACACGGCGGATATTCCACAAGCAGCCATATCTACTAACCACCACACCTTAAACCCGATGGTAAATCAGAATTACGGATATTACATCAGAATGACGTAACAATTGCATAACAACAACAAGGGTAGCCGGTTAGTGAGCAAAAAACACAGAGTCGTCCGATCACAGTCTTAAAAAAATGCATTTTTTTTCAACTGAGTGTCGTTTGTTTGGTGTGGTATGATGAAAGAATCTGAGCAAAAAAACTAGAACGTAAGCATACTGGACAGTCATTGTAAAATGCGCAAATTTTTGTAGTGTTACACAAGAAAATCAAAAAAAATTTTGATTTTTTAGTGTTTTTTGAATTGTTTGATTCCAAAAAGGCACTAAAATACTATAAAAACTAACTTTATTGGTGTTTTTTAGTGTTTTTTGAATTGTTTGATTCCAAAAAGGCACTAAAATACTATAAAAACTAACTTTACTATAAAAACTAACTAAAACTAAAATTTCACGGCTTTATATAAGCTATTATAAGCTTTTAAGCCATCAAAATAAGCTATTGCAAGCCTGCTCGCTCGATTTATTCGATCGAATTTAATGGAAAAATCAAAAATTTCAGACCGGTTTTTCTCGACACTGGGAAGGTTTTATCGGAATTTTTTTTGTCGTTCTAATCATGACTCAAAAGTTTTAATTTGATATATCACTCAACGTTCACTGATGATTATTTGTGATAGCTGATTTTGTGTAAAAACAAAAAAACTAATACACATCCGAATATAAGATTCTCCCCGTTTTTCAAATGGTCGGAACATGGTTAATCTGTTATGGTCCGTAACAATTTTGAATTTTGGCTTGTTGAAATGATAATTTATTTTTCGGTTTTTTGGCCCACCTACCACCTATCACATATACCTACAACTTTATCGTTTTTTTGCAAACTTGTCAACTTGGTTCGAAGTGGGGCCTAACTCTAAGTAGTAACCAGAAACGAAGCCGGCTCTTTTTCCTTTTCCACCGCCTGAGATTTTCTAAAAAAAAATATATTTTTTTTGCGTTATCCGATTAATTTGAAAATTGTCATGCAGAATAACTTAGCTATCTATGACAAACATATTTGTTCTTCATATTTTAACTTGTAAACCCACTAGTTACACCATAAAATCGATGATCACGCGAGGTGGGGGGGGGGGGGCAGGAAAAAGAGACACGAAGCCAACCAGAAACGAGCAGTTTCAACGCAGCAAAATACAAATTAAATCAAGGGTTGGAAGATTTTAGCTTGATCCTGAAAAGATGTCGTGAACATAGCACGGTCTAAAAATTAGTCACAAATTGGTCACTTTTTTTGTGAAAAAATGGAAGGAAGTGTGAACATGAAAGTCAGTGACTGTTACGTTTGTTTTTGCAGTTTTTGCATTAAGTGAATGAAATTAAAAACGTAATTTCGTACTGCGAAAAGTCTTATTTTTTCAATCTGTTTGTAAGCGCGTCAAAAAAGAACGATGATTAAATTCTATGAGAACACCAAAAAAGTTGGTTACTTTGAAATTTGATTAAAAACTGCTATAATTTGTCGACAATCTTTGAAGTTATTTTCAATATGGGTTCAACTTTAATATGCCAAATTAATGTCCATTGATAGTTTATAGATTATGCGCTCATGTTTTAGATTTATGCGGCCATATTTTTAGGGAACAGATTAAAAAAACAATAAGTGATTAACAACCTCTAATTTGCAATCTTTGAACTTAAAAGAAAATGCATCAGTCAAAAACTTGGCTATCTCGTTATATTGTCCTGAGAATTTATCAACGTTCAAATCCAATAAAATAAACAATAGACCCGTAGAATTTAGTTTAGTCTATTTGGTGGGCTAGGATGATGAAAGTCTTAGCTTTATACTTTTACAATTGAAATTTAAAAACTATAATTTATTTTTTTTTCTGTTGAAACAATGAAATGAAGTGAACATTAAAATAATCAATTATGTAGCCTTGGGCTTTCATTCAATTACGTCATCTCGTAATTAACATTGAACTTCTGCTCGTATCAGGACAACGTCTTGAATGTTCAGAGAGCCCTTCAAATATTCATACACAAATTATAAATTTTGAAAACAAGTATAGTGCTGATTTAAATTATCTGGACAAAATGAACAAAGTTTGAAATTTTGTTTAAAATGACCTTTTTTTGGTTATGAACCAAAAATATATTCTCGTATATAAGTTTTTGGGATTTTGACCCTTCTAAGATTCTATTGGCCTGTGCGTGTAAGATTCATTTTTACAATATAAAAACAAAATCTGTTGCTAAAAACAAATTTAAAACATGTTACGTAAATTTTTGAAAATTTAATTTCTCTAGAATATTGCTGGCCTGTGTAAGAGGCTTCTTTTGGCACAATTTTCTCATAAATTAACTTGGTAGTTTCAGCGTAATTTTTGATCGATTAAAAAGCCAAAATAACCCTTTTTTAAGGTAAACGCGCTTATATATGACGCTTATATATGATTATTGTTTTCTCAAACCCATTATTTCGCTGAAAAATAAAAAAATAAAAATTGCTGATTCTAGAAGGCAAGATATATGAGACGACCTAATTTAAAAAACTAAACAATTTCAGGGATTTTCGAAAACATTGTTCAAATCATTACAGAACAAATGCATTTTTACCTGACACAGCAGAAAATATCTTCTCAACCACACCTAATATATTTTATCATCAAACGTACACTATTCAATAATCAATCGCGGGTTGTTGGTTTCCATAGTCAGACTGTTACTCACATACCGATTGAAATTTTTAACTAACAACGCCCAAAAAATTTAATTATACTAGACTTTTGTTTGATTTTTTAATTGTATTTCGCAGGATTTTTAGACGATTTTATCTGGGTTTCCACCCTCAGATCAATTTCGAAAAACTTTGTTATGAGGATAGTACGGCACGTAATGATAGTTCGGTCTTACAATCTCATATATATATATATATATATATATATATATATATATATATATATATATATATATGTTTGAAAAGCGCGTAAACTTTTTCAAAGTTTGGTCGAATTGGTTAACTTTCTAGCCCTTAAGTTTTACTGAAAATGATCATAAATTAAACAAGACTGCTCGTATCAGGGCGAAGCCCTGAATGTTCCGACTGCCTATTAAGGTTTATGGAGCAGTAATAACATTAAAAAGTTCAAAGTAATAAAACAAAATGAAATTTTTTTTTAAATTTGAAATTTTTAAAATAAAAACTATCCCCCCACACGCCTTATAAAGTACAAAAGGATAGATTTCGCTACTTGTAACAATTCAATTATGGCAAATAAGCTTCGTTAAACCAATTTGGAACGATTTCTAAGACCGATTAAATCTCCGCTTAGGCGTTAATTGTCCCAAATTGGCCAAAATGGCAATCTTTAAATCCCCATAACTTTACGAAAAAAGATCACAGGTGAAATATCTTTTCAAATTTGAGCTCGGACAACAATACCTTTCGAATGATATAAAAGAAAAATTCCGTCAAATTTGGCTAGTTAAAAAGTCGAAATTTGTCTGAAGAAAAAAAACCCACCCCGAGCACAAATATTCCGTTACTTTCGTATCGAAAGTCGGAACAACAAGACTACTCGTATCAGGGCGAAGCCCTGAATGTTCCGACTGCCTTTTGAGGTTTATGGAGCAGTAATAAGACAAAAAAAAAATTAAATGTAATAAAATAAAATGGAAATTTTTTTTCTCTAAAATTTGAAGTTTTTTAAATTAAAAACATCCTCCCACACGCCATATAAAGTACAATAGGATAGATTTCGCTCCTTGTAACAAATCAATTATGGTAAATAAGCTTCGTTAAACCAATTTGAAACGATTTCTTAGACGGATTAAATCTCGGCTTACGCGTTAATAGCGCGAAATATATCGCGCGTTAATTGTCACAAATTGGCCAAAATGGCAATCTTTAAACCCCCATAACTTTACAAAAAATGGTCACAGGTGAAATATCTTCTCAAATTTAAGCTCAGGACAACAATAGTTTTTGAATGATTCAAAAAATTTTTGTCAAAAATGGCTAGTTAAAAAGTCGAAATTTGTCTGAAGAAAAAAAAACCCACCCGAGCACAAATATTCCGTTACTTTCGTATCGAAAGTCGGAACAATAAGTTTCAATATTTGAAAAAAGAAGCCGCTGGCTATAAAAAGATTTTGTTTGAAACCACTATTTGGTTGGCTTAAACTGGTCTCTCTGAAAGTAATTTCTCTCGAAAACATCTTTATTCCAATACTTTCTTCTAAACAAAACATATTTTTAACAAAAATTTTCCTGAGATACTTTTCTGCCATGACATCGGGTTTTATTGTATGGTACACTAAGCAACCAATTTGAACAATTGCTGAATGGTACGCAGTTTATGTTAGGACTCATGCAGGAGCAATTTATGTGAAAGTTGAACACTGAAAGTTGAACACTATACTTAAAGTTACCAATTGCAAAAAACCCGAAGAAGAAAAATTGCATTTGAAAAATTTGTAATCCATTTAACCAACTAAGCAGAAAGAGGCAATTTCATTTCAGTAGTGATTGATCACTATGAATTAACCGCCGATGCTGAAAGATGGAAGACATATGGATAAATATGGAATAATCTTTTCTATTTTCGAGAAACTTGATTTTATGGTTCTTCTCAACCTTGCAAAAGTTTGTCACAGATAGCACAATCTTCTAAATTATAAGCCCCATAAATTTAAAATTTCGAAATGGATGAAAAAATCTGTTTAGTTAATTGTTAGCGGCATTCTGAACACACTGAATTGCCTTCGGTATTCGCTCGAACTGGTGCTCTTCAAATGTTAATGTACTACGTTTTTAGCATTTTTTTTAGCTCGCATTTTTTTAAAAACTATTTTTTTATCGATGTTAAACGTTGAAACCAATACGAGCTAGCTGATCCAGTTTGAAATGGCTGGTCGGGGTAATTGCTGCAATTAAAGATTTAATACAAAGTTCAAAGCAAGTTTGATTTTTTTTTACCCAAAACCATTTCGAGTCCTAATTTTTTTTCTCCATACGCTACAAATTTTTCTTACTCAACAAAAGCGGTTCAGTCTTTCTTTCCTCATTCGCCGACAACTCATTCGCCGAAAATTATTTTCGATTGATTTCTGAGTTTGCTTAAAAAAACCGTGTTTTATTATAAATTATGAAGACTATGTAAAGTTTTGTCATATATATATTATTACTAGTCCTTAACTATATTATGTTGTTTGGCGCCATTGGTTTTGGCCATGTGTTTGGTGCGGCTAACAATTGATTAAGTACCTGCTAATCTTAGTTAAGTCGGTGTATGTTTTGAGTTATTGTTGCTAACCGTTACGACTAAAACAGTCAGTCTAGATTCAGTGAAATTAAGATATTGAACGTGCATTTTTCACATGGCGCAGCAAGCAGGACAAAGCGCGGGATCAGGAAAAAATCCAGTGGGAATTACGGCATTTTGGCCGAGTAAATGTACGGAAGCACCGATGCTGTGGGAGCATTGGATTACACGTTTTACATGGGGTGTAATAGCAAAACACTCATTCAATCCGACGGCATTCTATTTTGATCGGACGCTAACCGCGGCGCAAATTACAGACCTGCCAGAGGAGGTGAGTGGGAAAAATCGTTTGGAAGCGGAGCAGACATTAATCTCTAACCTTTACTTGTGCTTGGGGGAACGTGGAAAGGACGAATTACATAACCGAAAACCCCATTTGGACCTGGCGACTACCCGATATCCTCGGGTTTTGGATGAATTTGAGAGTGTCTTCAGGAAGGAAAGAAACGAAACGTTCGAAACGTACCAGCTACTCTCTCGAAAACAACGTGACGGGGAAACGTTGGAAGAGTTTCATTCCGTGTTGTGTGGACTAGCCGCTAGATGCTCCTTGGGGGCACTGGAACGACGCGTGTTACGTGACGTATTTATAGTTAATATGTCCAATAAGGAGGCCCAAACGGAACTATGTCGTTCAACTAAGACGCCAGATGAGGTCTTTCGAATTGCTTTGTCATACGAGCGGGGTGACAAGTACGCCAAATTGTATAAAGCATTCGGTGGGGGACTTACCGCAGCACCAGTGGGGTCATTACAAATTAAAGCGGAGCCAATAAGCGCAATCAGAGGAGGTTATCGCCGACCATTTCAAAGAGGTGGACGTGGATTTGGCAGAGGAGGCACAAGGGGTCGTGGAGGAGCAGATCGCAAGTGCTATAATTGTGACCAGAGTGGTTTTACCCCGGATCACATTCCAAAGTGTCCAGCAAGAAATGCAACCTGCAATTTTTGCAAGAAAAATGGGCATTACGAGCGCACTTGTAGAGGACGTCGATCAACGAATAGGGGTCGAGTGGGCATGATAAATGAGGACGGCACCGATGGCGGGATTGAGCAAGATTATCCGGAGGAGAGTGTATCCAACTACGGAAGTTCCGTTGGATGGGTAACCGATTCAAAGGCACCGGCACATGGTTGGGATTCGGATAGTTCAACGTAGTATGTAGTTATGTCAATCCGGCGGAAGGAGGAAGAAGAATTGAGAGTCGCGGGGGCAAAGCTAGCATTAAAGATCAATGGTACGGCAACTCAAGCCTGGATTGATAGTGGCTCGCCAATATCTATCTTTACCATTGGGTAACGTACCCTGGGTATAGCTAACGTACATTTGAAACCGCTGGATCCGAAAGACGACCAGTTTTGCGACTACGGCAACAACCCGTTGAAATTCCTGGGGAAGATGCAAGTCACGCTTCCTTCCAACGGATGGACTAGCTCGGCGGATATCAACGTCATCGGAGGGTGCAGACCGTCTACTATCGGCAGGGATTTAATGCCAGCACTAGGACTGATGTTGGTCCAAGCACCACCGACGAAAAGGGGTAAACAGCATACATTCACAGGAAGGAACTGTGGAGACGGACAATGACTTGGACGATTGACAGAAACATTTTCGTAAGCAATTTCACCATCTTTTTCGCAGGGTAGGGCGTATCCGTAATTACAAAGTGCAGGCCGAATTCTTCAATAATTTAACTCCAAGTCAACAAAAGGGTAGGCGAGTGCCCATAACATTACAAGAAAAAGTTGATAAGGAAATTGACAAACTTTTGGGACAGGGTCACATTCAAAAATTGGAAGAATGTTCAGATAAATATTTTGTCTCACCGATCGTCATCACAGTGAAAAAGGATGGTTCGGTAAAACTTGCACTAGAATCGAGAGAATTGAACAAGCAAGTACATAAAAATAAATATCAAATGCCCAATATTGAAGAACTAATGGACATTGTAGGACAATCGATCAGCGAACGTAAACAAGGGGATGTTTTTTTTACAACGATGGATCTCACGTACGCATACGGACAATTTCCTTTGAATGAAAATACTAGCAAACATTGTGATTTTTCTTTGGTGGGAGGCAGTTCCACCGGTACATATCGCTTCAAGACAGGATTCTATGGATTGACAACCATGCCGGCGGAATTTCAACGTGTCATGGATGCTATTTTGGCTGAACTTCCTTGTGCACATGCTTTCATTGATGATATCTTAGTAATTTCAAAAGGTACCAAGATTGAACATATTGCCCTTGTGGAGAAGATTTTAGCGAAACTAGATAAAGAAAATATGGCTTTGAAACTAGAAAAATGTCAATTTGCGAAAAATACTTGCGAATGGTTAGGCCACCGAATTACAAAATCAAGGATTACACCAATGGTGCGGAAAACAGATCCGATTGACAAATTAGCCGCCCCGAGGACGCTCTCACAATTGAAGTCGTTCATGGGGTCAATCCATAGCCTTCACAAATTTTACCTGCGTTGGCTGAAACTTCGGCGCCCTTACGTCCATTACTTAGTAAGAAAAACGAATTCGTATGGACAACTGACTGCCAAACAGCGTTTGAATCGCTTAAAAAGTAAGTTGCGAACATAGTCGAATTTAAGCATTTCGATGTGCATAAAGACATTCGAATCGTGTGCAACGCGAGCCATATTGGGTTGGGGTCTGTACTCGAACAATTAGGCGCCGAGGGTTGGCGCCCTATATCATTTGCGTCTCGTTTTCTAAATGCGGCCGAAAAGAAATATTCGACAAATGAGCTAGAAATGCTGGCCGTAGTTTGGGGCTCCGAATATTTCAGAAATTACATTTTCGGGCGGAAATTTACTGTAGTGACAGATCACAAGGCTTTAGTATCATTATTGAATGGAAATAATAAGAAAAACAAAACTATGTTCAGTCGGTTGACTCGTTGGATTGATCGAGTTATACCCTTTGATTTTGTCATTGAACATATGCCGGGGGCTAAAATTGGCCTGGCGGATTATCTATCAAGGCATCCGGTGGGGGAAGCAACAAGAGTTAGTCTCTATGATAACACTTTCACGGTTACTAAACTGCATTCAATTACCAATTCACTCGGTTACATTAATACCAATAAAGGGATTATCAAAGCACCAAAGGAATCAATTGTTTCAGCTAAAGATATACAAGTTTGAAATAATCGAATTAAATCTCCATCAGAAGAGGGCGTCAAAACGCGTGACCGTCGGCCAACCAATCAGAAGCCAGTAAAACGTATAGCTAAGTGCAATGACCGTGAAGGCGCGAAAATTGTGAAATCAATTACGGAATGCAAACTACGTGAGTCTGATATTAATTCCACTGTAAACAGTAATTCTCTTTTTACTCAAACAAATACTTCTACAATGACATCAATAAACTTAAAGAAGTTAAATAAATTATTGTTAAAACACCCAGAGATTACGAGCGGCCGTAGAAGTGAGGTGGAGATAGTAGATGCACGACTGGAGGCGGAGACAAAAAATACTAGGGACATCCGATGCAACACGGTAATTTCCATTCTTTCGGCATTCGGAGGCGAATTATTTCCAGCGGCATATCCAGCGGGAGGAAATGTGATTATGTCGGTGATTCCCCGGGACTGTAAGATCGCCCGAAAAAGCAGTGCATTGCCGGAATTGTTCAACCTTAAACTAATCGAGGCGAATTATAAAGGGGACCCTCAGATGCGGGCGATAAAAGAATGGGTGGAAAGTAAGGACCCGGAGTTGGAGAAGAAGGTCAGAGTAATGAGTGCCTACCTCGGACAGCACGCACACGATTTCCATGTGCGGGAGAATTGCCTGTGGATAGACTAACGACTCGTCATCCCCATACCACTCAGGAATGCAGTGGTTAACCGAATCCATTTTTTTCACCACGGGCGCTCGAACATGTTCGATGCAGCAAGGCACGTCTGGTTCCCCTATCTCCACCGGAGTTTAGTTGCAGCTGCGGATGGATGCAAGGAATGCACGGATGCAGGTTAAAGCCTTAAACCATTATGCGCTAAAAGTGACATTGGGAAAGTCTATGAACCACGGGAGCCAAATGAATGCCTACAGCTAGATTTTTGGGGCCCGATTAGATATCTAAATGAATCGAGTAAATACGTTTTGGTAGCGGTTGATCGATTCTCACGCTGGCCCTCCGCAATGATCTGCGGGAATAATAAAAGCGAGAAGGTCCTTAGGTTTATTAAGCAATACATATCTCAACATGGTGTCCCTAGGAAAATTTTTATGGACCAAGGATCGAGTTTTACATCGAAGGCGGTTAAATCATTTTGCAATTCCGAAGGAATAGAAATAATATATTCACCCGTGAATGACCACCGTGCTACCGGATGTGTCGAGCGTACAATTGGCAGCCTGAAAAATTTTGTTTTAACTTACGCAAAAGAAAAAGATAGCGGAAATTTAGAATCAATGATAGAACGAGCGTTGAGTGCCCTGAGATTTGCTCCGAATGCTACACTTAAGATATCGCCGTTTGAAGCTCATCACGGCAGGGACGCAAATACGGTCCTTCGAAATCTCACGAAAAAGCCGACCTTGCAAAATCTCAATTGGGACAGAGTGTTGAAACAAAAATTTGCCTATTTAGATTCGACGAACCCACGAAATCAGAAGATTCCCCAACCTATGGCAACTGATTGGGAAGAACGGTCTGACGTTGAGTATGACGTCGAACACATGAGCCACCCTAGACGACTGGCACAAGAGCAACTAGTTTCAGCGGCGGATGGAACACCAATGGTTGACGTGAAACAAACTATGGGGGGCAAGCCCAAGCAGCCAAGCAAGCGGACGGAGCTATTGCTCCAACGACTAAAGGACAGTAATAAAAGGTATAGACCCATAAATCAGAAAGGAGTTAGCGAATCTAAGCATACTCTAACCTTAGCAAATGGCTCTGTACTTAGGAAAAGTGGAGTTGCTGTGAAAGGCCTCAAGCCCAACGCGCAGAAAAGTGCGATCCAAATCACACTACCACCTCCCGCTATGAGTGCACTGAAACGTCGGGCGGAATTAAAACAACCTCAAAA
This sequence comes from Symsagittifera roscoffensis, assembly GCF_963678635.1. Taxonomy (NCBI): domain Eukaryota; kingdom Metazoa; phylum Xenacoelomorpha; order Acoela; family Convolutidae; genus Symsagittifera; species Symsagittifera roscoffensis. Next base: position 73,766,794 of record NC_087065.1, on the reverse strand, counting down.
CGAACAGGCGGCGGGGACAAGTACACAAAGTACAGCCGAAATTAGAACGCGAGAAATATCACAAACTCGGGATTCTGCGGAGGAAGCAGACTCGGATTCGGAGTACGAGCCAATAACGATTTCACGATACGCAGGGCAAACAACAGTTGCATCCGATCGGGCCGTGGAATTGAGTGCACCAAAGGTGTCGAAAGATGCAGAGGGCTTAGCGGAAAATCCAAATTTATCCGAAGGAAGCGGCGTGCCAACGTCCAAGGGAGTGGACACTGAAGTCCAAACCATGAACACTGAACAAGGGAGAAGTGGGCTGAATGTGAGAAACAAAGGACAGCCGGAAGAACAAGCAAAGAAGAAAGGGGAGCGAGGGCGACGTCTACGGCTTGTATCGTATTCTAGCCAGGAATCAGAATCCAAGATGGGACAGGATCAAGGAAAAGTACCAGAAAGCGAACGGCGGTATCCAAATTCGGCGGTGTTATGATAGACAGCATATTCAAAGTGAGAACAACCAAAGGAGAGGAAGACAGAGAGCGGGACACAATCTAAGCAGGAGGACAAGATTTGGAAGATGGGGTGAAGGGAAATGAAAACAAAACTATTTAAACTTAAATTTTATGCCCAGGGAGAGGGTGGACCACTGCGGGTCTAAAACTCAAACATTTATCCCTCAGATAATTTTTAAAACGTTTGTTTAAAAAATGATCGTTGAGGGAATGTCATATATATTTTATTACTAGTCCTTAACTATATTATGTTGTTTGGCGCCATTGGTTTTGGCCATGTGTTTGGTGCGGCTAACAATTGATTAAGTACCTGCTAATCTTAGTTAAGTCGGTGTATGTTTTGATGTTTTGAGTTATTGTTGCTAACCGTTACGACTAAAACAGTCAATCTAGATTCAGTGAATTTAAGGTATTGAACGTGCATTTTTCACAGTTTTCTTGGCTTTAACAATCCGCAGCGCAATTTTTGAAGCAATCAGACCATGTGAGCAAAAATTACTTGAACAATTTGGCAGGTGGCCATGGGGAAAAAAGAGTTAGTGCAACATATAGGACGTTGAACTTTAAAGGGTTCAGTTTTATGTTTTTTGTTGACGTCTCAAAGTTTCCCCTGCATTTGAATTTCATCAGTTTGGGGAAACTGTTTTACGTTTACATAACTTAACGAGACTTGGCATATTGAAAAACCTAGCTACTTTGGACAGATTTTTTCTCATACGTGATATCGTGAGATCATGTGTTTACCCAGTATAACATACAAAATTTTTTAAGTAAATTTTATTGTTTTTTTATTTTATCACAAAAAAATAACAGGCATTTTAAGGTGTAACGAGGGGCTTTGGAAGGTTAATTCTGGTGACCAAGTATGTTTGACTTGGCTTTAACAAACTGCATGACAATTTTTGAAGCAATCAGGCCATGTGAACAAAAATACACTTGTTAAGTTTCGCCGGTGGTAGTGGGGAATATTGTTTGTGCGGTATGTAGGACGTTGACATTTGAGTTTTTCTTTATTTTGTACGTCAACATCTCAAATTTTTCCCCAAGTTTGATTTTCAAGCTTGGAAAACTGTTTTACGTAGACATAATTCAATGAAACTTGGCATTTTCAACAAGCTAGCTGTTATCTGTTATCAACATATGTTTTGTCATATTTGGCATCGTAAGATCATATGTATACCAATTTAACACGTGTCGTACAGTGCTAATTCAATTCATGGGAGTCTAAGTTCTATCCGTCAATCAGTTGTCAAATATGGTGCTAATTAGTCTATTGGCAGGTGCTGAACTTGGCATTGTCTGTCACTCTTGGTTGACCTCTGTCGTCACTCTTAGCTATAACTTTGTGAGATTAAGTTACTACTCATCGGAAATTTTTTTTGATTGAACCACGTTTTCAACATGTCGCAGCCAGCAGTCTCAAGTTGGGGAAAAATCTACTTGGTATCACCGGATTCTGGCCATCGAAATGCATTGAACCGCCAATGTTATGGGAGTTCTTGATGAACAGATTTCAATGGGGAATGGTGGCAAAACACACAATCAACCCGAAAAACTACTACTTCGCAGCAAGCCCTACTGAAACCCAAATCACCGCTTTGCCAGGGGAAGTCGACGGAATGAATCGATTGGAATCAGAACAAATATCATAGCGATATAAACCAAGTCCGAACCGGTCGGAATTATACGAGGAGGATTCCGAAATGGTCGTCAACGGGGCAGAGGCACGTACCATGGACGAGGTTCGAACCGGGGGGGGGATATGACCCAAAACAATTGATGCTATAACTGCGACCAACCGAATTTTACGCGAGAACATATGGACAAATGTCCAGCGAAAGGAGCCACCTGCAATTTTTGCCGTGAATTAGGACATTTTGAACGTAACTGCAGGTAGAAGCGTGTAAATCGGCGAGGACGAGGAGCAGTGGGAAAGATTCGTGAAAATGACGACAACCCACATCCAGGGGATCTGGAAGACGAGGAAGAATCCCAGCACGCAAGTTCTATCGGATGGGTGAGAAGGAATAAACCAGTGGTACATTCGTGGGACTCGAGCAGTTCGGATGGGGACTACATGGTGATGGCCGTAAAGCATCAAAGATTCACCGAGCTAAAAGTTGCTGGGGCACAACTGCCGATTCGGATAAACAGGAAAACTAGTCAAGTTTGGATCAACAGTAGGTCCGCAATATCTATCTTCACCATCAGGGAATCACGATGAACTCTTGGAGATTCGGGACTAAAACTAGATGCGCTGTCGAACGAGGATAATGCATTTCGGGATAATGGAAATAACCCGTTAAAACTGATTGTAACAATAGCTGTCACTTTGGAATCAAATCGATGGAGAATAAACGCGAGGATAAGGGTCATCGGAGAAAACCGCCCATCTATAATAGAAAGAGACTTGATGCCTCAGTTGGGACTACAGTTGGTGCAACAAACGACAGGGGACCAGATCATGTCAATTGACGAGGAGCCAACGGAGGAATCGCGGCAAGATGAGGAATTGGACTCATGGCAAACTTACTTCAGTAAGCAGTTTTCAATTAGGGAAGATAAGAAATTATAAAGTGCAAGCAGAAATTTTTGAGAATCTAACACCAGAAGGGTCGACAGGTCCCAATTACATTGCATGAAAAATGGATCCGGAAATTGACAAACTACTGAAACAAAGTCATATTGAGAAACTGGAAGAATGTTCGGATAAATACTTTGTGTCGCCAATCGTAATAACAGTGAAAAAAGACGGTTCGGTAAAACTAGCGCTCGAGTCGAGGGAGCTAAATAAACAAGTGCATAAAACTAAATACAAAATGCCAAATATCGAAGAATTAATGGACACCGTGGGGAAAAGCGAGAAGAAACCGGGGGATATATTTTGTACAACAATGGATCTAACGTACGCATATGATCAGTTACCCTTAAATGCGGAGACAAGTGTACAATGTTATTTTTCTCTTATCGGAGGTCGGTCAACGGGTACGTACAGGTTCAAGACCGGATTCTATAGTCTTACCAGGATGCCGGCCGAATTCCAGCGCGCAATGGATTGTATCCTGTCCGAATTTCCGCAAGCGCATGTTTTCATTGACGACGTTTTGGTAGTAACCAGGGGAACCGAGGTCGATCACATAGCAACGCTTGAGAAAATCCTGAAAAAAACTGGACAAGGAGAGTATGTCGTTAAAACTAACAAAATGCAAATTCGCAGAACGTGAATGTGACTGGCTAGGCCACAAAAAAACACCAACAGAAATTACACCATCAGTGCGGAAAACGGAACCAATAGAAGCGCTGAAATCGCTGCGGACCCTAACGCAATTGAAGTCGTTTATGGGGTCAATACACAGTCTCCACAAGTATTTGCCAGCGTTGGCCGAATCTTCTGCGCCATTACGGCCGCTATTAAGTAAAAGGAATGATTACATTTGGACGCCGGAATGTCAATGCGCATTTGAAATTTTAAAGAAACAAGTTTCCAATATTGTGGAATTGCGGCGTTTCGACATTCACAAAGATATACGATTTGTGTGCGACGCGAGTCATAACGGTTTAGGCGCGGTACCCAAACAATTCGGACCGAAGGGGTGGAGACCGATTTCATTTGCCTCAAGATATCTGAACGACGCTGATAAAAATATTCGACGAATGAATTAAAAAGGTTGGCAGTAGTGTGAGGGCTGAGTATTTCTTAAATTACATACTGGGAAGGAAATTTGTGGTAGTAACAGACCATAAAGCGTTAATTTCCATCTTAAATGGCAATAATAAGAAAAACAAGACCATGGTAACGCGTTGGTTGGACCGACTCATTCCATTCGATTTTAACGTGGAACATAAACCAGGAGCAAAAGTAGGACTGGCGGACTACTTATCACATCATCCAAGTAAAGAAGCTACACCAATTAGTACGTACGATAACATATTCAGAGTTGCAAAGAGAATTTCAATACGTACTAATCTCGGGTTTGTTCAAAGTAACGCATCCAGGGGACACGAAGTATACAATCATACATCCCAGGAACGAAAGATCAAAGCACATAACCAACAATCATTAAATAGATTGGAAATTTGTCACGCTTTCAGCCAGTAGAGGGCGTGAAAGCATGCGAACGATAATTAACCAATTAAAATGAAACACATGGCTCAAACTAACGGCTACGCAATATACGCGAGAATTTAGTCGGTGCTATTATTCAATTGGAAGAAAATCGTTTAAATCTATATTCACATTCAAACATTCACCTCAAAATGAACCGAAGTATGAAAAAATGGGAAAAATTTTAAAAATAACATCCAAGTTTAGGCAATAGCAGTGACGAAAAAGAAGAATTACCATCGAGTTTACATTTAGAAGCCATTACAAAAAAACTAGATCAATTAAAACAAACACTACTTTATCGTTACCATCAGCATTTAAAGGCGAAACAATCCCACCGGTGGATCCGAATACAGTGTGTATGTCAATTGTACCCCGCGGTTACAAGATAGTTAGCAAGATCACTTCACTTCCTGAGTTATTTAATTTACAATTCACAGAGTCAAATTATGTTTCCGATCCTCAACTTAGTGCAATTAGAGAATTAATCATAACAAGGGACCCCAAAAATCACGAAAAAGTGTCAGCCATGAACCGCTATTACTCTCAATTCAAGATTAATTTCTACGTGAAGAAAAATGTTGTGTGGATGAACGAAAAGCTGGTTATACCGATGAACCTCCAAACCGCGATCAATAACAGGATTCACGCATTTCATCACGGAAAATCAAACATGTTTGACGCCGCCAAAGACGTCTGGTAACCCTAGATTTACCGTTCAATCGCCTGAAGTGCGGAAAATTGTCCAGAATGTACTGCCGCCGGTAAGAACTTGAAACCCCTCTTAAATAAAAACCAACTTGGAAGCGTTTCTGAACCAAAAGAACCAAACGAATTGGTCTAGTTTGATTTCTGGGGCCCTATTATCTATTTAAACGAGTCTCAAAAGTTTGTGTTAGGGGCATTTGATCGTATTTCACGGTGACCATCAGCGATGGTCTGTGGAAACAACCGGTCAGATAAGATCATGAAATTTTGAAAAACATATATAGTGAACCATGGCGTACCCCGGAAGATCCACGTGCAGCAAGGAACAAGTTTTATGTCGAATGAAGTCAGGGCTTTCAGCAATGTGGAAGGGATCGAAATAATAAAATCACCGCCATTCGAGCGGTAATAAAAATTCGCCATTCGAGGCACATCACGGTCGAGAGGCAAATACGGTGCTAAGAAATCTTTCAAAAAAATCTCTCTTCAAAACCTGGATTGGTATCGAGTACTAAAAACAAAGAATGCTTGTTTAGATGAAGTTGACCCGACTGTGGGGGTCATGCCGCATCCTACTCAGACGAACTGGGAGGTAAGGTCTGATTTGGCATTCGATATAAAGCACCGGAGCCATGCGCATCGCTTAACGGATGAGCAGGCCGGAAACCAGGATGATGAACCATCCATCATTAAAGCGGCGGGACACTCAAAGCAAGCAGGAACTCTGAAACTTTGTACCAGCGGACCGGAAGCCAAAACTTGAAAAGGTATAGAAAAATCTATTCTAAAATAAAATCCCGGAGTGCGCATACGTTAAGAGTAAAAAACGGGGTTGTGCTTAGGAAATCGGGTGTGGCAATAAAGAAAAAGCCAAAGACTTTTGTATCATACCAAGCGCCACCGACCCTGAAAGAAAGGAAGGAGCGAGCCAAGGGGAAAACCAACGCCGGGAAACAGCAGCAACGGAGACAAATCGGACGACAATTTGAAAACAGCGGGTCGGATTCGGGGAAAAGCGACTACTTACCAATCATATCGGTAAAGAAACCCACAACAGTGGTCACTCAAGCGGGACCGTCACAGCCACAGAAAACTTCGACAGAACCAGCGGCAACAGGCGAACAGGCACAACTAGAATCGAGATCTAAACCGAGCGACAAAACTAATATCACAGTACCAGACACGGGAAGCGATGAGGACACGATCCCCGCACTAGGCGGCGAAACAGATATACCAACTCCACGGGAACAGAAAATGCCGGCACCCACGGATAAGAAGAAAAGAGCACCACGGAAAGCAAGACTAGTTTCCTACAGCAGCAAAGAGGATAGTCAGGAGGACACGGAGTCGAGGAAAAGCGGACGAAAAAGAACAACAGTGACTAAAATGGGCGGCGTAATGATCGATTGCATTACAACGAAACATGATCGAGCGGAGGGAAAATAATCGAAAAAAAACTTACCCTGAGCCCAGGGAGAGGGTTGACCAGCATTGGCCCAAAACTCAATTTGTTTTATCGCCGCTTGGTGATCTATTAGTTGTTAAAACCAATGTTATATTACACTAGTTCATTAATCTTTAAAAAAATCATCAGTCAGTAATTTCGTCATTTTTCATTAACTTTACAATCAACAGCATACAGTATTTTTCAGTCATTTATAGTTTTCATTATTGAAGGGGGAGTGTCGTACAGTGCTAATTCAGTTCATGAGATTCTAAGTTCTATCCGTCAATCAGTTGTCAAATATGGTGCTAATTAATCTATTGGCAGGTGCTGAACTTGGTATTGTCTGTCACTCTTGGTTGACCTCTATCGTCACTCTTAGAAATAACTTTGTGAGATTAAATTACTACTCATCGGAATTTACTTATTGATTGAGTCACGCTTGGAAAATTGTTTTACGTTGACATAATTCAATGAAACTTGGCATTTTGAACTAGCTAACTGTTATCTGTTATCAACAGATGTTTTGCCATACTTGGCATCGTAAGATCATATGTATACCAATATAACACGCAAAATAACTATTAAGTTAGAAAATTTCAAATGATGTGCGAAATGTGAACAAGAGCGCACATTATTTGACTTGTAAGGACAATCAAAGCGACGTATCTATCTTATTTCAAAAGGGCTAATTTTCGCGAATTCGGTTCTTTGCCTTGAAGGATTCAAATACACCACCACCCCCCCCCCCCCTCCCTCACCCCCGCCGTATCAAATGGGGAACAGATTCGAGGTTAGATTCTTTGTTTTTTGTTCGCGCTAGGCGTGCGCTGTGACCACATCTACTAACTATGACCAATTAGTGGACCTCATCTTATGCACTATGGGCTATTCTGACTTCACTGGGGGAGCATACTATGCATGGAACTTCTGTTCCACCTTTTCAGGGGCAGATTATGACGCCATAATGGAGTGTTTGGCGGGAAAGGATGGAGAGACTGCGTTTATCCAGATGCAGAATAAAACACTTGCAAATAGTGATTACGAAGGAACGCCTTGGGTCAATTTCAATGGGGTAAGAAGTTTTTCTAAGAGTCGATAAATGTAGTTCAGGTCGTGATGGTTTTTTTGTATTTTTTTTCAGGAAAAATTTTGAAATGCTCTAACATTTTACAGAAGTGCATTCATACATATTAATGTTTCTATGAATGCTTCGTGAAAAAACGTGATCGATTACTAGTTTCGAAAGTGGAATTTAATTTATATATTTCCCAGCTGAATGAAAATTTTCCTACTAATTAGTTTGCTCAAATTGGGTTAATTTAAAAGCATTTGTAAGGCCATTCATTTTTTTGTTTGAAGTTCAAACGTTCAATTTTTTTTTCCGTTTCTTTGCGTTCATTGACTTTTTTCCAACTGTCTGCTGGCTATATTTGGTATTTAAAAAATTCCTTCAAAATATTTATAAAAACACATAATGATTATCTATCTTAATGCACTTAACACTTTTTGTTCCAATCACTTCATGATGATAGATTAGATTCTTTTGATGATCTCGACTGAATTAATATAACGGAGTCAATTTCAGTCTTGTAAGAGCTTTCTTGGAAAATCGAAAGTACTTTCTAAATGTCGTCAAAACAGTGTTGTTTTTTTTTTCATTTTCTTGAAATCAATTTTTAAAATTGCTTGCTTGCGCAAATTTTTTTGCTTTAATCAACGTCTGTATTTTAAACATTGAAGTATCTAATAAAATGCTTTAAAAATATTGCGGCTGTCTTTTCTAAAATATGATTCCTCCCCTGTTTTCTCGCAAAAGTTGGAGAAAAAAAATTGGTATCATTAGAGTCAGCCAGTGTTTGAAGTTCTGATTGATATCCCAATCACTTGTCGTCGCTTCGCTTAGTTTTGTTGCCAAATGTATCCACAAACTATTTTATTAATTAGAAAAATTGGTAGGAAGAAAATTTAATTACCATTATTATTTGCAGGACAGTTCGAGTGGTGTTCAGTCTTCAATAACAAAAGACAAAGCCACCTTTATCAAGACTGTCTGCCACTCTGTCGATCAGGTAAATCATTATTCAAATTACTTGGATTGATTTTATCGACCTAACTTCATAACAGGGGCAGATCTAGGATTATCTTGAGGGAAATGGGGGCGGGCTTTCTAAAGATTTGTCAACTTTTTTTAGGTCGACCGAATCGATTTTCGAGTTCTCCCAAATTACTGAAAAGAACTTATTTTGGCCAATTTTTTTCCGCCGCAGGTAAAATTTTGAAAAAGCAGGCCAGTTTTATGCACTTTTTGAACAGTTTTTAGGAATTTTTTTAGGTCAGTTTCGACCAAAAAATTGTTTTTTTTTGGGCGCGCGCTTCCCCTTCAAAAATAGTATATAGGCCCCCTTTGAAAAATTTAAGGGTCAGCCAGCCAAAAATGGAGGTCTAAAAGTAGTACCAAGGGGGGACCCTTTGGGTAGTCAGGGGGTCACCCCTAAATTCGCTACTGATTAGTATTTAGTACTACAATTAGGGATTTTTTTTCAAAATAAATCAGCAATCTAGCCCCAGCATATCTGAAACAGGTAAGCAGTAGCTTTAAAATGTAAGAAAGTTGTTAATAGAGGGGAGTCTTTAAGCACTTCAAGAGATCCCGTGCTCTTATATAGTTGAAAAAGTAGATTTAGTTATACTGTCCTTAGCAGAAGTACTGTCAAATTAAGTAACTGGTACTCAAAACCTTTTCACATAGCAAATAAATATCCTATTTTTACAAGAGAACCTCTCGCCAGAATCTGACCGCACTTCCTAAAAGCAAAAATTGTATCTCAAAATATAGTACAGTCAATTTTATTTGCTAGAGCTACTGGCCCACAGTTTGCACTCAATGAAGGAGCACACAGAAGCTGATGATACAAAATGAACCGTATACAAATCTCGCGCAGGAAATCTCCAATATACTCTATTTGGTCGATGAAAACAAAAATTCTAATCATAATTTTTCATTTAAAAAAAATTTTATATCCTACATCTTCGTACAAATTCATATGAACAGAAATTTGTTTGAAACCACTATGATGCCCATTTTTCATGTATGAAAATTGTTAGATAAGTAGTTTGCTATACATGAATTTTGCATGACTCAATTTTTCATAAAGAAAAGTTTGCAAATGTTCTGCGTTCAGCTATAAAATAATGTGTTTCGTCCTAAAACTCAAAAACCAGATTTTTTTATACAAGAAAATCCAAAGATAAAGCAACAATCACAAAGTTCAGCTGCATTTGATTTGGTGATTTGCCATTTAAAATAATTTATCCTTTTTGCCCAGAATTACGTACAGAACTCTTGGTGTTCTGTTTTTCTATAAATCTAGTTAATCTTAGCATATTAAAGCAAAAAAAAAATAATGGTGGCGATACAAAAACACTTTCTTCCAGAGCACAGTAGCCTGTTTGCGACCAAAAAAGAAAGAAACAAGTTTTTACCTCAATTTAAGATTTTTAATGAAAAGTGCGTATCATACGATGTTTATGCAACAAACTTTTTTTCATCCAAAAATTTTGAAAATTTCCAATGATCAGACAGCTTCAAAACCGCTGAACAGAAAAAAAATGTTTTAAACATTTTTAGAAATTTTTTGACGAATGGTTTGAAAAATGCTTGACAAGCTTTTTTTATATTGTCAGTGTAAAAAAACTGTTGTATAAGGAGTTTTTGTGAGGAGTGGAACCAGGTCGCATACACTTTTTTTTCGCCTCGGTATAATATATTGACAAAATGGTTCATATATTTTGTTCCAACTATTGAACCCTTTTAACTAACTTTTTCGAAAGGATATCAGCTGTTTCAGCAATTTTTCAGCAATGTTTCAATGATTAAAAAACTCTGAGTTATTTTGCAGCCTAAATCAAAAACTTAACTGTCTGAGTGATAAAAATTTTACCCATTGCTTATTGTAATTTTTGCGACGTTTTGCTGAGACAAAGACGACGTATTGCTGAAAACAATTGAAAAACCAATACTGCTCTTTGACTCCTACAATCAAAACTTTCACAATGAGCTTCTGATTGAACGCCCAATTACGGAAAATTAACAAATATCGAAATCAACCAAAACTACTTTGGTCAATGAGTAAGTGCGCATCAGGCAACGTAAAGTCTATAATTGATGCACTTAACCGACTGCCTTTTAATTGGTCTCGGATTGTGTTTAGCAAATTAAATATTGGCAAAGCTATGATTTTTAGACTGATAATATCAAAAATTAAGTATTTCAATTTGAGTCGCGCATGGAGTCAATAAAACCAAATAGCTGCCTCAATTCGTTTTGGAACAATTTTGTAGAGCGGGCTGATAAAATAAGCAGATTACTTTAATGGTGTGCACACTCGGCTGGCCATTTGCAGATTAAGAGAGCGATACCCCGAAAGACCAGAGTTCTGTAAAAGTGGTCTGAAGAAAAAAGCTACCTCGAGCTTATAGATTTTTCACTTTCTTCGAAAGTCGGAACAATCAAAGAAAAGCACATGTTTAGGCTCTTTTAAAGTGTTACAAAACATTACATATCTGAGTAACAAAGTAGTAATGGTTGAAATCTCAAAAAATGGCAAAATGCTGCATCAGTTTTGACTAATCATTGGGCTTATTTTTAAGCCAGTGATTCAGGCGTGAAATTTTGCCAGTCTTTTTTGAAAAAAGCAGAAAAATATTCATTGCATATAAAAAAAAACAAAGCCGAACCCTGAAAATCAATTTGAACCAACCAAACTGATATCAGCATTAGGCAACATTGTGAGAATATTATATTTAAACTTTTGTCAAAATTTGCTCGTAAAAACAACCGTTTTGACAAGAAACAGTTTGTATTTCGTAAGAATGACTGAAGAAGAATAACAGTTTGAATGTTCACGTCTTTCAGTTGGGAAAATTTTTTGAATCAGCGGACTGCAGTATATTATCAAAACAAATTGGAAATGTGAGTATTCCACAAAAACTCAGCCAAACTTCTTGTACGACTTTTTGAATCATTTGTTAGCAATTAAGTTTTAGTCTACCAATTAAATAATCATATATTTCTGCAGTATCGTTTCTTGCCCAAAGCAGCAACTTGTGCTCTCAGGAAAAAAATCCAAAACTTTTCTAATCTATTAAGGGCTTACCTTAAAACTTGGCTGTCCTGTTTTTTTCCTGCTTTATTTAAATGTTCTTTTAATGATTTGATATCATCCACAAAAATGTTTTCTTTTGTTTGTAGACGATACAATAGAAATAGATAATTTTTAAATTTAGTGAGATAAAATAAAATAGCTAACAAGGATAGCCGGTTCTGTGCAAGTAGCACAGAATGTTCCGACCATGATCGTTATAAAAAGTACAGTATAAAGCTTTTTTTTTTAAATCAGTTTTTCTGCGTGGGGTGATATAAAAAGTCTGATATGAAACTGTATTTCAGACAAATTGATATTCTGAGTAAATAAGCAAACAAGCCACAATTTTTTTCAGAAAATTGACAAAAAACAAAAATAAAAAATTCAAAGGATTTCAATTTTTTTTCGTTTAATGCAATTTTTTTTGGTTCTCGCATTGGAGCTACAGAACTCCAAAATTAATATAATTTTCTCAAAGTTAAATTTTTACGGCTTAAATTTCAATTTTTTTAAATTAATTTGTTGTAAGCCTGCTCGCTTGCTTTATTTGCTCGAATTAAGACAAAAAATCAAAAATTTCAAACCGGTTATTCTCATCACTGGCAAAACTTCTTCAAAATTACTCGTTCAAATCACGACTGAAAGGGCTTTAATCTGATATACCATTCAACTGAGTCTGATAATTATTCATGGTAGCTGGTTTTGCGTGGAAAACCAAAAGGAAAAAAACTAAAACACACCCGAGTACAAAGTTCGTCCCCATTTTCACTGGTCGGAACAATAAATGAACCGAAAAGTCGTGCATGCAAGTTTGGCTAAATTTATGTCTGATAACATAAATGTGCTCTCAAAAGCGCATCTGTTTTATGATTATCTTGGTATACAAATTGACCAAAAAAACAGAAACTTGAAAATCAAATTGATACAGTGCTAACTAATTTAGCAAAAATTAAGTAATGTTACTTGAAGCTACTAATGTGTGTTCGAAATCATCCCTGATCAAATTTTACAGGTGCGAAACCTTTGTTTTATATGAACTTATCTTTTATGGCTCGAATTCTTAGACTTTTCTGAATCGAGTTTTTAACTAACAACTTACACCTCATCATTTTCTGAGCTTCAGCTAATTCTTTCTTTTTAGAAAAAAACGCTAATTTACTCCTGACGCTTTTCCTGATAAAATGCACTCTAAGTTTTTTTAGCTACTAAAAAAAACGGGTTTTTGAATCACTTCTTTGCTTGCCCTTGTTTGTACCGAAACTGCATTTTTAAATTTTTTTAGAAACTTTTTTAGTCTTCATTCTTAAACAAGAATCTTTTTAGTCTCACTCATATGCATTTTTTAAATTTTTTTAGAAACTTTTTTAGTCTTCATTCTTAAACAAGAATCTTTTTAGTCTTCACTCAAATGCAATTTTTAAATTTTTCTAGAAACTTTTTTGGTCTTCATTCTTAATTAAGAATCTTTTTAGTCTTCACTCATATTAAATTATTAGAGTTCATCAATTAAACATTAATAAACAAGAGTAAATGGTTGTTCTGCTCGTAACACAAAAAGTTCCGACCTAAAATAACAAATCTTTTACTTGTTTTGTAATTGTTTGGTGTGTGATGAGAAAACACTAAAATGAATTTAAAAAAACATTCATAACAAAATAATTTTTTTTCTTCAAAAAAGCAGTTTTTCCAAATGGAAATTTATATTGCAAGGATGTGCTAATTAAAACTTCGAATTTTTTATGGAAGAGAATCAAGTTTTTTACTACTTACAAGGTTTTTTACTTGCTCAAAATTACATAAAAGGCAAAAGCTTCGAAACATTCACCTTATACACTGAGAATTTGCCAAAAAACTTTTGAACTTTCATTCAAATAACGACTGAAAAAACTGAAAAAACTACTATTTTATACCAAAATTAATTCATCTCAATCTAACAATTATTTGTGGTTTCTGATTTTGCGTGGGGAAACAAACTGAAACACACTTTAAGGTGCTAGGGATCTTAGCAGACCGGTTTTTTAGAAGACCGGTTTTTTAGCACTCTTTAAAATCGACCAATCAAAAAGCCTCATTATTTATTCAGATAAAAAAAGCTCAAAAAGGCAGGTTTTTGAGTTTTATGTATTATGAGTTTTATCAAGGCATATAAGACAAAAATAAACGGAAGTAACAAGTTGAACATAAAATGACCCAAATATGGTGTAAATTTGGTGAAATGGAGGTGGAGCCGTCTTAAAAGTTCCATCAGCAAGACAGTTTTTTGGTAAAGCCAAAAATTTTAGATCAAAGTTGGTCGCAAAAATCAAATTTTTGCTTTCTTGATATAATAAGAATAGTCTTTTACTCAATGTCATAGACGATGGTGGATCAATTCTGATATCCGCGAAAAGTTTAGGAGATTTTGGCAAAATTTTTATTCTGGGTCATAACTTGACAGACTTTTTGTAAATTGAGGGCGAAAAATTTTCTTTTTCGTCCTCGTTCAGCAATTCGTTAGAAAAATCTTGCAATTCGTTTTGATACAGGTTTTTCAGGTTCGTGGTAGGATCGGTTTCAAGCTTTTTCTTAATTTTTTTGCAAAATTTTTGATCAGCTAATTCATCTTGGGGCGGTAAATGATTATGGCTAGAAGGCAAAATTATAATAATGTTTTTCTGTAAATCAAACGAAAGTGTAGATCCAACTCAATAAATTTGTAATATTGACCAAATCCTTTTTTCCGATTTTTTTTGAACAGAAAATCATTGCTTAATAGGTTTTCTCCCAAATTTTTGCCTTGAATTGTTGAGAAGCTCATTTAGAATTAACTGAGATTAAGTTTGGAAGTTGCTAAATTGAATTCAAGTTTTGTTTACAAAGCGTGAAATAATGATGCTCAACCCAGACTTACTGGCGCCCCAGCCCCCAGCTAATTGCCTGTCAATCAAAGTCTGCTAAAAGACTCAGTTTTCATTTTTTATGCTAAAAGATTGGTCTGCTGAACGATCGGTCCCCACACTTTGATGTCCATTTTCTGTAGTTGGAACAATAATTACGAACATGTTGATTGTACCTCAGACATACTTTCACTGGCAGACATGCTTTCAGACAAAAGAAGCAGACATACTTCCATTGAATTGAAATTTTCCTAGCTTCTTGCGAGAACGTCTATAGAAAGTTCCGACCTAATATAACATATCTTTTACTTGTTTTGTAATTGTTTGGTGTAATGAGAAAACACTAAAATGAATTTAAAAAAACATTCATAACAAAATAATTTTTTTTCTTCAAAAAAGCAGTTTTTCTAAATGGAAATTTATATTGCAAGGATGTGCTAATTAAAGCTTCGAATTTTTTATGGAAGAGAATCAAGTTTTTTACTACTTACAAGGTTTTTTACTTGCTCAAAATTACATAAAAGGCAAAAGCTTCGAAACATTCATCTTATACACTGAGAATTTGCCAAAAAACTTTTGAACTTTCATTCAAATAACGACTGAAAAAACTGGAAAAACTACTATTTTATACCAAAATTAATTCATCTCAATCTAACAATTATTTGTGGTTTTTGATTTTGCGTGGGGAAACAAACTGAAACACACTTTAAGGTGCTAGGGATCTTAGCAGACCGGTTTTTTAGAAGACCGGTTTTTTAGCACTCTTTAAAATCGACCAATCAAAAAGCCTCATTATTTATTCAGATAAAAAAAGCTCAAAAAGGCAGGTTTTTGAGTTTTATGAATTCACAGCATATTTATCAAGGCATATAAGACAAAAATAAACGGAAGTAACAAGTTGAACATAAAATGACCCAAATATGGTGTAAATTTGGTGAAATGGAGGTGGAGCCGTCTTAAAAGTTCCATCAGCAAGACAGTTTTTTGGTAAAGCCAAAAATTTTAGATCAAAGTTGGTCGCAAAAATCAAATTTTTGCTTTCTTGATATAATAAGAATAGTCTTTTACTCAATGTCATAGACGATGGTGGATCAATTCTGATATCCGCGAAAAGTTTAGGAGATTTTGGCAAAATTTTTATTCTGGGTCATAACTTGACAGACTTTTTGTAAATTGAGGGCGAAAAATTTTCTTTTTCGTCCTCGTTCAACAATTCGTTAGAAAAATCTTGCAATTCGTTTTGATACAGGTTTTTCAGGTTCGTGGTAGGATCGGTTTCAAGCTTTTTCTTAATTTTTTTGCAAAATTTTTGATCAGCTAATTCATCTTGGGGCGGTAAATGATTATGGCTAGAAAGCAAAATTATAATAATGTTTTTCTGTAAATCAAACGAAAGTGTAGATCCAACTCAATAAATTTGTAATATTGACCAAATCCTTTTTTCCGATTTTTTTTGAAAATTTTTGAAAATCATTGCTTAATAGGTTTTCTCCCAAATTTTTGCCTTGAATTTTTGAGAAGTTCATTTAGAATTAACTGAGATTAAGTTTGGAAGTTGCTAAATTGAATTCAAGTTTTGTTTACAAAGCGTGAAATAATGATGCTCAACCCAGACTTACTGGCGCCCCAGCCCCCAGCGAATTGCCTGTCAATCAAAGTCTGCTAAAAGACTCAGTTTTCATTTTTTATGCTAAAAGATTGGTCTGCTGAACGATCGGTCCCCACACTTTGATGTCCATTTTATGTAGTTGGAACAATAATTACGAACATGTTGATTGTACCTCAGACACACTTTCACTGGCAGACATGCTTTCAGACAAAAGAAGCAGACATACTTCCATTGAATTGAAATTTTCCTAGCTTCTTGCGAGAACGTCTATAGAAAGTTCTGACCTAAAATAACATATCTTTTACTTGTTTTGTAATTGTTTGGTGTGATGAGAAAACACTAAAATGAATTTAAAAAAACATTCATAACAAAATAATTTTTTTTCTTCAAAAAAGCAGTTTTTCTAAATGAAAATTTATATTGCAAGGATGTGCTAATTAAAGCTTCGAATTTTTTATGGAAGAGAATCAAGTTTTTTACTACTTACAAGGTTTTTTACTTGCTCAAAATTACATAAAAGGCAAAAGCTTCGAAACATTCATCTTATACACTGAGAATTTGCCAAAAAATTTTTGAACTTTTATTCAAATAACGACTGAAAAAACTGGAAAAACTACTATTTTATACCAAAATTAATTCATCTCAATCTAACAATTATTTGTGGTTTCTGATTTTGCGTGGGGAAACAAACTGAAACACACTTTAAGGTGCTAGGGATCTTAGCAGACCGGTTTTTTAGAAGACCGGTTTTTTAGCACTCTTTAAAATCGACCAATCAAAAAGCCTCATTGTTTATTCAGATAAAAAAAGCTCAAAAAGGCAGGTTTTTGAGTTTTATGAATTCACAGCATATTTATCAAGGCATATAAGACAAAAATAAACGGAAGTAACAAGTTGAACATAAAATGACCCAAATATGGTGTAAATTTGGTGAAATGGAGGTGGAGCCGTCTTAAAAGTTCCATCAGCAAGACAGTTTTTTGGTAAAGCCAAAAATTTTAGATCAAAGTTGGTCGCAAAAATCAAATTTTTGCTTTCTTGATATAATAAGAATAGTCTTTTACTCAATGTCATAGACGATGGTGGATCAATTCTGATATCCGCGAAAAGTTTAGGAGATTTAGGCAAAATTTTTATTCTGGGTCATAACTTGACAGACTTTTTGTAAATTGAGGGCGAAAAATTTTCTTTTTCGTCCTCGTTCAGCAATTCGTTAGAAAAATCTTGCAATTCGTTTTGATACAGGTTTTTCAGGTTCGTGGTAGGATCGGTTTCAAGCTTTTTCTTAATTTTTTTTGCAAAATTTTTGATCAGCTAATTCATCTTGGGGCGGTAAATGATTATGGCTAGAAGGCAAATTTATAATAATGTTTTTCTGTAAATCAAACGAAAGTGTAGATCCAACTCAATAAATTTGTAATATTGACCAAATCCTTTTTTCCGGTTTTTTTTGAACAGAAAATCATTGCTTAATAGGTTTTCTCCCAAATTTTTGCCTTGAATTTTTGAGAAGTTCATTTAGAATTAACTGAGATTAAGTTTGGAAGTTGCTAAATTGAATTCAAGTTTTGTTTACAAAGCGTGAAATAATGATGCTCAACCCAGACTTACTGGCGCCCCAGCCCCCAGCTAATTGCCTGTCAATCAAAGTCTGCTAAAAGACTCAGTTTTCTTTTTTTATGCTAAAAGATTGGTCTGCTGAACGATCGGTCCCCACACTTTGATGTCCATTTTCTGTAGTTGGAACAATAATTACGAACATGTTAATTGTACCTCAGACATACTTTCACTGGCAGACATGCTTTCAGACAAAAGAAGGAGACATACTTCCACTGAATTGAAATTTTCCTAGCTTCTTGCGAGAACGTCTATAGCTCGTCTGATGAAAAAAAATTGTTTTTTGTTTTTTAAAATAAAAACATACATTTTTAAAAAACTAAAAAAAAGATGAAAAAATTCTCTAAAATAGTTTCTGCTCGGCTAACCGAAAATTTACAAAAATTGTTGCATAGAATTGAATTTGACAAGCTTTAAACAAATTTTTCACGAATTTTTGACGAAATTCACTGTGCTAAGAAAGATGCAGTGCTTAATTAGCAAGGACTTATATATCATTCAACACTTCAAATGAAGCTATCATGTAGTAATGCTGAATCAGAGATGAATTTTGATGCAAGACTAGTCCAGACTTCGAATTTCGTTAAAAATCTGGTTATTATAACCCAAAATCATCAGAATATAGTTCGCACCATTACAGCATGCAGAATATAGCACGTACCATTACAAGCACGCACCATTACAAGGGCAAACTGTACGATGGATAGGCGCACATGTTGGTGTGCGCAGGTTTCTGTAGCCCAGATAACGTTTTTAATCATGTTAAAATTTTGTCGAAACAATCAAAGAAACCAAAAAAACAAAAAAAGAACAAAGTGGAATCGCATTTTTATGCTACTAATTACCTAGATTATTAGTTAAATTCATTTTTTTTAGTGATACGGTTAATTTTGAACAAACCTAGGCTATACTAAAAGTTAGTTTATAAAAACTTTACCCCCGCCCCCTCCTAAATCGATTAGGGATTTGAAAGAATGGTTAATTTTCTGTGGTAAAATAAATTATACCTAATGTATGCTTCAACTGAATTGCGCGTTCAAAATGCATTGCAAGTATTTCATATAGAATATGATACATTCACTGCCAAATAATCCGGCTGAGAGATTTTTCAGTGGATATAAAAATGTGCATTATTGTTCCGAGAAGCGAACGTGAAGCGAAGTGTCTATGGCCAAAGTGTCTATAGCCGAACTGTCTATGACCGAAGTGTCCATGGCGTAAGTGTGTTTTCCCCTAGTTTGAAAACGCTAAGACAAAAGAAAGCTTGCAATAGTCTCAGTTTTGATGACATTCAGCTCATGTTAACAGTACTTTGAACGTTATTTTCTTTAAAAATTAACAAGCAATATGGAAAAAAAACAAAATTTTTTAAAAACAGGTTTTAATTTTTCAATTTCAAATTTTCTTCCCTTATTTTCGATTTTTTAAGAAGACCATTGAAGTCAGAAATTTTGTGTTTTTGATCAGCGAGCGGCTAACCTTGCTATATCTAAAGTGATCTAGCTTTTTGAAAGCCAATCGCCAATTGTGGACCACTGAGGTCCGTTAACTATTATTTAGTGTTCCGACTTTCGATACGAAAGTAACGGAATAATTCTGCTCGGGGTTGGTTTTTTTTTCTTCAGACAATTTTCGACTTTGAACTAACCATTTTTGACACATTTTTTAAATATCTTTCAAAAAATATTCTTGTTTTGAGCTTAAATTTGAAAAAATATTTCACCTGTGATTGTTTTCCGTAAAGTTATGGCGTTTAAAGACTGCCAATTCGGCCAATTTGGAACAATAAACGCGCGATAAATTTCGCGCTATTAACGCGTAAGCTGAGATTTAATCCGTCTTAGAAATCGTTCCAAATTGATAAAAAGAAGCTTATTTGCCATAATTGATTTGTTACAAGGCGCGAATTCTATTCTTTTGTACTTTATATGGCCCGTGGGGGATGATTTTCAAAAAAAATTCAAATTTTAGATTTTTTTTAATTTTTTTTTTAATTACATTTATTTTTTTTAATGTTATTACTGCTACATAAGTCTTAAAAGGCTGCCGGAAACTTCAGGGTTCTTGTTTGTTTTTTAAAATAAAAACGTACATTTTAAAAAAAATTAAAAACGAGAGAAATTCTCTAGAATTGTTTATGCTCGATTTACGAAACGTTTACAAAAAATTGTTGCTCAAAATTGAATTTGACAAGCTTTAAACAGATTGCTTACGAATTTTTGACAAAATTCCCTGAGCTAAGAAAGATGCAGTGCTTAATTTGCAAAGACTTTTTTTATTATTCAAAATTTCAAATTAAGCTATTATGTAGTAATGCTGAATCAGGGATGAGTTTTGATGCACGATCAGCCCAGACTTTGATTTTAGTTAAAAAGTAATTTAAAAAAGCTTGTTATTATGATGACCCAAAATTGCCAGAATATTGTTGGTCTGAAATTTCACTAATGATCAGAGACAGCACGCGCCATTACAAGGACAAACTGTGCAAGGGATAGGCACACAATTTGGTGTGTGTAGGTTTCTGTAGCCCAAAAAAAGTTTTTAATCAGGTTAAAATTTTGTTGAAACGATCAAAGAAACCAAAAGAACCAAAAAAGAACAAAGTGGGATTGCATTTGTATGCTATTAATTACTATCTATGTATTAATTACTATCTAGGTATTATTACTTTAATCCAATTCTCTTTAGTAATACGGTTATTTTGAACGAACTTATTGGCTATACTAACTTGGCTATATTAAAAGTTAGTTTATAAAAACTCTAACCCCCCCCCCTAAATCGACTAAGGATATTGAAAGAATATTCAATTTATGGTGGCAAAATTAATGCTACCTAATGTATGCTTCATTTGAATTGCGCGATCAAAATTCATTGGAAGTATTTCATATAGAACATGATAAATTCATTGCCAATTCATCCGGCTGAGAGATTTTTCAGAAGATATAAAATTGCGCATCATTGTTCCGACGATCCACGATGTGAAGCGAAGTGTCTGTGGCCGAAGTGTCTATGGCCGAAGTGTCTATGGCGTAGAGTGTGTTTTCCCCGAGTTTGACAACGTGAAGGAAAACCTGTAATGGTCATGACTTGAATTCCAAAAAAGGTGGCCCTCCAACTCGGGAAAATTGGTCTGAATTTTTCCAATTTTCAGGGCTTTGATCACACTAGCAGTAGTACTTTTAACGTTATTTACTTTAAAAAAAACAAGAAAATTGGAAAATTATGAAAAAATTTCGGGAAAAAAATTCAATTTTTTCAATTTTTAATTTTTTCAGTGAGAATTTCTGTGTTTTTTGATCAGCAAGTTGCTAACCTTGTTACTATCTAAAGTGATCTAGCTTTTTGAAAGCAAATCGCCAATTGTGGACCACTGAGGTCCTGTAACTATAACTTATTTGATTTAACTAAGACTAAGCTCTCCTATGTTAGTATTGATGGAGAATGGTTTCAATAACTGCATTATTTTTGTCTAAATTTGTATTTGACATATTGATGTACTTTCAATAACCGCACTAGAGCTGCATGGGTAATGATAGTTTAAATTAAAGTTTTATTGTCTGTCTTAACCAAGCCTAAAAAATGAGGTAACTCTATGTTACCTTAAGGGGCCCTTACAATAAATGCAATAAAAGTAAGGTCAGATGATTTGCCTGATCAATAAAAGAGGATCAGATTGAAATCTTTTGCAGGTTATTGTTTATTATGATATTGTGAACAAGTTAGCGTATAAAGCAGGAATTTTGAGAAATGTCGAACATGAAATAAGTAAATACTGGAAATATATTGTTAAAAAGTCAGAACAATAATCTGGTTTTCAAATTACTCGTGCCCGGGTTGACCTTCTTACACCTAAAATGCTTATCATACTATTCCATATAACAAAAATCCTTATGATACTATTCCATACATCAAGTGTATGGAGAAAATGCTTGTCATACAATTTTCATACATTTTCGAAAAACAAAAGGAAAAAAGTTTAACTATTTCTGCGGATTTTTGAGAACAGTTGAACAGGCTGGTGACAAAAAAAAATGAAATAAATTTTTTTGGAAATAATTATTAATTATTAGACAATTTCCATCTATGAAAATTGCATGAGAAGCATTTTTGCCATAATGATATTTTTTCAAATTTTTTTGCAAACCAGTTGATGGAAACTTCAAATGATTTTGTAGCAATTTTTCCACAAGATGAGAGCAAATTGCAAAAACAAAAAAATCAACATTACGAGGCCAAACTGTGCACTGAATAATCGCACAATTTTGTGTCTGTATGATCCTGGAATCCATAGACAAACCTTTAAACATGTTCCAAAATGTCAGTGGATTCCACTTACAAAACTTCCGTGGATTCCACGTACAAATACCTGTAACGTAAATTTTGTCGGCACATTTGTTGTGCCGCGGATTCCGCAAAAAGCGAATATAGCTAGTTGTTCTGGATTCCCCAACTGTAAGCGGATTCCACAAAATGTAAGCGGAATCTGCAAATGTAAGCGGATTCCGCAAACTGTAAGTAGATTCAGAATTTTATTCATTACTGAACTTGCATATGAACAATTAAAAGCTAGAGCGGGAATTGAGACCAAACGTTTGGTATTTCAACTGGTGATTAGTAATTAAAAGATATAACTTTAATCGCAATATTACACATAAACATATATGTAAACGGAATTCGCAAACAAAATGCGGATTTCACTTACAATTTGCGGATTCCACTTACACGTTGCGGATTCCGCTTACAGTTGCGGAATCCGCAACAGCTCAGTTTAAGTATACAAATGTCTTATTATTTGTTTGTGGATTCCACAAACTGTTCTAAATTCCGCAAGTACGGTTGCGGATTCCGCAAAATCGCCTATTTTTGGAGCAATTTTGAGCGGTAGAGTGTTTTGGGTATTTGTTTGTGGAATCCAAAACAACGAAGAAGATCAAAGAAAAGTAGCAAAGTTGCGGATTCCACGACAAATCTGATTTTGGCTTGTTGCGGAATCCACTTACAATGCACAGAATGCACAGTTTGAATTTGGAAAAAAAATCATATTTTAATGTTTTTGTATAAGTTACCGTTCTTGGCTTTTTCAAAGTTTAAAATGATTGAACCAATTGAAAACTTGAATTAAAAAAAATTCTCACCCGGATGTATGAAAACAAAATTATTTTTAGTTATAGCACGCGGTTGTTATCGTAATTGGAAAATATGATATCCCAAAATAGCAGAAAACGGGGACCCTTTGGGTCGGCAGGGGTTCAAATCCCTTAGGGGGTGGGCTAAAGGAATCCGCTTCCTCTCCCCGTGCCCCCCTAAATCCGCTCCTGAGTGGAATGATCGCCATGCCCAACAATCTTTGCGATCCTCGTCTAATCTTGAAGAACTTTCAAAAAATGAAGGAAATTTTTTTTCTACTTTGGCAAGATTGACCAAGAATTTTTGGAAAATTTGTAAAAATCATTAAAAAAAATTCAAAAATCTTGAAGACAATGAAGCATTAAAAACAATCGAATCTAAAAGCATGAGCAACAAAGATGAAGTTTTGCGACTAGGAACTATTAGAAAAAATTAATCTGTATCACAAAATCTCAAAAACCTACAGAAACTATCACAATTATAGCACCAACAAATATAAACTGCCATAGAATCCCTTCAAAATATACCAAGAAATGTTTCAGCTCACAAAACTACTAAAACTTCTAAATAATAACAATCATCAAACAACTGCCGAGATTAGTTCGATATTTAGCTACCTTCAATCAGTTTGAAAAACCTGACAATAACTTCAGCGAAAAATTGTGATTGCTAACGTTGTTTAGAGACAGAAATTTCCAACAGGACGTGTTGTTGAGTTGTTATACCTGAAGCTTTGAAAAAATTGAATTAGTTTAAAACACATTTCGTTAAAAAACCATTTTAGTGTGTGTTATTTCAATCTTACAAAAATAAAAAATTAGGAGAAAGTAAGAGCTTACAATCTGGAAAGGATGGAACAAAAAAATATCGAAGAAATGTATAGCACAAATAGTGTAAAAAAACTAGTTTTTAAAAAATTCTGTGGTCTTTGGTTCATATGTTGTTGCTGGTGGTTCCTATGTGCTAATTAGTGTGTCTATCTAAAAATTTAGTATCAATTTTTAAAAAAAAAAAACTAGTAAATTTCTTTGATTTCTTAATATCTTGAAGAGCCTTCGAAAAAAGAATCTTTGAAGAATCTTCGAGAATATCGGAAATATTTCTTGCACCCATAAACCCTTTAAGCAAATTTACCTTAAAAACAATTTAAACTACCTTAAAAGTTATAATAAATCAGCCTTGAAAATACCTTACAGCTATTTGAAAAAAAAATTACCTTAAAAATTAAAGTAAATATTTTAAAGTAAATATTTTACTTATATTTATTTTAACATTAAAATTAATTTACCTGAAAATATTACCTAAAAAGTATAAAACTTAAAGTAATTTAATCTGAAGTGTTACGGTAAAAACACCTTAAAAATGAAGAGAATTAAAGTTATTTTACCTTAACAATTCAGGTTAATTTATCTTAACTTTTTTTATTTTTAGTGGTAAAAACTAAGGCAAATATACCTTAACGTTAATTTGTAAAGGTAAAATTGTTTTCAGCTTAATTTGTTTAAAGGTAAATTTGCCTGAAGTTCTAAGGTGCTTTAAGGTAATTTTTTTGACTTGTTTTTGAGCGCATAAATGAACTTCTGGTTTTTTGTTGTTTTGTCTGATGTAAGTTGCTTGCATCTAAAGTTAAAAACAAACTGTTTTTGTCCTTTTTATTCTTTTGGGGAGATAATTTAATTTTTATCTTTCTTTCCCTTTTTCCTGTTTAGTTAAAATCAATCTTAAACTTTTCAGCTAAGTTAATTTTTGCATTTTACTTAATTTACCTCAATTCAGTTAGGGTAAAGTTTACTTTAACAATTTTTTTCAGGTAAAGTTAAGATAATGTTAGGGTATTTTTTACCTTAATTTTAATATACCCTAAATCATTTAAAGTAATTTAACTTTAACTTTTTTTAGTCCAGATTTCAAGAAATTTCTAATTTTGGCTGGTGAGCAGCAGAGCCGTCGTGTTAGTTCTTGCAGACGTAGAAAAGCAGATTTTTTTACAACTGCATTAGTTTCAGAGAAAAAATCATTAGAGAACACGTATACAGTGCTGATTTAAATTAACCGGACAAAACGCGTTAAACTTGAAATTTAAAATCCGTTTTTCTCAAATTGGGTTGAGTTTAGGTGAAAACTAATGAAGACAAAACTTGCTTAAAATTTTAGCAGAATTAATATGGTGTAATTTATTTTGCGAAATTCGGGCCCGAAATTTTCCGCCAAAAATGGGTCATTTTGGCTTTTTTTAGTTGATCAAATATTACGCCGAAAATACCCAGTCGATCACAGACATAATTATATCAAAGTGAGCCCCTTACGTAGCCCAACAAACTTTAAAGAGGGTATAATCTCCAAAATATTGCGTAAGTTAATTTATTTTTGTTTGAAAATGAAATTACTACTCATCGGAATTTACTTATTGATTGAGTCACGCTTGGAAAATTGTTTTACGTTGACATAATTCAATTAAACTTGGCATTTTGAACTAGCTAACTGTTATCTGTTATCAACAGATGTTTTGCCATACTTGGCATCGTAAGATCATATGTATACCAATATAACACGCAAAATAACTATTAATTTAGAAAATTTCAAATGATGTGCGGAATGTGAACAAGAGCGCACATTATTTGACTTGTAAGGACAATCAAAGCGACGTATCCATCATATTTCAAAAGGGCTAATTTTCGCGAATTCGGTTCTCTGCCTTGAAGGATTCAAATACACCCCCCCCCCCCCTCACCCCCGCCGTATCAAATGGGAATAGATTCGAGGTTAGATTCTTTGTTTTTTGTTCGCGCTAGGCGTGCGCTGTGACCACATCTACTAACTTTGACCAATTAGTGGACCTCATCTTATGCACTATGGGCTATTCTGACTTCACTGGGGGAGCATACTATGCATGGAACTTCTGTTCCACCTTTTCAGAGGCAGATTATGACGCCATAATGGAGTGTTTGGCGGGAAAGGATGGAGAGACTGCGTTTATTCAGATGCAGAATAAAACACTTGCAAATAGTGATTACGAAGGAACGCCTGGGTCAATTTCAATGGGGTAAGAATTTTTTCTAAGAGTCGATAAATGTAGTTCAGGTCGTGATGGTTTTTTTGTATTTTTTTCAGGAAAAATTTTGAAATGCTCTAACATTTTACAGAAGTGCATTCATACATATTAATGTTTCTATGAATGCTGATTGTTGATAACAGATAACAGTTAGCTAGTTCAAAATGCCAAGTTTAATTGAATTATGTCAACGTAAAACAATTTTCCAAGCGTGACTCAATCAATAAGTAAATTCCGATGAGTAGTAATTTCATTTTCAAACAAAAATAAATTAACCTATGCAATATTTTGGAGATTATACCCTTTTTAAAGTTTGTTGGGCTACGTAAGGGGCTCACTTTGATATAATTATGTCTGTGATCGACTGGGTATTTTCGGCGTAATATTTGATCAACTAAAAAAAGCCAAAATGACCCATTTTTGGGGGAAAATTTCGGGCCCGAATTTCGCAAAATAAATTACACCATATTAATTCTGCTAAAATTTTAAGCAAGTTTTGTCTTCATAAATTTTCACCTAAACTGAACGCAATTTGAGAAAAACGGATTTTAAATTTCAAGTTTATTGCGTTTTGTCCGGTTAATTTAAATCAGCACTGTATTCGTGATGGATTGTTCTCCATGAAACTCTGTTATGCATGCTTTGTTTGAAAAACTTTATGGACCTTGATTATGGACTGCATTAGTTTCAGAAAAAAACCCCCCCAAAAAAGCTAAAAAAGCGGAGTTTGTTGAGCGAAATTTTCATTAGAGAACACGCATATTCGTGATGGATTGTTCTCCATGAAACTCTGTTATGCATGCTTTGTTTGAAAGACTTTATGGACCTTGATTATGGACTGCATTAGTTTCAGAAAAAAAAACCACAAAAATGCTAAAAAAGAGGAGTTTGTTGAGCGAAATTTTCATTACAGAACACGTATATTCGTGATGGACTGTTCTCCATGAAACTCTGTTATGCAGGCTTTGTTTGAAAGACTTTATGGACCTTGATAACTGTTTCCCACTATTTAACGATGGCGAAGGGGGATTAGTTACATGGTGCTAAATTTATTAATACTTCGTTGGTTTAGTTAGTTTTAGGTGCCATGTTGTAGATCCGTACTCAATAGCGAAGAAAGTACAAGGCCAGCTCTGCGTGTTAACATGTGAGAAATCATGCTCTAACAAGAAAACGTATGAATCTTGAACGTAACCGTAACTATAATAAGAATACAGTTTTTGATCAAAACTACCAATTTCTCTGCTAGCTTCTTTGTTCGCTAGCTGCGTGAACATAAACTGTACAGGTCAACTTAAATTAGGTTTCTACATTTGTAACAAAGTCCAGTTTCGACACGGAGTTCAGTACATCGACATACTTTATAACTCACTGCAAAAAAAAAAAAATGCTCATATCAAAATATTTAGGGCGCTGACAGTCAAAAATTTAAACTTAAGGTATGACTAGGGTTGTGCGGACTTACTTACTAGTAGGTAAGTTGCTAGTAAAAGTAATAGTAACTTACTAGTAAGCAAAATAAGGCTTATTACTAGTAAGTTGAACCAAAATGAAATTTTTGAAAAAAAAATGAGGCTCAATTATCAGTCGAAAGAGCAGATAAACATGTTTTCATATAAAGCAACGCTGCTTCACTTGATAATATTGATCATAATGATTTTTTAGCGGATTTTGAGTTTGTGTAAAATGAATAGTCTTCAATTTCGGTAGTTTCAAGCAGATTCTGAGTTTTTGAAACTTACTAGTAAGTAAAAGTAACTTACTAGTAAAAAAGTGGTAACTTACTAGTAACTTACTAGTAAACGAATTTTAATTTCTAGTAACTGCACAACCTTAGGTATGACACTCAAAATTGTCATATTTTTTTAAATTACCCTCACTTTGTTTTTGCTTTTGTTTTCTCTTCGCCTTCATCTTAGTCGTTTTCTATTGGTTGGCCTGCACTTTCGTCCTCGTGATTTAGGATCCGAGGTGGCCTTCTCATATAGTCACTTCGGATAAGGTACAACGTCTGTTCGTCACGCTATCTTACTTTCGGCCGAATAAAATTTCAGATTTACAGTTTATCGTTAGTTTTACTAATGGATCATGATTGCGGTTAGCTATAAATATTTTACAGTGATAATATCAAAGTATATAATAAATAGTTGTTTTGAACTGGTTCCAATTGCTCTTAGAAAGTTTTCAACAATGCTTTTCTCATTTGTGTCTTGGATGCTGCTGGCGTGACCAAGTCTGCCACATCGCTGTTGTCCTTGCTCCATCTCCCTATATCTCTTGCA
Organism: Symsagittifera roscoffensis; assembly: GCF_963678635.1. Taxonomy (NCBI): domain Eukaryota; kingdom Metazoa; phylum Xenacoelomorpha; order Acoela; family Convolutidae; genus Symsagittifera; species Symsagittifera roscoffensis. The sequence continues at coordinate 73,738,324 of NC_087065.1, read as the reverse complement.
TGACAGCTACGCATGTTTTGGTTTTCGTTTGTCTGGTTCTGACTCGGTTGAATCGCTTTCACTAGATTTCCTTTTTTCACAATCCTGCTTTTGGATAATTTTTTTGGTTGTAGTTTATTAGTTTGGTGGAATGTTTTTCTTTCCTGTTGTATATGTTTTGGGCTTACACTGTTATCTTGCGACTCGTCAATGATTTAGCGGAAGTGCGTCCACTTATTTTTTAAAAATTTTACGTTACAAATGCGAAGCCATTTTTTCTTTTTCGGATTTGTCTAGCCTGTATATTTTCGCTTTCTATCCACGACGTATGTGATGACTCTTTGAAAATTTAAGTATGCACGTTCTAAGATCCGTTTGTTTTCTTGCTGTTTTTTATTGTTTTTCGAGTTACTTGTTCAAGTTTTTGTACTTGTTTAGTCGTTATTGTTTTAGCGTCTCCCAGAAACCTAATATTCATCTTCTGAACTTATTTACAGTTGTTGTCTCAACTTTTTGCATCTTTTCGTATCTTATCGAGTTTCGCTAATCTGCTCTGGTTTGAGTGATGATTTTTAGTATTTTCTTGATCTAAACTTGCTAGGTTCAAGTTATCCCTTGGCAAGTTTTTGGTTCTACTAGTCATTGCTATCTTTACTAGTGGTGTGTCTTCGTACGCGATTGGAATTGTGTAAGTTTTTTTTTGCTTGCGGTTTGGTTCCAAGTGATTTTTATCAAATCTGCAACGTCGGATGCTAGTTTGTATGATGTGTTTTTGGGCCGATTTTTAAAAACGTTAGTTTCTTTTTTGTGACTTGGATAATTCGCTTTTCTAAATCAGTTGCTTGATGTTCGTCTAATAGAGCGAACAAAAGTTTGAAGCTATTGTTTTCCTCATTTGTTTCGACCATAGGAACCGTAGCATAGCAGCGGTTCTCAATCTTAGTTGGTTTTTCAGTTGATAATGTTTTCACTTTTTCTCTGCACTCCTCTGAGATAATTTTTCTCATGGATTCTTGGAAACCAGATCCGGTTTATCTAGCATGCCCGTTTGTCCAGAATGTATTACTTGTACTGCGTGCAGTGCGTTCTACCTCATCCTCGTTGGAATGATCACTTTGTCGTCATACTCTCAGTTTTTTTTACCCTGCGTCCATGTGTTAAGTTGAAGTTATATTTGGGACAACAATTTGATTTGCTTCAATTGTCATGTTGGAAGAGTAATTAAAGCGTGTGTAAATCTCTGCACTTTAATAAAAAAAATAGTTTTCAGGCAATTTCCTTGTGGGTAGTTAATAGATTCACCAACCACGCCAACATTTTTACTGCCTAGGAGATCACCATTTGACCTACAGGTCCAATTGCAGGTGTCTCAGAGAGGAAAATCTTTTGGTAAGTTTTCGATTCTGGGTGAAAGATAAATTCTCAATATTTGATTTTATATCATGTGACTTCTTAGATTTCAATTTATATTGGTTTTTGCCAAAAAACGAGAAAAGAAAATTTTACTAAAAAAAAACAAAATGTGTGGATCTTACTTATCTAATAGAAAATATTTCTCGAAGGGTCTTTGTTACCCAGGATGTAGCAGTCTAAAAATTTATGATTGAATAAACTTAATTTGTGGGAGGAGCATATTTTTATGTTTTAAGAAAATTGGGATGATAATATAGGATAATGTCAATAAGATTCTCAGTCTATCAACAATCGAATTTTTGTGTACTCTTGTTGGTAGTCTTCTTGCTGTACTGCGCATTAGTTCACTTCATTACGCGTCCATAATTTGAATAGGGCTTCCACATCTGAGAATTTTAGACACAGTTTTCACTAGTTCATAAAAATGGAGATCCTTAGCAAACAAAAACTTATTTTTTGATCTTTGGTTTTGGATTTATTGTTCCGGTTTTCGATACGAAAGTAACGGAATATTTGTGCTCGGGGTGGGTTTTTTTTTCTTCAGACAAATTTCGACTTTTTAACTAGCCATTTTGACGGAATTTTTTTATATCATTCAAAAGGTATTGTTGTCTTGAGCTTAAATTTGAAAAGATATTTCACCTGTCGTAAAGTTATGAGGGTTAAAAGATTGCCATTTTGGCCATTTTGACCAATTTGGGACAATTAAAGCGCGATATAATTCGCGCTAATAGCGCGTAAGCGGACATTTAATCCGTCTTATAAATCGTTCCAAATTGGTTGAACGAAGCTTAATTGCCATACTTGGTTTGTTACAAGGAGCGAAATCTATCCTTTTGTACTTTATATAGCGTGTGGGGGATGATTTCAAAAAAACTTTAAATTTTAGAAAAAAAAATTTTCATTTTGTTTTATTTCATTTAATTTCTTTAATGTTATTACTGCTGCTCAACTTAAAAGGCAGTCGGAACATTCAGGGCTTCGCCCTGATACGAGCAATCTTGTTTTTATTTATGTGCTCTTAAGATACGTGCCCTTTCTTGATCTGTTGCAATGAGATTCACTGTATTTGTCTGCTTTGCTCGCTTTTGCTACTTCTTTTTTTTTGTTTACCAAATTCTCCTGTTTCTTGTAGACATTCAATGTACTGTCTTTTCCCTCTAATTAAGATATGTTTTTTCTTGTTTCGTATTTATTTGAGATATTTTTTTCTAATCTGATGCTAAGAGACAATGAGTATTTCTACGTGTGGCCGTTTTGTTTGTTTTGGCTGACTTCATAGCAGTGCTGCTGTTGCAATGAAAGAACTTACTGCAAGATTGGTTTTTGTGCGTTTTATTTCGCAATCGTTATTGGATTTTCTTTTTGATGTTTTTTTGAGAGCATATGACCTAATCGAACGTGTGAGCTAATCGAACGATTGGCTAATTAGTACAATTTAAGGCAATTCAAAACTTCCAGGACTGAAAGAAGTTTCCGAATGCCACGAAAGCAAAATCATCGTCCCCGCTGCGGGGTTATTGGTTTTTCAATTAAAAAGATTTTTAAATTGTCCTTCATAACCCCATTTTGCTCCCCGGAAATTATTTTTTTTAAAGATGATTGGCAATAATCTAGATATACACTGTGTCAAGTGCTATTGAATCCCTTTTTGTCTTGCACCCTTCTTTATTGCGCTGATGAAAGCATGGTGCTTGGCGATAATTAGGAAAACCGTTCTATAATGTATTAAATGAAGTGTTCTATCGTCTATCACCCATTTAACTACAATTATTTCTAGTTTTTGAGCAGGTTATCTTCTTCTATTTTTTCAGAAACTTCTTGCTGGTTTTGACCAACTGTCTAAACGTTCATTTTCTGCGTTTGGTTTTGGCGTAAAAGGAATTATCAGTGCGGCCACATTCGAGATAATTTTTCTAAGTGGTTATTTGAACCAATGAATGGTTTTAAATTTTTATACAATTTTGCGATGTCCAGTTTTTTTGCCTCTTTTTTCTTTTTTTTTCCGGTTTGGTCTGCGTAAAATTAACAACGAATCCTAGCTATTATACAGCTCTGCATCCAAAGTTGGATTTGTGTAACGAAATTGCTGTACTTTTGACAGTTTTTTGAAATTTCTTCTCCTAATACTTTAGATTTTTTTGCTATGATTTTGTTTCTTGAATTTTTTGTTTTCCAAATGTTGTGTAGATACACGAATGTATTTTGCATCCTATTGAAACCAGATCTTTTGTGTTTCAATACCCGGCAGTCATTTTTTTATCACACAATAGGATCCGGTTTGAAATTGATATGTCTCTGTTGTTGTGCCGCCTATCATGTTGAAGTTGCGTTGTTTCCTGTTTTCGTCGTTCAGTATTGGAGTGGTTGGCTGTAAGTTTATCTTGAGTCAATTGCTGTTAGAAAAAGTTTCCCCGTTCTCGTGTCCTTTCACTACCTTGAGCCACGTTGTCTGGTAGGATATCAATATTTGGCGGGGGTTGAGAAATTAGACGACAAGCAAATTAGACGGAGCCACTTAAAACAAAATTGGACGATTTTGCAAAACTGCAATTATACGAAAATAGACGAAAGTGAGAGAGATTAAAATTGTTTGCAGACAACAGTTAAATTTCGGTGCCCGCAACCAAGTTTAGGCGTAAGTAATCGATTATAACAGAATATTGTGATGATTTTTTCAGAATTAAAATTGATTCTAATTACCAAAATAAGGTCTTTGAAGGATTTATAATCGATTATAATCGTGATATTTTCCAAGAGATTATAATCTATTATAATTGAAAATAATCGTGATAATTTCCAAGAGATATAACCTCTTATAATCTATTATAATTGATTATAGATCATGCAGAAAACCATTTATAATCGATTAGAGGGCGTTAGAATTCCTGACTCTTTCAAAAAAGTTGGTGAAAAAATTAATTATAAAAATCAATAATCAAAGAATCTAATGATAGCATATTCAATATAGTTACATTTAAAGCGAGTTGAAGACTTAATCAATAGTCATTAAGTAATTTTTATCATTAACGACTCATATGTTGTTCAATGTTGTTCAATTAACCAGTAACCACTCAAATGTTGTTCAACGTTGTTCTGTTGTTCTATAATGCTCTCCTGATCCGTCTCTTGTTCTGTGCCTCGGGCAGAAGTTTGGTGCAGGTGAAGAGGGTGACCGAAGAGGAGTAGTTTCGTGCAGGTGAAGAGGATGACCGAAGAGATGGGTGACTTGAGCAGTAGTTGTGAGCAGGTGAAGAGGGTGAACGGAGAGTTGGGTGCTTGGAGCAGGATGTTGGTGCAGACGAAGAAGGAAAACTGCAACATAAACATAACAAAACAAATTGATACACAGAATTACCCCCCCCCCCCCCCCCAAACCAAACACGCCCCCAACGTACCTCCTGTCAGTTATCCCACCCACACGAAACCCCCAAACCGACAACAAAACTCCCCCGATCAAACGCCTCCCCCCCCAACCGACATCACGCTCTCCTCCACCGACCGACTCCCCTGTCTCAGTAACGCTACTGTGACGGAGGTGTCGGCTGGAGGGAGGTATAATGTGACGGGGTTTGAGTCGGTTACCCAACTTCCCCTACCAAACCGACTTCACGCTTCCCTCCATCGACTACCCTGTCTCAGTAACGCTACTATGACAGGGGAGTCGTCGGCTGGGGGGTTCAGTATAGCGATGGCTATAGAATGACGGGGTGGGAGTCGGTTGGAAAGGGGGAGGGGAAAGACAACAGGTCCCCTCCCCAGCAATTCTCCGGTCTCAGTAACGCAACTGTGACGGTGTTGTAGGTTGGGGGGAGGGTATACTGTGACGGGGTTGGAGTCGGTTGGGGATGGGGGCGACAACCACAAAAACGCGCCCCCCCCCCCCCCCCCGAAAACGACCCATTGTTACCTTGACGCCCCCCCCCCCCCCAAAAAAAACGACCCGTTGTTACCTTCACGAAGCCCCAACCGATCCCTGGTCCAGTTACGCTCCTCCCCCAACCAAACCGACATCACGATCCCCACCTCCGACTCGCCTGTCTCGGTAACGCTACTGTGACAGGGGAGTCCGCTGGTGGGGTCAGTTAGTTGATGGCTATACAATGACGGGGAGGTGTCGGTTGGGGAGGGCGGCGCGATAACACCACCGCCTCCCCGCCAACAACTCCCCGGTCTCAGTGACGCTACTGTTACGGAGGGTTCGGTTGGGGAGCAGGATACTGTGACGGGGTTCGAGTCGGTTAGAGACGGGGTGACAACCAACTGACCTCCTATAGTAACGCCCCAGCCCCCCCCCCATCAAACGGCCCATTGTCCCATTTCTAATTAATGCCCCCTCAACTGACCCCCGGTAAAGTTACGCACCTCCCCCAACCAAAACGACACCCCATTCCCCTCCACTTTTTTCTCTGTTTCAGTAACGCTACTGTGACGGTGAGTCGGCTGGGGGTGTCAGTTAGGGGAGGGCTATACAGTGACGGGGTGGAAGTCGGTTGGGGGTGCGGCGACACCACGCCCCCAGCAACTCCCCGGGCCTAATAACGCTACTGTGACGGGGATTCGGCTATGGGTGAGGTTTACTTTCGATTGGGGCTTGGGATGGAAAAAAATAACGGATAAAAAACCAAACTCACCTAACCAAAAACACGCTTCCCTCTACCAACGTCTCCGTCACAGTAACATCCCCTCCGCCCTCCAACCGACCCCCTGTCACAGTAAGAATCCACAACTAACAGCACACCCCAACCGACTCCCACGTCACAGTAACACTCCCCAAACCCAAAAACCGCTCCACCCCTAACCCCAGCTGACTCCCCAGTCTCCTAAAGCTACTTATTATGAAAACTCAGGCATAACTTTTGAGTAAGGCGCCAGTTTGTATAACTCAACAACGAGTTCTTAAAAAGTCTTTATCTAACTTAGTTCAAAAAAAGAAAAGAGGTCTGTGAAAAATTTGAATTCTGTTTAACAAATAAATTTAATCAAATAAAGATTGCCAAAATACTCAGCACACAGACTCAGGCAAAGCCTGGCTAAATGCTCAATGCCTCTCGGCAGCAGAATGTGCGGGCTCATTTATAAAACTTTTTCGACGTTATAGTCTAAGCAAGGAACAAGCCGGACAACAATATTTCCGTTCAGTGTATCAACAATCTGCTGATAATAGAGTAGGATTTGTTGACGATTGGATCCCTTTAGGTAATAACTTCCGCACCTTACGAAGACGTGACTATAATTGTTCGCAACTGATACTATAAATCTTAGATGCCAAATCCCTCGGCCTCCAACGCCATCGTAGGTTGGACTAAGCAAAAAATTTGTTTCACGATTGCCTAACCAATCAATTTGAATCAAATGGCAACTTAAAAGAAAGGAATTAATCATCGATTTGTATCCAGAACTTTTTTTTGCATTCCGCAAAGTACTGTTCCCAATGAAAAAGATATTCAACTGTAAAAAAAAAGATATGATTACTTTTATAAATTTAAACAACAATCTGTAAGGTATCCTTTTTTAGCGCTTTTTTGAACATCTGATTTGTTCAAAGCATCGCCAAAATTAGTAATTCAAGGCTAAAAATAATGTTAAAAGCATTTCATGCAAAAAACAAGTGAGAAAAAAGGATACAATTTGCCTCTGGTGTTAGTGGTAGTCAACAAACCATGTTAGTTTAGTAGTAGTGAAACTTCAAGATTTCTTAGAAAAATTGAAAAAAATATAGTTGATGGGACAGTAAAACATATTCAAAACCTTATACATCCCTCACTTGGCGTTTGTGTTAGTTAACAGACTATCTTACACTTTGACTGGTAAAATCTTATAATTTCAAAAAAAAAATGCAGAGAGGGAAAAGCTGCAATGAAGCAAGCTTTTCAGCATTTAAAAGTAACTCAAATATGTGAACTGATTTGGCAATGAAACTAGTTATTCACTAAATGCAAAAATTTTGAAAAAAAACTTGGAGAGATAACGGCAGCGTAATACGAAGAGGTTTAGACTTGAAGCTTGACTTTAAAAAGTCCTTTTTTCAAAGGAGCGCTGAAGTTAGTTTTTCAAGGCTAAAAATGCATATTTGATGGGAAAATAAAACGTAGTCAAAACCTTATACAACCTGCACTTGTCATTTCTGTTATTTAGCAAACTATGTTATACTTCGACTGGTGGAGGTGTTTGACTTCAAAAATGAAAGCCTTGTTGTAATTTAATCATATTCAATTTTATTGTTTCTTCCAAAAGAAGCAGAGAGGGAAAAACTATGATGAAGTAAACTTTTAGCATTGAAAAGTAACTCAAAATTGTCAATTGATTTAGCAATTAACCTCAAATTTCATTGATTGCAAAAGACTTTTAAAAATTAACTTGGAGTGATGAACGACAGCATAATTATAATTAGGTTTGTAATGACGCTTGGCTTTAAAAAAGGTTTATAATTGAATCTTTACCTAAAAAGATGTTTTTTTTTCCAAAAAACCGCTGAAGTCAGTACTTCGAGGCTGCAACAAATATATTAGATGTGACAGTAAAAAATAATGAAATTCTTATAGATCCTGCACATGGTGTTTGTGTTAGTCAAAAAACTATGTTACACTTCGACTGGTAGAGGAGTTTAAGTGTTCAAAAAATAGAAAGACTTGTTGTGCTAAAATCATATTGAGTTTTTTGTTTGTTCCAAGAAAATGCGGAGAGGGAGAAATTGTTACGAACAATTTTTCAGCATTGAAGAGAACTCAAATTTAACAATTGATTCAGCAATGAATCTGGAATTTTCGATTGCAAAAGATTCAAAAACACAACTTCAAGGAATAAAAAGCAGCATAATTATAAATAGGTTTAAATTAGAAGGTCGACCTAAAACAGATCTCTTTTTTTTCAAACAAGAACTTGAAGTATTACTTCAAGAATTTAAAAATCTTACAATTTAAAGTTGTTTCAATTAGGACAAAAACCATATCACCTTTTTAAAAAGTTTAAAATGAGAACAGTCAACTTTCATGGAAACACTCAACACAAATGAAAAGAATGGAAACAATTGAAAGATTTTTTTTGCAAATAGTTACTGCTTCCGAAGCAACAAACTCAATCAAATTAGATTTAATTAAGATGAAAATCATTATAGTAGATTAGGAGATTATATTGTTTCACCAAGCTACTAGAGATCTTCCTCGTTTCCTCGTTTTTCCTCGTTTTCTTTATGCATCAAGAAAACGAGGAAGAACGGCAAGACAACTTTCAGTAGACATTTTTATGCATGCTTGTTTTTTGAAGATACTGATGTCTACTAATTCAGTTTTTGATGCTGTTTCCACCTGGAGGAAATACTTCAACCTTAGCTCGGGAGTATCACAGATATTCTGATATGACATCAAAAATTTTATTGAAAGGAAATTTCAATTCGCTATCACTGAACGCCACGAAGTACTGAATCTGTTCATTCGTTTTTACCCCGCAATCCATAAGCGAAGCGTAAATATTTGGCACCGCAGAATTTCTCGCACAGCAAGCTGAGTCGAAGAGCATAGCTGCCTCGAAGCATATTGAGAAAATTTTGCAATTTTTGTATAGAATACTTGCTGCTTGGACTAATGTTGATTCAATTACATCTCCATTAAATAACTTCTCGATCCATTTCAGATTTTTTACTGACCATTTCTATGTACAAAAAAACAATGCTGTCTGATTCTAGTTCAGCGTTTAGCAAATATCGAAGTTGTAGAAATCTATGGCAAATTAATTGATTGAAGTCATGGCTATAGGAAGCCATTTTTCCTAAAAATGAGTGCGCTGATTCAAACGCCATCGCAGAGTAAACAAACAATGCACCAAAACTTCTAATATGATCACCTAAATGACGCAAACTGTGGATGTTGATAGCCTCGCACTTAACGGAATTAAGACCGTTCACTGCATTGTCAGAAAAACTTTAAAGCAGCTTCTCAGCAAGATCAACATGATCACCTCCACTGGATTTGAGCAGAAGTCAAACTCCGAAAGAAAGCTTTAGCTAATTTTCACACACCAAAGGGTCGGACGGAAGTTTTTCATGAAAAAGGATTGGTGAAAAAAAGAAAAGATATTTAAAATACTCGTTTGCTTTGAAGCAAACTTGGTACAACTAACTCTCTCTGAGCTGAAAAGAGTCACACATTTGATTGACCTTTTTTGGTTCTTTTTCGAAATTACTTTGTAGAGTCGTGACAGGAGACCAGCAAAGACACCCAACAAAACAAAGTGCATATTATCCACTGTTGCAGCCAACGGCAGACCTAAAAAACCATGAAAAAAAAAACGTTTCAGACAAAACAGTCTTCTAATGAACAGCTAGCAAAACGATCTAATTTAAACTGAACAAATGAGTATGAATTGAAAGATTTTGTAAATCGATATATTCATAACAATTACTAGTTAGGAAAAACTGAGAGCCCACTATAATAATTACTTTCAATGAGAACGGAAAAAGCACTTCTTCTTTTGCAGCCAACGACATTTAATTTTGAATTCCGGATTCTCGCCTGATGTTCAACTTCTTGCACATAGATTTCGTTCAATTCCGTTTCATGGATTCTGAATTCCAATTAACGAACAACTCCTCTGGCTTTAATTTTGGTTGGGTAGTAGCAGTGACTGCGCCCTATAGTAAAACCCGGATGGGTACAATAAGTAAATCATAGAAGCCATTATGGTGGTACATGTTCAAAATATCTGGCTTAGCCATGAGATCGGCCACTAAAAGAACAACTCTTAAGTTCAAAACTTTTCTGTTTCGTTTGGCAAACTCTCAAACACTTTGCGATCACATACTACTTCAACCTTGCCAAATTTTTATGCCACAGAATATTTCTTTTTCCTAACAACAAACCAGCTAGTGCAATATTTTTCTTCACCATTGGTAACCTTGGAGGCAACTGTAGTACCCCGAGCCAAATTGGGTACATTTGGTGGCCGGGGTTTGAGTTTACAAAAGTTGCTCCATCTGTTGAAAGAACTAGATCTAAAATTATTTCATCGGAGCCACTTGATTCTGATAACTTACATACTGGAAAATCATAGTAACCATTTACATTTCTTGATTTATATTTTAAGTTTCGTTTGATATTTCTCGAGACAATTTCCTTCAACAGAAAGTCTAATTTCAGAATATAAAAGTTATTGCATGACTTATCAAGGTCTGACTTAGATGTAAGATCTTCTAAGTACTTCTTCGCATTGCTTATCAAAATGTAACCAGAATTGAGCATTTTTGGCTGAGGCAGAACATAGTTCAATAACTGACAGAGATCATATATTGCGTTATCTGACAGTTTATAAAAAAATGCATATGATCGAATTAAAATTGCAACGTTGTTTTTGCTACAAGTTGAGTTCGTATTAAAAGGAATGCTCCATTGGAACAAGGTTTTTTCGTTAGGTACAATATAAAAATCTAATTCGTTTGTCGGAAGACAAAGTATTTCAGCTTGGGGAAGCGGAGAACTGGTGACTTGACGTCGAAATCTTGGAGGAAACTGAGTTCGTCTGAAATCGAAAACTCCGACTCCAATATTTCTTTTCGTTTTGGTTCTTTCGGGCTCCCCCAGCTTGTTTCCGCAATCGCGAGATAGAAACAGCTCTTTATTTGGACCTTCCTAGACAGGAACTGATGTGGAACTAATGCTACGTAACGCACTGTACATGACAAAAGATCCAACTAACTCGTTATACTGCTTGAGTTTTTATTTAATTGTAAGCCTCCGGCATTTTTTTGCCACTATTAAGTTTGAGTGTTTCTGCATTTATTTCAATCTCAGGCTCTATAGCTTTTTGAGAAAATTCTTTTTTTCTACTTGTTGGGTTTGCCAGTCAGTGTCATATTTTGGGGCAGATGGAGACAAGTTAATCAAACTCGCTTCAAATGGAGCGTCTTCTGTTAGTCTCTACGCATGTTGGACATTTACATTCGGAAACGTCAAAAATTCAAGACCATATTTAACAAAATTTTTTTCATTGGTTCGTATAGGCTTTAAGACTTGGATTCGAACGACAAAAGTATCCAAACTCGAGAATTTGTACTCACAGTTGGGTTCGCAGTCAGAGTTATTGAACAATTCCCAGCATCAAAAACAATTGCGAAGCGTCACTAATTTTACGAATTATTGAAAGATCACTAGCATCATTTTCAATAGGCCACAGAACACCTTTCGGATCATCGGTGAGAACATTTTTGTTTTTCAATGTTGCTGTCCGTATATACGCAAGTCTGTATCAACCGTAGTTATCTTGATCGATTTTGAGTTGACTACCGAGTTTTTTAGAGGCATCCGTCAAAACTTCGTAACAGTTTTTCCACAAAATTTCATCTTTAATGCGCTTACTGCGTTCTGATTGAAGGCGACTAGCAACTTAAGCTGGTCGACCACCTGTTTCAATAAATTCCTTTACAATTCGTGCATCACACTGAGCTAATATACCTCAGGTTACTTTTTTTCTCAATTTCGACAGTCATTACAATTCATCTACAAAAAAGGAGCATAAATACAGCTGTTGAAAAAACAGCTTAAAGCAAAAACACCTTCGGAAAAACTCACACAAACATTTTAAGTCAGGAGCACAAAAACTGCCGTTGTATACATCTGACTCCCATTCTATGGTTTTTTGATTATGATCTATGAAATAAGTATTTTACCATCAGAAAACTTCACAAGTATTTTGAAATAGGATCATAAAAATTGCCGCTAAAAAATCCGACACCCATTCTATGGTAACTTAATCTTGAACGATGAAATTAGTATTTCACCCTCAGTAAACTTTTCTAGGATTTTAAGTTGGGAGCAATCCCCTCCTCCGACTTGCCTGTCAATTAATATGTAAACATTAATATAAAATGTAAACCAATCAATTTGAATCAAATGGCAACTTAAATGAAAGGAATTAATCATCGATTTGTATCCAGAACTTTTTTTGCATTCCGCAAATTACTGTTCCCAATGAACAAGATATTCAACTGTAAAAAAAAAGATATGATTACTTTTATAAATTTAAATCACAATCTGTAAGGTATCCTTTTTTTAGCGCTATTTGAACATCTGATTTGTTCGAAGCATCGCCAAAATTAGTAATTCAAGGCTAAAAATAATGTTAAAAGCATTTCATGCAAAAAACAAGTGAGAAAAAAGGATACAACCTGCCTTTGGTGTTGGTGGTAGTCAACAAACCATGTTAGTTTAGTAGTAGTGAAGCTTCAAGTTTTCTTAGAAAAATTGAAAAAAATACAAATGATTGGACAGTAAAACATATTCAAAACCTTATACATCCCTCACTTGGCGTTTGTGTCAGTTAACAGACTATCCTACATTTCGACTGGTAAAATCTTATAATTTCAAAACAAAATGCAGAGAAGGAAAAGCTGCAATGAAGCAAGCTTTTCAGCATTTAAAAGTAACTCAAATATGTGAATTGATTTGGCAATGAAACTAGTTATTCACTTAATGCAAAAATTTCGAAAAAAAACTTTGAGAGATAACGGCAGCGTAATACGAAGAGGTTTAGACTTGAAGCTTGACTTTAAAAAGTCCTTTTTCAAAGGAGCGCTGAAGTTAGTTTTTCAAGGCTAAAAAATTTATATTTGATGGGAAAATAAAACGTAGTCAAAACCTTATACATCCTGCACTTGTCATTTGTGTTAGTTAGCAAACTATGTTATACTTCGACTGGTGGAGTTGTTTGACTTCAAAAAATGAAAGCCTTGTTGTAATTTAATCATATTCAATTTTATTGTTTCCTCCAAAAGAAGCAGAGAGGGAAAAACTATGATGAAGTAAACTTTTAGCATTGAAAATTAACTCAAAATTGTCAATTGATTTAGCAATTAACCTCAAATTTCATTGATTGCAAAAGATTTTCAAAAAATAACTTGGGGCGATGAACGACAGCATAATTATAATTAGGTTTGTAATGACGCTTGGCTTTAAAAAAGTTTTATAATTGAATCTTTACCTTAAAAGGTGTTTTTTTTCAAAAAACCGCTGAAGTCAGTACTTCAAGGCTGCAACAAATATATTAGATGTGACAGTAAAAAATAATCAAATTCTTATAGATCCTGCACATGGTGTTTGTGTTAGTCAAAAAACTATGTTACACTTCGACTGGTAGGGGAGTTTAAGTTCAAAAAAGAGAAAGACTTGTTGTGGTATAATCATATTGAGTTTTTTTTTTTTGTTCCAAGAAAATGCGGAGAGGGAAAAATTGTTACGAAAAATTTTTCAGCATTGAAGGGAACTCAAATTTAACAATTGATTCAGCAATGAATCTGGAATTTTTGATTGCAAAAGATTCAAAAACACAATTTGAAGGGATAAACAGCAGCATAATTTTAAATAGGTTTAAATTAGAAGGTCGACTTAAAGAAGATCTCTTTTCTTTTCAAACAAGAGCTTGAAGTATTACTTCAAGAATTTAAAAATCATAAAATTTAAAGTTGTTTCAATTAGGTCAAAAACCATATCACATTTTTAAAAAGTTTAAAATGAGAACAGTCAACTTTCATGGAAACACTCAACTCAAATGAAAAGAATGGAGTCAATTGAAAGATTTTTTTGCAAATAGTTACTGCTTCCGAAGCAACATGCTCAATCAAATTAGATTTAATTAAGATGAAAATCATTATAGTAGATTAGAAAATTAAATTGTTTCACCAAGCTACTAGAGATCTTCCTCGTTTCCTCGTTTTTCCTCGTTTTCTTTATGCATCAAGAAAACGAGGAAGAACGGCAAGACAACTTTCAGTAGACATTTTTATGCATGCTTGTTTTTTGAAGATACTGATGTCTATTAATTCAGTTTTTGATGCTGTTTCCACCTGGAGGAATTACTTCAACCTTAGCTCGGGAGTATCACAGATATTCTGATATGACATCAAAAATTTTTTTGAAAGGAAATTTCAATTCGCTATCACTGAACGCCACGAAGTACTGAATCTGTTCATTCGTTTTTACCCCGCAATCCATTAGCGAAGCGTAAATATTTGGCACCGCAGAATTTCTCGCACAGCAAGTTGAGTCGAAGAGCATAGCTACCTCGAAGCAGATTGAGAAAATTTTGCAATTTTTGTATAGAATACTTGCTGCTTGGACTAATTTTGATTCAATTACATCTCTATTAAATAACTTCTCGATCCATTTCAGATTTTTTACTGACCATTTCTGTGTACAAAAAAAACAATGCTGTCTGATTCTAATTCAGCGTTTAGCAAATATCGAAGTTCTAGATATCTACGGCAAATTAATTGATTGAAGTCATGGCTATCAGAAGCCATTTTTCCTAACGCCATCGCAGAGTAAACAAACAAAGCACCAAAACTTCTAAATGATCACCTAAATGACGCAAGCTGTCCATGTTGATAGCCTCGCACTTAACGGAATTAAGAACGTTCACTGTTTTGTCAGAAAAACTTTAAAGCAGCGTCTCAGCAAGATCAACATGATCACCTCCACTGGATTTGAGCAGAAGTCAAACTCCGAAAGAAAACTTTAGCTAATTTTCACACACCAAAGGGTCGGACGGAAGTTTTTCATGAAAAAGGATTGGTGAAAAAAAGAAAAGAAATTTAAAATACTTGTTTGCTTTGAAGCGAACTTGGTACAACTAACTCTCTCTGAGCTGACAAGAGTCACACATTTGATCGACCTTTTTTGGTTCTTTTTCGAAATTTCTTTGTAGAGTCGTGACAGGAGACCAGTAAAGACACCCAACAAAACACAGTGCATATTATCCACTGTTGCATCCAACGGCAGACCTAAAAACCGAAGAAAAAAAACGTTTCAGACAAAACAGTCTTCTAATGAACAGCTAGCAAAACGATCTAATTTAAACTGAACAAATCAGTATGAATTGAAAGATTTTGAAAATCGATATATTCATAACAATTACTAGTTAAGAAAAACTGAGAGCCCACAAAACAATAGTTACTTTCAATTAGAACGGAAAAAGCACTCCTTCTTTTGCAGCCAACGACATTTAATTTTGAATTCCGGATTCTCGCCTGATGTTCAGCTTCTTGCACATAGATTTCGTTCAATTCCGTTTCATGGATTCTGAATTCCATTTTACGAACATCTCCTCTAGTTTTAATTTTGGTTGGGTAGTAGCAGTGACTGCGCCCCATAGTAAAACCCGGATGGGTACAATAAGTAAACCATAGAAGCCATTATGGTGGTACATGTTCAAAATATCTGGCTTAGCCAGGAGATCGGCCACTAAAAGAACAACTCTTAACTTCAAAACTTTTCTGTTTCGTTTTCTGATAACTTACTAACTGGAAAATCACAGTAGACATTTACATTTCTTGATTTACATTTTAAGTTTCATTTGGTTTTTCTCGAGACAATTTCCTTCAACAGAAAGTCTAATTTCAGAATATAAAAGTTATTGCACGACTTATCAAGGTCTGACTTAGATGTAAGATCTTCTAAGTGCTTCTTCGCATTGCTTATCAAATTGTAACCAGAATTGAGCATTTTTGGCTGAGGCAGAACATAGTTCAATAACTGACAGAGATCATATATTGCGGTATCTGACAGTTTAAAAAAAACTTGCATATGATCGAATTCAAATTGCAACGTTGTTTTTGCTACAAGTTGAGTTCGTATTAAAAGGAATGCTCCATTGGAACACGATTTTTTCGTTAGGTACAATATAAGAATTTTCAAAAATCTAATTCGTTTGACGGAAGACAAAGTATTTCAGCTTGGGGAAGCGGAGAACTGGTGACTTGACGTCGAAAACTTGGAGGAAACTGAGTTCGTCTGAAATCGAAAACTCCGACTCCAAAATTTCTTTTTGTTTTGGTTTTTTTCGGGCTCCCCCAGCTTGTTTCCGCAATCGCGAGAATGAAACAGCTCTTTATTTGGGCCTTCCTAGACAGGAACTGATGTGGAACTAATGCTACGTAACGCACTGTACATGACAAAAGATCCAACCAACTCGTTATACTGCTTGAGTTTTTTTTTAATTGTAAGCCTCCGGCATTTTTTGCCACTATTAAGTTTGAGTGTTTCTGCATTTATTTCAATCTCAGGCTCTATAGCTTTTTGAGAAAATTCTTTTTTTTCTACTTGTTGGGTTTGACAGTCAGTGTCATATTTTGAGGCAGATGGAGACAAGTTAATCAAACTCGCTTCAAATGGAGCGTCTTCTGTTAGTCTCTACGCATGTTGGACATTTACATTCGGAAACGTCAAAAATTCAAGACCATATTTAACAAAAATTTTTTCATTGGTTCGTATAGGCTTTAAGACTTGGATTCGTACGACAAAAGTATCCAAACTCGAGAATTTGTACTCACAGTTGGGTTCGCAGTCAGAGTTATTGAACTTAACAGGTCCCAGCATCAAAAACAATTGCGAAGCGTCACTGATTTTACGAATTATTGAAAGATCACGAGCATCATTTGCAATAAGCCGCAGAAAAACCTTTCGGATCATCGGTGAGAACAGTTTTACTTTTCAATGTTGCTGTCCGTATATACACAAGTATGTATCAACCGTAGTTTTCTTGATCAATTTTGAGTTGACTACCGAGTTTTTTAGAGGCATCCGTCAACACTTCGTAAGAGTTTTTCCACAAAATTTCATCTTTCATGCACTTACTGCGTTCTGATTGAAGGCGACTAGCAACTTAAGCTGGTCGACCACCTGTTTCAATGAATTCCTCTACAATTCGTGCATCACACTGAGCTAGTATACCTCAGGTTAGTTTTTTCTCAATTTCGACAGGAATAAAAATTCATCTACAAAAAAGGAGCATGAATACAGCTGTTGAAAAAACAGCTTAAAGCAAAAACACCTTCGGAAAAACTCACACAAACATTTTAAGTTAGGAGCACAAAAACTGCCGTTGTACACATCTGACTCCCGTTCTATGGTGTTTTAATTATGATCTATGAAATAAGTATTTTACCAAGTATTGAAATAGGATCATAAAAATTGCCGCTAAAAAAGCTGACACCCATTCTATGGTAACTTAATCTTTGCGATGAAATTAGTATTTCACCCTCAGTAAACTTTTCTAGGATTTTTAGTTAGGAGCACAAAAACTGCTGTTGAAAACACCTGACTCAGGTTCTATGGTGGCTTGAGTATGAACGATGAAATTTATCATTTAACCTGCAGAAATAGTCACGAGCATTTTAAAAATAAGATCATGAAAACTAAGAAGTCTGACACCCACTTATGGTAACATGAAGCTGGACAATGAAACTAGTATTTCACCTTCAAAAAATTCTTGAACCATTTGAAATAAGAGTATAAAAACTGCCCCTGAAAAACATGACACCCATTTTATGCTAGCTTAATTGTCAAAAAGAAACTAGTGTTTCAACTTCAGAAAGTTCTCAAGCATTTTCAGTTGGGAGCAAAAAATTGTCGTTAAAAAACCATGACACCCATTTTATCGAGGCTTGAAAATGAACTATGAAATAGGTATTTCACCTTCGGAAAACTCCACAGGAGCATGAAAATTGTTTTTGAATAAGCCTGACTCCCATTCTAATAGTGTTTTTACGGAGGTCTCCCAACTCTATAGCATAAAAGTTGAGAAGTTCTCTCTGAATATGCTGCTAATCATCGTTTTTAAGGCCAAGCTTAGTAGCAAAACTCAAAACATCGAGATTTTTTTAACCCACGCTGCTCAAACAAAAACTAGTTTTTAGAGTTTAACCGAATGATAAAAAAAGTCGGACCAAAAATTTATGCATAAAAATGGAATGAGTTTGAAAAAAAAGATTTACTTAACTTGTAGCATAATAGATTTTTCTTTTTTTTATTTTTTGATTCAAGTTGAATCGATTGGTAATGCTTCTTTATTTTCCTCAATCAAAAACATTAAGTTCTATTTTAGCTAATGCGGTCATACGGTCAGTACATTTAACTATGCGTTTTAAGTACTTAAAAAAGTAAGCAACCAGCAAGTCATTTTATGACAAAGTTTATCTATCCAAAACAATAAAAATATCTTACGCACCCTCGTGCGGCTTAGATAACATTTTTAAAATCTGATACTTCAAGCGCAATTGAAGCCAATTTACCTATAAGTTTGTTTCTTACTTTGGACGCATCAAATTAAATCTACTCGGCGGTTTCGTCTTTTCAAGTTTCCCATTTTTTTTCTGCGTATTAGTTTCCTTCAACCAAAACTCAATATTGGAAGTATTCATTTCCTTTTAGTTTTAATTCGCAGTTTTTTTTGAAATTATACAATATTTCAGAAAACGACCCTGCAAACTTTTCGGATAAATTTTCCCAAAAAAAGCGCATTTCCAATTCTACAAAAAAAGGAAACCTACGGAAAATTCTGCATTTGCAATTCTACGGAAAAATACATCGCTCCTTTCATAAATGACTTTGACTGAATGTAACAGAAAAAGTAACAATTTTCATCTTGTACATGGTCGCTTTTTCTTGTCATAGTTACGGAATGGAATAAGACCAATTTTTCCAGATTTTCTTCTTCCTTCCTAGCGGCGATTTGAAGTTTTAAACCATACAAATCTTTCAACAAAGTTTGCAATTCACAAAAAGATTTGCATTTTTTAAATGAGCTACTTTTTTTAGTAATCAAAAAATATTTAATTCACACATTTAAACTTAAAGTAATAACCTTCTTTCCTAGCCCACTGCAATCAGTCTGCTTTATTTGATGTTGTTCAGAAAATAATTTCTGTCCAAAAAAAATCCAACAGAAATTTTGAACAAATATAGTTGCTAAGCTAATAGAATATCTCTGAAACAAACATTTCATAAGATATGAAAACAAGACTGCTCGTATCGTTCGAGTCAAAGCCTGAAACGTTCCGACTCTTCCTTAACGACCAAGGTACAAAAAACAGTACTTCTACATCTTGAACTTAAATTATTGTGGTTGAATCTGATTGGCTAAAAAAGCCATCAAATCTGAACAACATGGTAAGAAAATTCAAAAAACATTTTAAGCAGATGAAAATAGTTTGCCAAAATAACCAAAAAAACCTTTGGTTCTGTTGAAGTCATTTCACTGAATTTTTCTATTCTGGACGAAGTCTTACAAGTGACTTGAA